>NW_026442124.1:1200000-1599585 GCF_026898425.1 Galleria mellonella
ACGTTGTTATATTTGTTCCATACGAACAAAAACATTGATATATAAATGATTTCATTATTGTAAAATACTTTTTTGTTTTTCATCTGTTTCGTCTAATGTTTTTTTTTCACAATGTCTATATACGGCATTTTATTTCATTTAATTTTATTCTTCTCCTGGCAAATTTATCAATAATAAAAACCAGCGACCAACAAGGAGCTAAACAGTATTGTAACTATAGCTACAAAAAGTTACAAATAAATTATTTAAATTATAAAAAATTAACCAATTACTCTCCAAATATGACATTATACTGCAAGTATTACAAGGTTACTATGTTTATGAGTACGTAATATATTTTGCAAAAACTTATTTCAAAAAGAAGTGATTTAATGGTCAACATTGTTAACAGGTTTTCAGTGAAATTATTATCGTTAAATGTTGCGAAACTCATTTAACGCAATTCGGCGCAGACGCAGGGGTTCTTTTGATAGGGATGCGATGACGATACTGTGCTACTATAGCAAACAATATTGATACCCAAATATTAAACGGGGTCGCGACCCCGATTGTCTCTTTATTGGGGGCATTAAATCTATTCGTTCAATCATTATTGGTAAAGTTTCACGCTTGTTTATAACAGTTTTTAACTCACTAGTTTTTATCAGAGTCTATCTTTGTAAGAAATGTATAATGAGGTCGTAAAATATATACTAAATCTTAGTTTATACCTTTATTAAGTAATTATTACAATTTAGTGTTAAATATATTTCAATTACAAAAGTTATATTATTTTTAAAATAGAAATATCCATGAAACAAAATAAGATTCCTATTTACCAGTAAATATTACATTCTTTTACTCTACTTATACTTTAAATTTCGAATATTAAACTCGAAATTTAAAGTATTATCAAAACAGTATGTTGTAATTTTCGCAATAATATAATTCTTGTTACAATTAGTATCAGGTAAAATATTTATAATTACTTAAAATTATAGAATCTCTGTGACTTTATGTAGAAAATTTAAATAGTCTTTGAATTTCCACGACGACTGTCTTATGTAGTATGAGTTACAACCTAATTGCAACATGCCGATAGTGTTTGTTTTAGTATATAGGTAGAAGGTGATCAAACCTTAAGATTGCGAATATGATAATCATATAAATTTTTAATGTTTACCCACCTGATATCGATATGCATCAGTGTACAACTCGTACTTGAAAAATACCTCTGCTCTGCCAAACCTGTAACATTACGTAGAATGTTAGAATGTATATAGAATCCTCAAGATTGAAACGCACGAGGGGTATTATAGGCGACACAATATATACTGTGTTATTTCCGTCGTATATAGGCGACGGTTACCATTTTCCATTAAGTCAGCTGTCAGCTTGTTTGTCATTCTAAGTTACTTAAAAAAATTGTATTAAGATTTGTATAGAATATTTTTTGCCCGTGCGTGTTTCGACATCTGTTTTCGCTAACATATATGTCATAATCAGTAGCAGCAGTAACAGTAGCAGCTGTGGCTTTGCCTGGGAAAGCCCTTTATCTTGTTTTTCAAGAAACATTTATTTGTTATTTTTTGTATTTACGCGGTTATCTAAGTTGTTTATTCGAGAGATCCGATTTTATTTATTTAATAGTATGAAATATCAAATAGCGAACTTGGAAATTTTTAGCCTGTGCATTAATACAAAACCTTTTGTATGTATCATCATCGTTATTATCATTTCAGCCTTTATTCGTCCATTGCTGGTCATAAGCCTCCCCCATAGACTTGCTATAAGGAATGGTCCTAAGCCACCTGCATCAATTGACTCTCTGCAATGAATTTTAGGTCGTCACTCCTGTCTAGTGGGGGGTTGTCCTACACTGCGTTGGCCCGTACTGGATCTTTTGTATGTATGAAACCTAAAAAATATGAAAATCTGTAAGAGAAATTTTGAATGAGGTGTCCTCTAATATTAATGGTTAGGCTGCCTTGGTTGTACAAGAATATGTATGTAATATGCCTAAAAGAATTGATTTAGATGTAAACTAAATTTGATTACACCGTACCAGTTGAACCATGCTCTGCTTATTATATTCTTACTATCTTTAATCAGTTATGTATGTAATATTTTAAAATAAAAGTTAAAGTATTGAATATGTGCTTTGTTTACAAGCGTAGATGTACGAGTATAGGTGACGTGAAAACTGTCTCACTGAAATTAGTCGAAACTGTTACTGTCCTCGAACTACGCCGGAATTTGTCAACTTAAACCGATTCCCTTAACTCACAAACAAGTTATAATAGGCTAACTTCAGATTAATTATTTTTAGTGGGAGCCACCTGAGGTATCTGAGTAAAAATGTTCATATATTTTTTATGTATTTTGTAATATATTTGACATAACATCTGAGATTTATTATTTACAATGTTGCTGTAGTTTTATTTAATAGTATTGTTTAATTTTGTGTTTCCTTCACTTTACTGGCTGTTAAATTACTATTTAAGTGTGTAATTACGTATTGTTATAGCTGTCTGTCTTGAAAAAAATAAATAAATAAAAAATATAATGCTACATGCATCAATAATAAATATAATAATATGTATAAATGTGTGTATAAATGTATAATAATAATATGTGCAAATAATTAGTAACAAATATCTCAATTATAAACAAAAAAGTAAATAAACAATTAACAACTGTAAGTAATCTTAGGTAAATTATAAAACTGTTCTTAATATTTTTTTAATAAGTACCTATCTAATAAAATAAATGCCTACAAATCAATAGGAACTATTTACAATTTGTAAAGGATGAGCAAAAGTGAGAGATTACTCCAGAAGTTCCGTGAGTGGCCCGGTCGACAATACTTTTTTATTCGAAGTGACCCGCGGGTCGGTACTTCCGCTGATAAGCAGTAAATTGCTTTTCTTTCCATTTCTTAAATAACCAACCCCACCCCCTCCCCCGTCAACACTAACCCTCCTGTGAAAGGTACGCTCGCATCTCGCTATATTCTTTTGCAACTCCTAAGAAAAGTTTAATTACGAACTTGCTTAAAAAAGCGAACTCGCGTTATGTTCTAATTATTGTAGCAACAATAAAAATACGCAAACGAGTGTATTATACAATTAGACACTTCTCCCCGATCGTTAAAAGGGAAATTTAAATGGAATTTTTATGTCCAGCAATTAAGGATAACGTCGGCGTACTAGACATTTTTGTAATTACAAAAATAAGATTCTTGAAATGTAGCGTGAAAAAGAATTGGGGCGGTGTTCCCGTAAAATACTTTGGACGCTACAGGCTGACAGATAAGTAGAAAACATTGAATTTCGTTATGTACAATGACTTTAATTAAAAATATTGCTCGAAACAAAACACAGTTTCTTACCTTTGCTTTTAAATTCTGTGTGTAATATTGAAATTCGTGGTTATTAGCTAATAACCGTTTTCCCTGACTTGAATTGTGTACATTAAGGTAAAAAGTATCCAGTGTGTTAATCTAGGATTTGATTTATCTGTATAAAACAATCATTCAAAACCTTTCAGCGTAGTTAAGTGTTAGTTTAGTTAAACATCTAAATATCTAAAAGTCTTTACAAAGTTTTGCATTTGTAATATTATTATAATAGGATTATGTATTACTTGTAATTAGTTTTAAATTTTATTTTGATTTTTGTTTTATTGTAAGATTTACATAACAATTTGTCTAAATATGTATACGAGTAATTAAAATTAAAACTTTTGCAATGGAAATATAATTTATCAATATTAGTAGAGTATTCATGGTGTCGTTTATATCTGTGGATATTCAGAATTACAAGTAAATACAAAAAAAAAACTATTATTTATTATTTTTACCTATAGAGCCATAGTTAGCAATATGCACAAGGAGGGATTATATGTAGAGATTTTCTCAAGAGACTACAGCAAGTTCTTAAAAAAGGGGGTAAAGAGGTTTCTTCAGGATCGGCAACGCGGGTGTAATGCCTTCGGTATTGCAGGCGTTCATAAGCTACGATAACCACTTACCATCAGGTAGGTCGTATTCTTGTTTGCCACCTCAATGGTATAAAAAAAATGTATATAAAGTTAATCAGACCAAGTTATTTATGGATATGGTTCGATCATTACATACGTATGTGATTTATTTTCGAACTAGGATAGGCCGACAACAGTGATGCTTTAAACGTTAAGATGGAGAACGGTTAAGAAGCCCGAGGGAGCTGCGGATTTATCGCACTGACGAGCGGCGCGCCCGCGCCACTCCACGCCACGCCACGCCACGCCGCGCCGCGCCGCGCCGCGCCACGCCGCCCGCCGTCCTCCGCCCGCCGCTCGCGCTGATTTATACCGCGCAATCTCGCAAAACTTACTTCACATTTAAATTTCCAAACTGTCTAAGCTGCTCTTAACGTCGACCATATTATCTCATTCGATCGCCTATAAATTTTATGAGCTGACTCGCCTTTGTCGCATTTTAGCTTTGACTTGAATTAATAGTCCGTAGGGACCGTATGCTTTTTGTTTTTATGACCATCACTTTTATTTCACACAACAATTTCTTAGAGTTACCAAGACAATGCAGTGACAGATATTTTTCAGCGGAGTTATTATGTAGCAGCTATTAGCTACCAAACATATCATTTATTTTTATTTAGAACAATCTTGGCAACCGATCATTTTTAAATCACTTTTGACCCATTTGCCTTGTTTATCCCATTCTTTATAATTAGTATCATCACGCTGCAATTTGTCTTGATTTAACTATCTATTCGTATTAATACATGGGCTAAAGTGCTAAAATTTAAAATGTGAAGTTATGAAAACACATTTTTGTAATTCAAACTATACCTATCGTCCACTAATGATTTTTTTTTGTAATTTTTACGGATGTGAAAGACATGTGAGCAATACCATAGTAAATTAAGTACCTACTTGTTAATATATTATTATTATGAATATGAAATTATTACTTATGAATATGATTTTTATTTGTAAGACATTACATTTTATCTAGCTTATACCTGCGCGTTGTCCTCGTAACCAGGATATGTTTACTGACAGAACTAAGAATTAGCCTATATCCTTCTCCATCTCATATAGTATGTGTATTTCAAATTTCATAGAAATTGGTTATGCCGTTAAGGTATTATGAGGAAACAAACAAGCAAATTTATTTTTAAATTTAAATTATTAGGATAACTTCGCTATAGAGTTTATGCCTTCATCCAAGCGGAATTATATCTCTTTCGTGTCCACAATGTGTGCATTAAGTACAGTAAACAGGTTGTTCTTTGTAACTATTGACATAGTGAGTCTAGGCTCACTTTGTTCAAAAAATATTTGTAAATTTATTTAACGCCACATCTTGCTACGAGATGTCGCCACCAGCCAGCCAAATATATCAGGCCAAGCCTTCTTCCAGCCACAGCCATCGCCACACGCCAAGCCATGTCAGGAAATACGAGTGAAATGTCAATTGTGTTGCTAGACTAATATAAAGTGATAACAGAATTTTAGAGAGAAAACTGTTATCACCATATCTGTTGTGTTAAAATGTTTTTGTGTGAAAATGAAATGGTAACCCCGCCTGCGCTATAAGTATATACAGTATACACCAGTGAAGGATGATAGGTGAAATGAATGCAGATCAGTTGGCTTATCATGACAAATTCGACTAGACAACAAAGGTTTCTAGGGGTAACCGCGTGGAGGTCGACCTGGTCGGGTATATTGATAGCAATTGGGATATTAGATCCCATTGCTAACGATCCCTTTCCCCCCAGCTTCAGGAGTAGGTCTTAGTACCACTTTATAAGTATTTCTTTAATTTTTAAGTTTAATCGAAATTATGAGTGTCAGTACTATAAATATATGGTAACAATAAATCCATGTCAATTTGATGACTTAAAAATTATGAGTATAAACATTATGACTTCTATTTTGTGCCGATGGACAGTTAACAGTTATTAAATACGAACTAGTGACTATAGTACTAAATATGAAAGCAAATAATTTTCTACTCGTACAGTTCCACATAATTACTTTTGTGCAGTGAAGATGCGTTACGCTCTGGTTGAAGTATGATGTTAGGGATTTGTCGAACAATAATTGAACATATCGTATTTACTGATACACTGCAATTTGTGATTGATAAGTTGCAAATACCATTAAAATTTAAATTCTATATGAACGGAGAATAAAGTTAATTATTAGATGTTATCATACTCGTACATTGTAATGCAATGCCATCTTTAACCACAAGCGCACATATAGTCACGAGTCTCGGCATAGACTAGGCCATCTCTTCTTTTGTCATGGGTGTCGAAGGGGCGACTAAGGGAACTTCAAATCGAGGGATTGTTAGCAGCGTCTCTTTAAACATCACCAAAGCTTAAACGCGGTTGCCATCCGCCTGTCAATTGTGCCATTTATTGGGAGAATCTTCAATTAGTATGTTCAGCAGTGGACAGTTAACGGTTGATATGATAATAATGACTCGAGTCACTTTTCCGTACACAATCGAAAGCAAATCTTTCACAATATACTTATCCTAAAAAAAATGTCATATATTATCTAAATATTTTGCTTTGATAAGTGAAATTTTAGGTATGAGTCTTATATTAATAAAACAGTAATGCGTACCATTAAAAACGGTTATTCTGTTGGGATTTATAAAATAATCAGATCCTCGGCGCCTGTTATGAATATCTAATCTAAATTTGGAATTCTCTGAGTGTGAGACCAATGTTTGCTGCCGCAACTGTCTCGAACAAACATTCGCTTCAGTACCACGAAACTTTGTTACGTTATCGTTTCCCGTGTACAGCTCGTCGAGATTGAATCAACGTACATTCCTGACGATAAAGCCCGCTTTGATTAAATCTTGTGACAATCTTGGTACGGAGACCTTTAGCGTAACCCCTCTCATAATTTAGTTTGAAACTTTTTAATTAGCTTTATATTTGTGTTTGCAGATTGAGACTTCGCCTTCAGTTTGTCATTCGGGTAGCTGTGGCTGAGAAGTTATATTATTAATAAGGTAATACTTTGCCGAGCAAGGTCGTTTGAAAATACAGTCAAAATAAGCATAATACTATTATGTAATATGTCTTTCATCACTCCTGGTATCGTTGAAGATAAAGGCTTCAGTGATACTGCCATATTTATTGTGATAAGGTATAGTGATAAATGAATATAAAAAAAAGAGATATGATTACTATAAGTTCTGATAGTCTTTCATTATAATCGAAACAATTGGAAATGGAAACTATTATTTATCAAATAGATAAAAATACACTTAAGGAAATTGCATAATTTAATTGAACTTCAAATCGATTAATTCCTTATGTTGTTAGACATTATATTACTATCTCACATCCGTGAGATCGAAACGAAATCTCATAGGTTCTTGAACCGAAACTAGAACCATTTGACAAGTAGATTGTAAAATATACATATTTTTTTAAACTAGTCCAAAATGGATCACATGATTTCGGCCATTACTATTCATGCAAAAAACAAGTATATTACATTTGTATTTCGCGAGCGGTTACAACTGTGCGGTTACCGTTGTTCGAGACGTACGTACACGACTTGAATACGATCGCAACAAACTAAATTTTATTGGCCGACAAATATACCTGGCCGCTTGTTACAAAGCTCAGAAACACCCAAATGTGATTTAAGACGCTCAACACAAATATTGAAATACGTCTTGTTGGTGTAGAGGCATCTAATTAGATAGGCCTGGACCACATTCAAACTGAATAGTAATGAGTGCCAATTGGCCTTATGTCTACCTAGGACAAACATATACGAGCGCACTACATGTTAATTGATACGGCGTGCTGATTTACTTATTTGATTAAACATGTTGTCACTAATTTGTAACATTTCGCTGACAAGTTTGTTCGTAATTTTATTTATAAAAAAAAAGATCCATCAAATTGTGTAATTCCTATATTGTATTAGTGACTTATCCCGGTTTTGCATGGGTTGATAGGTAGATAAACAGCAGATTACCGACAATGTAGCTTTCTATAAATGAAAGAATTTTTTTTTAGATAGATAGTATTTAGTAGTTAGTTGTTTTTTTTTTTGATGGGTGAAAATGGTATGGTAACCCCGCCTGCGCTAACAAGATACGCTGGCGGAGCACCAGTGAAAGGTGATAGATTAGAATGAAAACAGGCCAGTTAGCCCATCATGATGAATTCATCAGGAATTAACCATGATAGTTTCCAGGGAGAACCGCGAGGAGGTCGACCTGGTTGAGTATATTGCTAGCACAATGGGATTCTCAGTCTCCATTACTAACAATCCCTTTCCCCCCAGTAGTTGTTAGGTACAAACAAAAAATACACGGAGACTTTTTACAAGTCGTTTGCGGGTACATCTGTCCCATTCGTATTTCTATTGTAAAGCAGTTGTATTTGCATGACTGTGTTTCGGTTTGAAGGGTGTGCTCTCATTTAATCCAAAAAACAAAAACGTATTATGCATTATGCAAGAATTGTGTTTTCAGTTTAGGTAGATCTCTATAAAAATATTTTACAGTGAATGTAACGATTTTAATATATTTTTTAATTAATATTATTTTATATGGAATATTAGGCATTGGACAGTGAGGGTTAGAGTGATTTTGCAATGTTCCTAAGCATTTTTTCTAAACACTAGGCTTTCTTAAAATCTAGATTAGATAAAGAACTATTTTGAGTCATTTGTATTTTAAGTCGTCGATTGATCAAGTGAGACTCCATCATTTTCAAGTATGCGGTTCCGATGCTTGTCACACAAGCAACCAAAATACGAATAAATATAGCACAACTTCAAATAATATTGAAAGGTTTAATTCAGGCTACAATTTATATTCAAAGAAAACAATATTACACAAAAAAGAATTGTAGTTGACATAAAATGTAACCCCAAATATAAATAAAATGGGAAGCGAATCACGTAATTGCTAGTAAGCAGTGTGTTTTGATTGCAAATATAATACTTAATGTCATCGTTGCCAACTGTTTGCCTTACAAATTGTATTGATTATACAGATATAGAAAGTAAACAAGCCTGATAATGTATATTACCCGCAAAAATCTAAAGATTATACGTGAAATAAAAAAATTGCCTAATTTATACTACTGGTGACATATTCTACTTCTTATTAGATGGTGGCGATCATCATCACTGTCTTAATTTTGTCAACCGCTATTTTAAAAATACACTAGAAGAAGCTTTTTATGCATAAGGTCCAACGTCTGCCTAGTCTTTGGTAATTCTGTAATTTTGCCTGTATTATTAATCACTGAAGACGTGTTACGTCATTATAACGTTAGAGTATCAACAGGTTTTACTTTTTTATCCATTCTTCAAAGTACTTACGGAAAGTTTACATGGAATCTTCTCCAGATATATGCATCAATGTCTATGATTTGCGTAGAATATTTAGGGTGCGACTGCGCGAGGGTATCGTTTGCAATTGCAATGTTGTTTTATGCACGGATGACTGTGTTTGTTCAACGTGCCGCCACCAACCACCCCGCGAGCTTCCCGCTATAAAATTATATACAAATGTCAGTGACGACTGTGAGTTCTAAATTTTCTTTTGCTTTTAATTTTTTTTTTACCGTAATGTGAGGTAATTCTAAGGGAAATATATATGGCATTAGAATAAAGAGTAAGATGTAAATACGATAGTTAAAGCAAGTAGATATTAATAACCAAATATATAATATTAATTTCATAATAAGAACCAAAGAAGTCATGATTATCGAAAGAAACTTCATTGTTAAATGCTTGAAAATAAACTTCATTTAATAATCGTTGAATAAAGCCCAAAAAAATTAAATAAAGTTTATTACATATAAGTTACATTTTTAATTATGGCATTAAAATGTATTATTAAAAAATTAAACAAATTAAGAATTAATGACCTCCTTATGTAACCTTGTACAGGTTTGATACCTAGGCCAATTTAGGAAATGAACTTTTTTGTAATTGTGTCCAGTCTGAGCATTCAGGGTTGAGCCCGTAGATGTTCGTTGCTTAGTTTCACGTTCTAAAGTGATTGTATGGCGTTTATATATTAAATTCTTAATATAACATAATCACTTTAGTAAAGCACCGAACATAATATTTCTCTTATAACCTTCTGCAATGTGATCTATTTGTTGGCTTCTCAGATTTAGTACTTTTCCGTTATTCTGTGAATACAAATTGAAAAAATACACGATAGGTAGCGTCACCGGCTTCGTCCCATGCTGAGGTCAATAAATTGACAGCGCGAGCAATTAAGTATTCTGCGAGTGAGTATTGGATAAAATTAATCGAAGTTCGGATTAAGGCCACCGGGCTTTAATCTGCCCCGACGGTATCGGGGCGCGGACTTGTTATCTGTTTAATGTCTGGTAAACAACGGGATCAAGGGATAAGGAACGTCCTTTCATACGGCGCTGGCCCTCCGGCGTCTGGATTAGTGTGCCTTCTACTGGCGAAGATTGCTCTTCACGTATTATATCCCGCAGAATGTATGGATAGGTCGTAGCTGATATGCTGCCTGATTGACGTCATAGTTCTATTATGTTTCTGTTAAAGAAAAAATGTAATTAATCGTAATATAGTATTCTCGTGACTTCTGAACCTTGTATATAATCGCGACAGTGACATTTTGGATACTGAAGGTATTATTCTTAATCTATTCTGATAGACAATTATCGAATGACAAATATCGATGATGATGATAATATACATATATTAAATATAGTACTTATCTGCAGTCCTCTTTCTTCGTATGTGCCTATATAGCAAACTTGTGTTGTAGTTAATTGTAAATTTATCACAATTTTTGCAGTTAATTCTAAATAAGATTCGTCCCGTGTGTATTGTGGAAATATAAACGCATATAATTTGATATAAATTTGTTATTTATTTCCACGATCCATGATGAATATCCTCTACAGTTTCTTTAAATATTATGGACAATAACAGCTATAAATCGAGATCTCTTGAGAGAGATTGTAATGACCGTTCGAAAACAAGTACATTTAATTGTGTAGAAAACAGTGAGTTCAATAGTGTCAAAATAAATAGATGAACGACGAGATTGTTCGTAAACATGTTAGATTGCAAATATTTAAATTTAGAATGCGTGTCGTATGTTTACTAGCGAATCAGGTATGCTTTGTGAGAAGTAATTTTGTTTGCTTCGTAAAGAAAAATGTCAGCTTAGCCTAGCCGTCATAATGTTAATATGAAATCAACACTGGAGTGAACACTTTACATTGCAAAAAGAAATGAAAATTAATTCAAAAATGGTTACGTAATAATGTAACAGAACACTAAAAATACCTTCTTTTGGAGTCAATATAATTCGCTATATCGGGTAAGCGATTAAGTTTTATGTTTATATAATAGTTTAAATATAATTTATATAATAATATTCATTACATGTTTTATTTAATGTGAGGTAAAACTTTAAGTTCTATTAGTTATAAAATTTATTATATTGTTTTAATTGCTTTACTTTGAATTTATAAAAAAATATACATTTATAGTCATTTACGTTAGAACATGTGATGTGCCAAATGGTCATTATGAAATTGCAAAAGATATTAAACTAAGTTATTGTTTTTAGATATTAATTATTATTATTTGTTAATAAACAAAAAAGTATTTACTTACATGTGATTTTATAATAAATGAAAGTGGATAGGTACCGTCCGATCGATTGCATAAAAGCAGTTACTATAAAATAAAAACAATTTTTAGGCCAATAATCCTTCTTAAATGAAGATATGGAGTTACAGAACCCAGTAATATTACAGGCGTACGCTCTTTACACTGGTAAGCAGCCAGTAGTAGGCAACGGTTGCTTTGTGGTGAGACAGTATGTTGGGTAGAATACATACTACCCTCGTACAGTATTTTGAGTAAAGTATTCACTACTATAATATCTGATATAAAAACTCTTATTATCTGTAGGTATCTTAGTAATAGGATCTTGTAAAATTACAACCTTTTTGCTAGTGGTCTTTCCATTGGTTATGTAGTAAGACTTATCTTTGTATTTTACAAGTGCAATAAAGTAAATTATGCTTATTATTATAAGCGCTAATACTAACTTTATTAATTTCTTAAACATTACTCATTGATGATGGTCTTAAAGATATTAGATAGACCCGTTTACAAATTTATATCATCTATCATATTTTGAAGATAGGGGGTCAAAAGTTTGTAATTTTGACTAAATTGATGATAAAACTACATTAGTTTGAGATTTGATAGGTATCAAATTTTATGAAATGATGAAGATATAGTTGTTAGGTATCCTTGATTTATTAAAATTCATTACTAAAAGACATTAAAACAGATGGTTAGTGGAATAGCTCAACAGGCTTAACTGCGTAATCGTGGCCCAACTATTGGCGAACTAGTAATTGTCCACCGGAGACGCCTGAGTGCGCCGCCTCAATCGGCGTCGACTTAAGACTCCATGCAAATTCAATTTCGTGCCCAGGCAATCCTACACGTAAGGCCAACCGAACATATTATTGCTGGATTTATCTTTATTGCAGCCGTAGAACACTCGAACTAACTTCGACTGTCGAACTTACGCCATTAGTGAAGACACCGAGATACAGGATTGTTTTGGTAGGGGCGGAGTTGTAAGTCTTATTGCTTTTAGTACCGACGTAGGGCTGGATTGTTTAATCTACGGTGTATAGTTTCAGAATTATCCTGGTAGTTTTTTTTAAAGAAACTTTGTATAATACGTTGTTACAGAACAGTATTATGCCACTATGTGGATTCCTATGTTTACTTGGTTACCATTGAACGTGATTTAAGTACGTGTATGTATGAAATTTTTTATGGTACAGTATCTATATTATTTACGTTACGATACACGACTGAAACTTAGTGAAATAAATAATCTATATCTTAGTTGGTGTTTATGGTTAAATTTTAACATTAGATATTTTTATAATTATATAGCTTGGACAAAGATTCGCTTATACATTCCTGTCTTATAATACACGAATAATTCTAATAAGTGATAAAGCACAGTAATATGAATGTATTATTATTTATGTATTACCTATCATTAGTGCCCTAAGTAACAGTAATGAAAACATAATAATTTTTTCAACTTCATATTAAAGAAGACTAATTTTTTATAAGTAGGATAATATAAATATACTTAAATTACTCTAAAGCGTATTATGAGGATTAAAATTAATTAACTGTTAGAAATAATACATTCGTTTAGTATACATAGTACGAGACTAGATGGCGCTGTGTAATATGTGCGAGAGTATTTATTTATTACTAACTTTTTGCTTGCTTACGTAGTACGCCTGGATTTAAGAAAAAAAAAAACCAATGTAATAGATTACTACTGCTATAAAACCATTAGGCTCATTTAGTCGCCTCTTACGACACTTATGGGAAAGGAAGTTGTGGTTCATTCTATGCCGGAACAACACGGCATTTCTTCTGTTCTAAAAAATAAATAAATAAATAAAACCCCTCGTACAACTTTTCCCCTAATATCTCACATATACAGATGTCGTATAGTTACAATTTTAATATATTAGTAAAATTATTTATTGATATTTCGTTACACACTTATTTCTTAACAGTTCAATTTTACCGGCTGCATGCACTTATGCACTCAAAGGTAAAACGGTACCTTATTAAAATAGTACCTACCTACACTTATAAAAGGCAGGATGTTTACAACGCTGATGATGTCAACATGAAATTAAATTTTAAATAAAATAGCGCAACAAAAAGATCACTAAAGTACATCGGTACTTCACTGTTATGACATAATACGCGTAATAGCAAACCATAATAGTGGTACTATACAAAAAGACATCGCTGCCGGCCTCACAAAAGTAGATGTCACAAACTAATCCATCCGTAAAATGTCCCAAATCACTACAAAAAAAAAAAGATACGCCCGACAAAAGTGTTGTTGTATAAACGTAAAATGAAATTTAATAAACATACGACAATGAATAGTCCGTAGATATTTTTGCGAAGATTCAGATAGTGAATGGGAGATAAGCTGGCAAAAGGTTTGCAGTGGAAGCGTATGTTTGATGTCGCCTCTCGTCGCCGAAGCGTGAACGGTTTAAGAGCAAAATTGCAGAACGTCGAACTAGTGGCATCTGTCAACCGTGCACCCACTCTGCACAAATAGATACTTTTAATTTCGGAGATGGAATGTCAGTGGACGCTGGACATGGTGGTGAATAGACAATAAAAATACTTTGAACAAACGATACGCCATAGCCAAGAACATAGACCTTTAGATTTATATATATAATTATCTGTAGATAAAAATATTATAGAAGCAGGTAATTTTTTTAAATAATAATAATAATAAGTGCCTAAAGGAACGTATCTATATTTATTATTTTATTGTTTACCTATGTCATTAAAAATAATTTTCAAATGTGCAATCATAATAAATAATCAAGTGCAAAATAAGTTTTTAGAGAGCATAGCAGAGTCATTAGCGTTAATTAAGTACTTAAAAATATAATTATGCAGGTGCATAAATATCTTTAATGTAAAAAGTACTTTAATTACCCCAGTATATCTATTACTTTACTGATAAATTAAAATTATGGTAACAATTTAATTATGACACCTAAATTTTATACAAAATAGATATTTATGTGTGAATCTTAACAACATATTGATGTTCCATTGCTGAGCATAGGTTTCTCTGCTTTTAAGATGGCGATATAATCTACTATCCTCAGGCTGGCCAAACGGATTGGTATTTTTTTTATACAACTTAGAATGACAAACAAGCTAACGGCCCACCTGATGGAAAGTGGTATCCGTCGCCTATGACATAAGCAGTACCATGGACATAACAGAGTATACTGTTTTGCCCATGATACCCTTCATGTGCTGCCATTCCTGAGGACTCAGGTGTTATTCCTCTGTACCCTGTAAATGCACGCCATATCCCACCCTTCAAACCGAAACACAGCCATCCAAACACAATTACTTTACGGTTGAAACACGAGTGGGACAGAGGTGCCCAAGCAAACGACTTTTGTACAAAGTGTCCCTTTAGAGGTTTATTTCTATTTTTCCTTTTCTTGAACTGGTGTATTGTGTTTAGTATCTAGATAATTTATTATTAGTTTTTATCTTAATTAACACGGGTAAAGCTGCGAGATACAGCTAGTTTTAAAAATATACGTGCTTCGTCGATGTGCTGTTAAATTTAGAAGGTACTTAGATACCTACAATCAAATGTATTCAATAAAATAATTAATTTCGTCGAAATCGTGCAATCATTCCAGAAGTGTATTAGAAGATAAGTATCAAACGTTTCTATTTAACTTCTCTTCCGAGCGGAAATTCCCCGAGCGCCATATTGAAATGTTTATAATTAAATTACATAAGGACGAAGAAAATTAATTTCACAGTGCAAAGTGGTGAGCGGCTCGCGCCTCGTGCCTCGCTCCTTCACAAAAGCGGAGCTCTACGGAAGCTCGTCTCAAAGGCGAGGCGCTACAGTCGCTTGGCGAATTTAATTTTCCAGATGTTTTTGGAAATTGCTGGGGAGTTGAATAATCACGTTATAACTTAACGGTATTAAATTTTATACGTTAAAGTGTTAATATTTCATTTCCAAGTTTAATTTAATTAATTCCAAAGTTAGAGCCGTACCGATGAAGACAATGTACAATTTGCGGATGAGTCCTGAGATTTGTAATTGAGTTTGGACTAAAATCGAGTCAGACATTAAAGTCTGTGAAATAGTATAACAAAGTATAATTGCGTCCTACGAAATTATATACTGAGTAACGATATGTTTAAATAGGTTTATTAGTATGATGATTTGTGGTAACAGTAAACTTTGGATATTAATAAAAATAATTGACTAACTTAACAGACTCTACTTAAAAATACGATAGTTTATTTAAAAATTATGATGGTTTAATATCTTGAGATATATCAGTAGAACGCCAATCGCGTATACACAAAGCCTTCAGGAGGCGGTAGCTCGCTCCGCGCGACGAAACAAATTGATGTACCCAAATAATTATTAATGCCTCACGAAATTTAATTGGAAAAGTTGAATTTGTATCGCGCTCACGGCGTAGGTGAGCGATTCGAGTCGTCGCGAGACGCCGCCGCTGCGACTGTTTACGAGATAATTAATCTCAAAGTATTTACGGCTTTAATCGAGGCACTCCCGACTGATGGGGAGCGAATAACTCTCGTATGTAATAATGTTACCTCGCCTCCCACCTTGATACAGTTTTGCGCATTATGTCATTACTTTACGCAGGCGAGGTAATAGATATAACTGAGGTAAATTCTTTATCAAATATATTAGTATACAGATATATGTACATAATACATAATTCATTTCTGTATTTACAGGCTTCTATTATTATTATTCTATTGTATTAATATCGTATTATAATTATCTATGTTTTAGTATAGTACCTAAATATTGTATATGTGGTATGTATGGGCTATTGAGGTTATGCATAAACTAGCCGTTTCCCGCGGCGTTACCCGCTTCTAACTATGTAGTTCCCATATATCATTCCCATTGGAAATCTTCATGAATCCGGTCTTATATTGTATTATATACTTTAATGATAATGGTACGTACCTAATACTTTCATAAAGTTGCAACCAATTCAACTGATCCGTTATTTTATATGTGATAATATATAATAATAAATTAATACACGCGGATAAAGCTACGCATTGTAGGAAATTTAGAATGTTAGTAATCATTCTTATTACTACAGCAAAAAAATCTTACATTACATTGCATTACAAAATGAAAAATTATACAAATAACCATTATCATTCTAAAGTTACTTGAATCTACTTAATTAAGTTCTTCTATTCGCTAACAGATGTCGCTAGTTGTTACGTAAGTAATATCTTGTAATGTGTAGTTCCATCGTTTGCCGTAGAAGAACAGCGCCATATTTTTGTTACATCCTCAAATATAAAGTTTTATGTTAGAAATATATAACTTTTAAGCAATATTTTATTAATTATTTATAATAAAAAAGTATTGCCACAATCCAAGAAAATACATTCAATTTAAAGTGTTGTTTTGAGCATTAATTTGCCGATGTTACGGTTGTAAGTAGATTGTTTGGCGTGGCATAGCGCATGGGCCGTTTAAGCTAATTAACAATAGATCGACTAACTGCAGCAACAATGAAAAACGAAGAATAAATGTCAATTTCACAAACGTAGAGGAGGGTTCGGCTTTAAATCGAATTCCGTTTAATAATAGTAGCGCTTTAGAGTTGAATGCACTCTTGATAGTGCGATAGTTTATTTTATTGTGTATCGTAGTGATCGCATATTGATAATATAAACGTATACTTGTACATTAATTCAAATTCCCCATACAACACCATACAACTTCTGTGGAGGTATTTAGTTAACTAGACGACTTCTATGATAGTAAATATGTTTACTATATACATGGTATGACCTGAATATGGGTTTCTACTCTTATTTATTATTTTAGAGCCTAATATGTCTTTCTAAAGGAATATAAGTAAGTAAAATTTATAATTAGAAGTAACGTTCATGCTTATTAATAGTAGATATCAGTATGTAGATATCTTAGTAAAATTACTCAAAGCACTGTCAAAGTAATAATTATGTATTTGTAAACGGTATTGTGTAAATGGATAAAACGACGATGAAATGAAATTCCGAATTTTTGGAGTCAAATTCGTGTTTTTGTTCATACCGAAATTAACCCCGTAAATAGTGCTTAACATTTCATTTGTCATAAATCCTACCATTCAAGTCCAAAGGAACGATATTTTAGCATTTATAATATTTTATTTTAACATCAAATTTGTGTTTCGTTCGGACCCGAAATTTCGGAAAACATTTTGTGGTAGGCCCTCTGGTCTCTTGGTCTATCGTGACGTATTTATTAGAAATATACAACGATGGTTTCTTGGAGGGATCGCGTGTCATTCTAATAAAACTAACATCCCAATTAATAATATTAATAATGTATCTAAAGTACGTTCCTTTCCATTCACAGGATATGTACAAGAAAATTGTGCCTATACCTTTAATATTAATAAACAATGCTTTATAATTGAATTTAACATCCGGCAAGGCCAATAAGTATATGTACATATATGTAACCACATATTAAGAGCAGTTTACTGTGTGTGGTAACAGAAAGCCGTCGGCGAGAATTGCTACCCATTTTTTAAAAGGCTCTAACCACGCAAAAAATGGCTGTTTAGCTCCGAAATAGAATCGGATGAGACCCCTTGACCGTGGCGTCCGATTAAGATCTACTCAGTGAATCCGCTCATTTGAACCATAGAATGGGTGGAAAATGGCGAAAATGTACGTTGAGGATGGAGAGCGAGCACAGTGTCGTAGGATTACTAGTTAATCGCATTCGTTTGTCTGATATTCGTTTGCTAATTAATCTGTCAATTGTAAAGTGATTGATTCCGAATTTTTTTATGCAACAGAAAATTGCTTAACGTTTAAAGTTGTTATCATACTGTGCTGTAACTACAGATGCGAGTAGCAACATGGATATCGTAGAATACATTGTAATGCCCATTATATTCCTCACGCGTTGTTATTTATGATTACTAATTTGTTCTGCCTCCATACTTAGTAAGTAAATAGTATAATTTACCATTCAAATTTAGTATTGCAAAACAAATTTGTAACTGAATTTTATGCCAAGTCATATGTTTTTTATCGGAAACTTATAACCTGTATGTATAATCTGATGTTATAATTTAGTTATAGATATATATTTGCTATGTATACTTTTGACTATTTTGAATTTTATAGTATTTTCAAGTTTGTGAACGAATCTCATCAAATCATATTTAAGTGTTACGATACTCTTTTTTCTTATTTAATTTAATCACACATTGTTTAATTATTAATTAAAATTTACATTTATACTGTATTTGAGAGACATAGAGAAGTTACAGTTACCTAACAAAATTAGAGAAGTTTTATAAATATTCGCAAATGTAATTAAATTAAATTTGTATTACTTGTGAGTCTATATATATATAAGATTTTATTACACAAGAAAACGGTTCCTTATTTGATAAAATTAGTAGATAAAAGTTAAAAATTATACAAGTATATAGATATCGCGTAACATGTATACAGATAAAATACAAACAATAGAGAACTTCTTCTTTTTTAAGTCGGTTGAGCTTATATTTCGCTCGGAATACTAAGTCAGCTCGGCCTTATTAAGATAAAGTGTTACATTAAAGTTAACATGGGCTACAACGAGAATAATTATAAGGGTCGGGGGGTAGAGTGCTCGTACGAATGACTCGAGTATGAGGAACGACTGACCCGACCCCCGAGCACTCCGCCCGGCTGACCACTGACCCCCCGTCGCCTAGCAACCGTCCGCCACCTAATCATCATAAACAGATAACCCGCCATCTTTGATAATGTTGCACAATGTAAAAGTATTCGAATATATTCATTGTTGCCAAAAAAAAATTGTGTATAATAATTCGATATGAAAATTTTAAGGAATAGGTAAATTAATAAATAATTATTAATTAAAATGATAAATTAGTGACACCATATATTTAGTATAATAGATATGTATGTATACTTACTAAAATAATACCAAAAAATATCTAATTCATTTTGGGTTTTGAAAACATAGCTAGATAAGTCTTCTATGTTCAATGGATATATATTATTTATATTATGTGCCGACGACTTGCCCCTCATTACTTGGGAGGAATATGTAAACATGTAAGCATCTGAAATGTTTCTGGGCTCGGTTAGGCTGTACATAAATTACATTAAATCCTTATGTTTTAATAGATTAAACTTTTAATTTTAGGTTTTTTTAGAAATTATTTTAATAACGAAATAACCTACAATAAACTGTCTCACTTCGTCATACTATTTAGAGATATCTACTAATTCTTTAATTTCGAACTAGGTACGTGGAAAGTTTTTAACAAAATCTCTGTAACAAAAATATATGTAAGTGCTATGTTGATATTTATAAAGGATTCTTGTCAAAGAATCAAGATAAGCTAACAGCATTTTGGATAAGGTAATCCTTTCGGCTGAGCGTTTAACCCCCGTTTAAAGTTTAAGCCGTCTGAATTTTTAATAAATTTCAAAGAGATGTCAATCGAGTGTTTTATTTTGCATAGGGCTTAGCTCCGCGTAGGGGTGCGCGAGTACATTTCGGTGTACGTCATTTGTTTGTTTCGCGGCCGCCCTCGCCTCTCACACCCTGCATACAGTTATTGCACTTATTGTTGACAGAATATCAAATGATATTTTAATTGTATACACATTACTTTATAAGAGTATTGGCACAGTCTGCTTCGTGTGGATAGTACACACAGAAGTCATATGGATTCCAAGCTTATTTATTTATGATTAGATTGTCTTTTCTATTATTCCTTCTGTTGGTACGCAAGTGTATACGTTTCTTTGTCATATTTTTAAGGTTAAATTTTCAAACAGATTTGATTGAAAATAATAAACAAAGTAATTTGATCTCTATAGAGCAGAATGGTAGTAACGGAAAATAAATAGTTACATTAAATTCCTGATTTTAGACTATGAAATAGCATGTATTCTTAGTTAAATCGAGGGTTAGTTTAGAAAATTTCAAATTCAAATCTGGTTAAATGAAGAATCGAATATGAGACCTGTTCATGCAAATTCTTTAAGAATTCTGTTTTCACATCCAATTTACTTTGTATTATACACATGATTGCAACCTAACAAAGTGATAATCGTAATAACGTCGAATCTAACACACACGTGTATGAATAAGACAACAATTAATTATCGAATGGAATGCAAAGGGCAGTCTATTACAAGTTTAAAAGGGTAATAGATGCATGTCTTGTAGGCTATTGTCTCAGGTGGGGTAATCGCTTCCGTGAGAGTCCGGGCGGCCCGATCGTCCGATCTGACAGTTTCAATTTGTATGCCAACCATCGCAATGACCACCCCACGCGCTCTCACGCCAACAACTCATTTCACCTAATTATTATTTTATTGTCTTTTTTTTAAACATGCATGACACATGTTCCATAGTTAAAACTAGTAATTCGTGACTGTAATATTTGATCGGCAGTTCTAATCTTTCGGCTATTAATTCTAAGTGGTGTATGCACCCTGCATTGATTTAAACTTTTATAATTGTCCTAGTCTTGTATTAATAATAATTGGTTGTCGTAGTAAATAGTATTTGTTCATTATATTCTTGTCAAATACATCTTTAAAAGATATTAAAAAAATGTGTCCAGTAATCAAAATATTAACTCTGTGTGTCTTTTATATCACGTCGAATTACAGTGAATTAGGGATAAAAACACACCAGTTAAAGAGGAAGATACTTAGAAGAGAAACCTATACAAGTCTCCTGGTCAAGTTAATAGTAAATTATTATGGTGCTGATTAAGATTTCTATAGAAGACTTTAGATACATGCATACGTACATTTCAAAGTAAAACTTTATAAGTAATATGGTGTTAAAGAAAACAACTTCAGTAGATATATATGAGATAGTGCTTATGTTATAAAACATAGACAAAAATACCTTATTACGTAGAGGCACAAGAAAATTATACGTGTGCAAATCCCATACAGACAGCAGCGGTGTCTTATATGTAGAAACTTAAAAAGTATTCTCTAAGAAAATTCTAAAGATGAATGAACAAAAATTCTACATGAACTATAATAGGTTCCCGGGCGAGCACGCTTTGCCACTTGCCTATTCAGGATGTATCGATTATGGCATAGATCTAATGATCGTATCCCGATTAGGAGCACTTCGAAATACGACTTTTTATCAGTTTTCTTGCCCCAGTGCCGCTGGATGTCCGCAACGGGACGCTATATAACGGCTACGACAGGCATTTAATGTTAAAAATATTCATTCTTCATTTCCAGGCATTCGTTGATATTGTATTTGGGTCGAGCACAACTGTTAACTATTTAGTTTGTCATAATGGGATTATATTAGGTTTTATTATGTACTTAAGTTTATCTTAGCCAATCAGGACATTCATACATTTATTTGTACTAGTATTTTTGTAGATATTTATAATTTTTTTTAAAAAAGTATTTTTTTTATTTCGGAATCGGCAATGAACCTATTATAAATACGAGTATCTATATATAAATTTTAAAAAATTAATATCTCTTTTTAGATGAAAATATTTGTTATACGAATATGTTCGATTTTTTATGTAACTTTCCTTAGGAGATGGAATCAGCAATGTGTTACTATTTTAGTCTATATAGCTATGCTATTTAGAAACATTACAAGAGTAAAGTTTTACTAAATGGCGACTCAAAACGATGCTATGGCGTTTTCCAAGTGTACTGGTGGGGTTACAAACAGCTTCTTTGGCACTGTTAGAAAACAGTATGATTGCTTTAGCAAAGTTACTTAGTATTTAATTTTTATAAATTTGTTAGGTATATGGATCTACGGGGTATGCATAGCGCGTATCACATTCTTGCCATTAAAATCCTCTTTGCATTCGTTAACTAGTACTATTTAAGGCAAAATATGCGAACCAACTCGCTTAAACTATTCGCTCCGTATGATTTTCAGAAATGGCTATGGCTTATAAGCGGTAAGGACAATATTTTTATGCGGTGCGTTTTTCTCAGGTAGTTGTTTTTACGACCATTACTACATCTAAAGTAGGAAAATCCCTCGAGATGCTACATTCTCATGATGACTAGAAGGCGCGCGCGTGCGCCGATACTCTGCACTGTGCTATAGGGTTGACACGAATATTGATAGTGCTACATACTTTACACATAAAACGATAAGTAGGTATTTTTCATTTATTGATAATTTATTGATGTCTTTTTTTCAGCATTTTGTTTGTTTGTAACACTTTATTGTACAGTAAAATTTTAAATTATAGCATACAAAGTTATGAGGTAACAAACATAAAAAAATACAAACGAATTTAAAATCTCCTTCCTTTAAGAAAGGAATGAGCACAGCGGCCTATTTATCTCGTAAGAGAAATTTTTTACTACTCAAAACTTTTCAACCGCCATTAAAAAACAAGTTCTCAATTCTGTTATATTTTTTATTATGTTTGTTACCTCATTATTTAGTCAGTTATAAACGATTTGGAAAATTCTTATTTCTATTTCTTATTAAAATTCAGTTTAGTAGTTTAGTTTTTAGATCAAAATAATTGGTTTCGTCACAATTGCAGTCGATTTTTCTGTGAAATACAATCTTTAATTATTTTAATTACATATTTTAATTTTTGATTAGTTAGTTAATGTATTAAACCCAAATATTTTAAATTTCGAAAAATCCATGGTAATTTTAATGTCCCCGATATTCTTCCATTATACTAATTGTAATTCGTGGTTCGATTGTGGATAGGATAAAATATACTTTGAGTAATCCAGTGTCAAATTTTATTCAGTTCAGTCATTTAAGTATGATTTAGTAACAGATATAAAAAATTCTTTACAAACACATTTATAATATTAAAAGGATTAATCAATTAATTAGGATTAATCAATGATGAAAATTGAATTACATAAAATTGATAAAAATAACATAAAATCAGATATCTACGCTGTGCCAACCCTAATAATATGGCCGCACCCGGGCTTGGCTATAACGCTGAATAACCCGCGGTAGGTATCTACTTAGAACGAAGGTATCAATCAATAATAAATGCAACACTGTGCTTCTAACTTGCACCTTGTACACGACAACTACACAGCCAATACGGCTAACTGCACTTGTATTAACATTAAAAATACCCACACTAGCACACGCCGTTACTATGATTTTTTCAAACCTAACATGATGTTAGCTAATAAGGTGCTACTCAGCTAACAGAGTGTAATCAGTGTCAATACTAAGTATATATTTATTGCGAGACTTATAGATTCCTACTAGAATTAATATTATAGTCTCTGATTCCTAATAAAGTGATATAAATATTTTATAAGTTAGCACTCTCGTTTCGCACTTACATACAGTGTTATACAGTATTTATTGAGTATTAGCGATATCAAGTATTTATTGTAAGAAAGAAAATAGCGTTTGTTTGTTCATTTGGAGAGGATGGATGAAAGAAGAATACGAAAGAGAATAATAATTTTAATTTATACCTGATATTTACGCGAGCGTGTATGAAAAGATTGGTGAATGTGGAAGAACATTAAAGTTTATGGTTAAAGAAAATAATAACAATTTTAATTTATACCTATATTTACATATTAAAGGTTATGGTTGTAATTGGTTTTTAATATATCTATTTTGTATAAATCTTTATTTGCGTTATTTCTTTTAATTGAGCATAATATCTAGATAATTATATGCAATGATGGTAATTTCTAAAAGAAGTAAATATACTTATATTTTTAGTAAAATTAAATTTGTTTTCCGAGAGTTTTTTTACTAAGAGATTATACAGATGGAGTGGCTCCATACAAATGCTTCGCAAAAAACAGGTCAACATTTTTATTTATGTGTGCTTAAATCGGATTATCAGAATGCAGGAGAAATAATATGCGAAAAAAATTCATATGGTAAGGATAAGTTAAAAAATAACAAAGATACAAAATACTTACGTATATACTTAAAAGAACAAGGTAAACAGAGGACCATGACTAATAATGACGCTTATCTTCATTGATTGCTATGATTTATGTCTGACGATAGACTTCTTGTTGTCAAAATCATTGATAGTGGCCGCCATTTTATTTAATACATTACTACTTTGGAGGAGAAATAACTATCACTTTTGGAGGAAATAAATTTTGTTTGAAATATGAAATTATCAATATTTATGTAGATATTGATAATTTCATATTTCGAACAAAATAGTATAAATATATTTATAGTTTAAAAATAATTAACAAAACAAAATTATTTCACGATCCACAATTTTTGTATTTTTGTAAGTGCCTCTTTTATTGAGCATCTATATTATGTGGAGCGTATCGCAATCATATTCTGTGTTGGCAACATAACATTTTAAAATATTATCTTAACATTTCATTATATTATATTTTTTGTGACAATTATATTTATCTACCTATTTTAATTTAAGTAAGTATATGTGTATGTTTACAGGGTTTATGTACTTTATGTAATTTATAATGTGTAGTTTGTATTATTCTTTGTGTATACATATCTTATGTGATTATATAATATATGCAGATCGTATGACCGCCTATTTTTATTTTTAAAACAACACAATTTACATGAAAACGTTTTACTGGAAGAAATCTCTTATTAGAGATAAGCTCGCCTTTGTACATTATGTTTATAATGAATTGTGATTAACATTATGTTTTGTGTACAATAAAGAATAAAGAATAACTTTCATGACAAAAGAAGACAACTGTAAACAAATCTTTAAAAATGTATTGCACGGCGAAAAGAGTTAGGTATTTATTAAAAAATGTGGAAAAATAGTGTTTATTAATAATATTAATTATGCTTTCCAAGTTTCACTAAGCGCTCGACAATCATATATCTTTTGTTACATGGTTTTTTGCTCTCATTAAATTAATTAAAATAAATACTAATCTATATTTAAAAAAGTTGTTATTCCCAAAAATAAATTTTAGTCACTACAAATATGTAAAAAATTTTAGGTTTTAAATATTCAGGATTTTCTTTGTTCCTCAATAATGTATACATAAATAACTAAATGGATTTAAATGAAACTTATATTCATAGATAGATCATAATTTAACCTGAATCGTCACAAAGAATACTTTATCTCACGCAACCAAGTGAGTTATTCCCAGTAATCAAATAAAAAAGTTCTGAATTCAATTAAAATTTTAATTATTTTTTTGGTTTTCTATACACATTTATATATTATTTTCTTATGTACACAAAAAATATAAAGCAATGACCATGAAGTCCAATATATTTAACTTTTTATACTTGTATTTTGTTTTTATAAATTTTTAAGTCCAAAATTTGCATTAGTAAAATACTACAAATATAGTATCAGTATTTTATATTCGTATATTATCAGTAACATTTTTTAAGCAACGTATCCGCCATTCCAATCCACTTTTGGAGGTTATAACTCCTTTGTAACATTTTTGAATATATGTTTTAGTCAAACTTAAGTGGCATGTAGTTAAACTGCACTTAAATACAAACATTTCTTGATATAAGTATTTAAGTCTGCAAATAAAATAATTATGAACCAATTTTGGACTTACGGTTTTTTCTTCTCCTGTAAAGTTGTTATTTTGGTGTTTATACTCTTTCTAATCCGAAGAAGAGACATATATATTAATGTATAAATAGTTTGTATGCATATTTGTATATACATATGTATATTGTATCATACAAATTAATTTTTAATTCAATTAAAGAGACTCGACTTGATATGGGAAATTTTAATCAAATTACTTGCAACACTGAAAAAATGGCGCACATTGTTAGTATTGCAGGTGTCCATAGGCTATAGTAACCGTTTACAATTAGATGAATTGTATGCTTGTTTGTCACCTTCCTGATAAAAAAAAAAAAATTTGTTTAAAAAAATACGTGTAGAAATTAAGACAGTCAAAGTTACGTTTATCTGACTAAATTTGGATACTTGATGCTCTCTCTATATCAGTGACTCTCAACCACTGTGCCGCGGCACTTTTGTGTGCCGCCAAATTTTAAAAGTGTGCCGCCAAATTTCGCAAATATTTAAAATTTTCTCATATAACTATTTATGCAGTGTGTTGTAGTAAGTAAATAATTTTTATCTTTTTCTTTGTGTGCCGCCAAATTTTGAAATCTACTATATAATCTAAGTTATAGTTTACATTGAGTTTGTACTCAATGACATTTATATCTCATTAATATATGTAATGCCTTAAGAATACTACAACCCTAACGACCTAGATTATCTAATTCATTTTAAGTAGGAAATAAATCATTATCTACTTGTTTATTACGTCCTTCGTGTTGGATTAAGGCTTAGTGTACCTGGATATATAGATTTGTAGACGAAATCAGAACAATGGTTTAGATCTGATTTCTAGCTCGCGTTTTGTTGCATGGATGTTAGGAAATTTTGTTTACACAAATTTATGTGAATGTATTAAATTTAAAGAACTTGTCTAATAATAAAATAAATAAATTTATCTGTAAATTCAAGAAAATAAAATATATCTTTGAATCCACACATTCTATTTTAGTCAAGGAAGGCACTTTATAAGTGTATTATTTTTAATATCTTTAATTATTTAATGCAATAAGTTTTATTATAAACATATGCCCATAGATAAATACCTTATAGACTAATATACATATTTAAGATTTTTTTTATTGTAGCACGACATGTAACTACACTATCCTAATCGAATACAGAAACAACATGGTCTATGACTACGAACAACTGAAAAGAGAATGTTCTGCTGTTTATATAAAAGTTATATATGTAAAATTCTTTATGCGTTGTGTCGGCGAGGTGCGATGCGCCGTATCAGGTGGCTGTCCCCGATAATGTATAATGCCCAGGTTTACTAACATTTATTACTAATTTTTGTACACAGTAATAAGGATATTTACATACCTAAATAAAAAGATAAATAAATAAATATTTATCGTGATTGGCCGCATGGAAAGTAGTGGATAATTTTTAAGTTATTTTTGTTAGATGGTTCTAATAACTAAATAATCCTTATTCTTAGAGATTTACAGTTTATTAATTTTAATACACTAAATAATAATTATTGTCATCACGACACTATCAGCATTCCACAATTGGGCACCGAACAAATAATTTAATATATTAAAATTATGCATTGAAATAGTTATTATAAGTAGATAGATTGCAACATTATTATAAAATCAATCATTCTAAGTCTACATTTTGTTGTAGGTACAAGTATAACGTCTAGAAAGATCTTGTTATCACCTTAAAGCAACTAGATCTGCTACGATTAAGGATTTATGATTTGCGTTTACTATATAATTATATATCTGATAGATTCCTTTGGATATTATGGCAGATCTGTTTAGCCATTTCATGATTAATTAAGTATAATTATATTTGATGTTCTGCTAAGACTTATGCCATTTACGGGCCTCAGAACTTTTAAAAATCTTTTGTATGTAAGTTGTATTTTAATGATACCGTTAGGTGATTTAAATGGCTTCATATGTACATATATATTTATTATTATATTTATAATATATATATTTTATATACAAATAAATGTTGATCTAGCCGAGGAAAGACCTCACATTACAGTAAGAAGGGGCACAATAAAAATTAACTTTTCAATATCGTTTAGTACGATTTAGTTGGCTAATTTGAAGAAGTCGAGCGGTGTGTCGGTGCGCGATATGGCATCTTCACGGTTTACAATAGTAAACAAATGTGTCGCGCGGGAGCAATTACACCGTCGGCGGCTGCGCGGGCGCGGGCGACGTCACGCCGAGCGCTGGAGAATCTCGCGCACATCACGCTCCGCTTCGGACTTATGCTAATGGTCACCGCGTCGCGTAAATTGGAGTGCGCCTGTTGCAAAACAAAATGAGCCCGGCTCTTTATCTTATTACTATAGCGCACTCTAACAGCCTAGCTACTAAGAATCGGTGTCACGATTTTTTAGAAATAAACCTTCGGTGGATAAACTGAAAGTTCATTTTTACTTGACCCGAACCAAACAAATCCTGGTCGTCTGAAAACCAGCAGATTGCTACAGTGAAATTCGAATACAAAAACTAGCACGGGAAGGAACGTGAAACCGATTAAAAGGCCACATCACGATTTTGTGTATGCACTTTGCACTCATTCGATCCCATGATGGTACTGGCTACTTCACTAGATACTTTGATTTCGTGTTTAGCGTAGATTAGTCAAAGCTCTTTATAATTAAGGTGCTTTTTATTCGGCCTGGTCCTTATTTCTTAATTTTCTTTTACAGTATATTTGATTTGCATTATACATAGTTCATAAAATTTTGAGTACACACAGTAGGTATTTTTAAATGGAAAACGAAAAACAACTACTACAATGTAACTTTTTTTTTATTATGGAAACATAATCAGAGTTGAAGTAAGTAGCATGATGATTGAATATTGATCCGTGGATCAACAATAATAGATCCCATCAGCTGGCGGTATGTGGCATCACATTTAATATAATAAGAGTTCAATACATCGCACCGTGAAATGTGTCGATACAAAAACTTAACTAACTATAACTGCTAACGTGTGATTCGTATTAAAAAGCTGTTTAGTCATTCGACTTCATAAATAGGTGGCATTCGATTTGTTGTGATTAAATTTCGTCCATTAGGACACCGTTAGGTCGATCGGTAAATGTATATGGATAATGTGCTTAATAATCCGGCAAATAGAATTTGGTATAGCGATATCACTGACTGTTATCAATCAAATAATAAATTAATGTATATTACTATTAACATATGTTACAGTTAACTTATTTGAAAGGTAGGAAAGGTATGAAGGACTTTCAGACTTAGGTTTATACCTAAGTACCTATTACGATGAATCTAAATGTGTTTATACATAAGAATAAGTATTAGGCATTTAATTTTATGATACACATATAAAGCAGAAGCACTGCGCTTTTTAACCTTCCAAATTGACGATTTAGCGTCACGTGAGAGCCCAATTTAAATGAAAACTTAAAAATTATTTCGATATATCGATTATGCGCCTTGGTATTTATTTATTCATTTAGGCACAGCAACAGTAATACAATTCACATTACATTGACTATAATAAGCTTTATAACTAAGATATAATATAGATATTATATTTGAATCATTAGGTTTTAGTTTGCTATCACAGCTAACCCTATATTACCATTACAAATTGTAAGATTACTACTGGGTAACTCTATAGGTACTTGACCCTGCAATTTCGTTGTATCTATATACTCGAACGCCTCTAACGTGACTATCGGACAATGGCTTTACACACTCTCTGAAGCATGAAGCAAGTGACTGTCATTTTTAAATCATCCAAGCATGAATTTGCAAATACAGAGGTTTGGGTTGGATTCGTTTATGGAATTCCTAGATCGCAGTTAAGATTTATAATGAATGAGTTGTTACTGCACAAATATTAAGATGGAAAATGTATCAATATTTAATTTTGAGTGACGTGAGAATAATATAAACATCGTTAATTAGGCTTCATTAGTTTATTCCTACCAATAGTTGAATATAGTTTATGGCCTAACCAGTCTTTGCTGCAAAAGTAGAAGAAATTATTATTATCCAGTTATTTCCAGCTGATTTTTTAAAATTATTTGTTCATCTGAAGTGAAATCGACGGAGTTATTTTTTGTATCAACATAAGATTTGCCCAAATAGTGTTTTCTCTAATAGTTTTGTTTTTCACCTAATAATATTATAACTATTACATATTATCTGCAAATGTAAATAAGTAATAGAAATACCTATAAGAATAAGGATGTAGCGCCTTATAGAACCGTAGTGCAGTCCCGTTAAACTGAGTAATTTCATTCAATTGTTGCAAAGGCGGACTTAGCCAATAAACAATCGCTCATATTGAATGAACGGAAATGTCCGTCTGGAAATTAGCTCCGAAACAAGAGAAAACCTTTAAACGGACCATTTATTATATTTAAAACGTTTTAAATTGAAGAAAGGTGCTTGTAAGTTAGTTGACTAATGTATTTAACTTGTTCTTTGTAGGCAACGCAGAACAAGCTTTCGCATTATTATGAAGTTACTACTTACTATGTGTATATTAGGTACTATCGGTTCGGAGAAATATTGGTCGTGTGAAAGTAGCCTAATATATTTTTTAAAAGGAGTTTCTTTAATTTCCATTAAATATACTTAATGTTAGTTACTAACGTAGTAATAAACTATAACAAATTATTCGGAAATGCAGAGTAATAAAATGTCATTTCAACTAGGAATATTTACGTAGGCAAAAGGAATAAAGTTGACAAGTGAGTTCTATTTCTAAACGCATTTCACATACAAATACCTAATTTCGAAGTAAAGTGTGCACATTATACAGGCAGGCTCGCATTTAAATTATTCCAACGGATCGTTTATAGGCCATAACAGAATTTGGGAATTAGCTATAAAACAACATTTGATACGGGCGGGCGCGGGTGGTTTGCAATTTGAATGTTTCGCCCGTTTCAGAACTCATTGGATTGCGAAGCGCGTGTAGCCCATTATCCTCGCTCATATTGCCACCTTGCTACCGCCGGATTGGCGACGTTGGTGCTTCTACAGTCATGCCTATAAACCATGGATGAAATGCTATATAATATTTCATAAGGAAAATTTGGTTGGATAATTGGTTGCCAACCTTTATTATTATTATTATCCTCGCGAAGCTCTAACGTTTCATAGTTCATAATAATAAAAATTAAATACGGTACTATTATCGCGTTATTTTTTTGTAGTAGATAAATACTTTAAATAAAGTATTTATTTAAATATTAATTAGTCTACACACGATTTCGTCCGCGTGACCGAGATATGTTGATCGACCGGAATAAGAGTAGCCTATGTGCTTCTCTATCTTTAAAGTATATGACTATCAGTCGACCCGTAAGACGCCAAGGTGTAATAAACAAACAAAAACTCATTTTCAGATTTATAATATTATCAATTTGAAACTAAGTTCGTTTATTGGCGATAACTCAACTACTCAACCATCAAAAAACTTAACACCTTTCTCCATGTAGTATTTGGCATGGAGAAGAACATATTTATTTTATGCTAGTCATGCAAATTAAAATCAAATCACAATACCTGTATTATAAGACTTTTAATAAGTAAACAGGGGTTTGGGTCTCGAATTTAATAAATACACTATAATTAATCGTCGTGACTACAGAAAGAGTTCACAGTGCGCCAGAATAGTTAAAGGAAGCTATCTTTCGTAGCAATTTAAATTCCATTACAATGAATATAAAATGCCAATTTGAACTCTGTATCGCGTAAACCTTTTGTGGTTGTATTGATTTTTTTGAATCTCAAACTACAAATGCATGGTATTGAGGAAATTTGGATTAACAAAAGAATCATAATAATAATGGGCATTAAATTGTTTTTAATAACATAGAAAAATATTATTACTTATCTGATAATTAAAAAATATATATTTAACCAGAAGGGGAAAAAACAACGTAGTAGCAAACAAGTTGATGGCCCACCTAATGGAAAGTGGTAGCCGTCGTCTATAGACATGAACAGTACCATTCATATAACAGAGTATATAATGTCGCCTATTATATCCTTCATACGTTGCCATTCAATAGGATTAAGGTGTTATATTTCTGTATCTTGTAATTTCATTGCTATATCCCACCCTTTAAATCGAAACACAGCCATGCAAACACAACTGCTGTACGGAGGAAACACAGATGGGATAAAGGTATCCAAGCAGACGACTTTTGTAAAAAGTCAGGGAAAAAAGTACACTAAATTATAATTCAGCTCCTTGAATTTTACATGCGTAAAATTAAATAACGAACATCTTGAAACACATCCAAGTCATAAAACATACGAATCAAGGTACAGTATAAGTGAATTAATAATATGATGCAAGTGTGTCATGAAGGCTCGTAAATATAGCAATATATAATTACCAGAGGGAGACTTTGTACAAAAGTCGATTGCTTGGGTACCTCTGTCCCATTCGTGTTTCAACCGTGAAGCAGTTGTGTTTGCATGGCTGTGTTTCAGTTTGAAGGGTGGGATATGGCGTGAATTTACTGGGTACAGAGGAATAACACCTGAGTCCTCAGGAATGGCAACGCATGGGAGGTATCATGGGCGAAACAGTATACTCTGTTATGTCCATGGTACTGCTCATGTCTATAGGCGACGGTTACCACTTTCCATCAGGTGGGCCGTCAGCTTGTTTGCCATTCTAAGTTGTATATAAAAAAATATATATAGACATCGTAGAATATTCGTTTTTATATCAAACTTCATACAAACGAATATTCTACATAGATGTATATAATATTTTTCTGCAGATAGATCTGAAGTAGTACAATTGACTAAACAATTACCTATATTGCTAGTGCAGCTTGTCATTCAGTGTCGTTGTTAACTACACGGCAATAGCTCGACGGGCGTGTGAATAGCGAACCCTACCATTAGTGGAACAAGCGATTTCGCAAATAAAACAATAATGATAGTGCCTTGTAATAATGTTTCTCTAATTTTATCTGGTATAGTCGTGACGCGCGGCCGTTCCGTCTGATATTATCCGAACGAAGAATCTACGTCCGCCTTCGTTTTAATGTAGGTACATCTGTAATATAAGCTTTGAGTACTCAGGTTTACTACGTTGCCAGTATAATCCACCTGTCCAGTGTTGATTTGTTGCTACTTGGACTGAGTAAATAAATTACTTTATTCCTAACATATTTGCTCTCGTTAATCACGATAAAAAGTATTGTAAAAGGTATTGAATTTTATTCAAATCTATTTACGAGCTATTTAAACGTAATTCGAAAGTAAAGTAGTGATTCACACATCTTTTCAATATTTCATATTTATTTATAATATTATTAGGATTATACCTTTAGCAGGATTCTGGGCAAAACAATTATGCAATTTTTTTTATTATTGAGTCAATAAATTGAGGAAAATATTATGAGCATTAATTACACGAGTACATAACTTATTAACATGTCATTATTTGTTTCGCTATTTCTCGTTTTAACGGTATAATCAATCGTCAATAAATTTATAATGGACTAAGTGTTTGAAATTGAGAAAGCCATAGATTCCTTGTATCAGTATCGATATGTCCTGGCCAGGCAGACGAAGTCATAAGCATAGCAGATAAAAATATTTTGAGACAGATAGAATATAGCTTTCTGTTAATTTATACATTCGTTATCTGGGCAAAATAATATTATCCTCAAGCGAGTAGTTAGCTTTCTATTCTATGGTTGCAACCCACAGGCATAACATCAAGTTAGATGGACAGCGTCAGTCAGTTCTGGTCAGTGCACTTACAACGTATCCGCTGTTACCTTCGGCCACACCTGTACCCTGTCAAATTATTGCTGTTGCTTCCATTATTAGCTATTAGCAATGAATTGGCTACTATTGCGATTTTCAAAATAGAATGATACATTTGAAAAAATGGACAGAGATCTTTTGAATAGAGGTACTTGATTTTAAATAATAACTAACTGTATTCTATGACTTTGTCCGCGTAAAATATAGTAATTCAAATTCATTTATTAGTTTTTGCGTGAAAGAGTAACAAACATTAACCATCCATCTATCTATCTAACCAAGGCGCAGTTAACTATTTAATTAGTATAAATAATTTTTTTCGTCGTTTTTTCATTACAGACGTTTCTTGCGAAAAAAGTTTCGTTTCACTGGTAGAACACACTTGATTTCAATTTCACTCTGTATATACTACTAGCTGATCCCGTGAACTTCGTACCGCCTAACAGTCGATTCTTTAATTTTTTAATTTTTTAATCTGTTATTCGGGATGCCAAGTCAACTAGTAAGAAAAAAAAAGATAGTGAATAAGTCAACAATTACACTATGTTAAAAAATAAAAATTATAAAATACGCCGTACCCCGTCACTCAGTTGTTTTGCCTTTCCGAAACCTCTCCACTAACACTTGAACTTTATGGTGTGGTTGAAAAGTATTGTTTTTAGACTTTATCAGGTATTTTTTTAAATTTTTCTATCCCTAAGGATCATCCTCGTGCTTCAAGAAATATTATATAAAAAAAAAGAATTAGCAAAATCGGTTCAGTTGTTCTCGAGATTTGCGCTTAGCAATATTTAGCGATTCATTTTTAGATATTTATTTATATTTTTGATATTACTTGTTTACGTTTCATTACTACTGTTTGGATGTACTTTAATAAAGAGATGCAACAGATTTAATCCATTTGGCGAATGGCAAGATTTGATTTTGACCACTTTCACATTGCAAAATGGCAATTTGGAAAAAGGGAATTTAAATTTTTTATACTTATATTAATATCTTAGATTATATAAATAGAGCATCGAGTCTCAAAAACCCGTCAACTTTTTGTCAGCTAATTTGACAATTAGTTACTCGTTTTTTTTATTAATGTTCTATATACATACGCACACAATTTATCTTGACGTATTTATATTTAATTATTTAATAAGTAAAATGAGTTTTTACACATTAAAAATTATAAGACAAAATAAATACAGAAGTTATTAATGAATCACTCATAACTATTTATCACGGAAAATTGTATGAAAAAGTTGACAAAGTTTTCTCGAAGCATTTGTATGGAGACACTCTATCTAAGATTAAAATATACTATTTAATTAAAAGAGGTATTTGATTACAAATGTCTTACAATTTGCTCTCTACGGTACGTACTTTAATCGCTATTACGTATTCAATTATAAAGTTTTGTTAAAATACGTCCATGCCTTTTTTTGCGACGACATAATAAATACAGAAATCAATTATAATTTTGTTTATAGTATGGATGAGAAAATTACAAAATGGTTAGAAATTAATTTGTTAGTTATGCTGATGTTATCAGTTCCTGAGTAGTTTGGAGATTGGTTGGCAATGTCGCTGGCAGTTAGCGGAACTCATTACCAAAGTCGTTTATATAAACACAGGTCCGCACTCAGTTCTCTCACGATCCGACCATGTTGCACCCTAACTTATAGAATACTGATCGAGTATTTTTTCTTTATCAAATAAAGGGTTCTGTATTCACCTATTATTCGATATATTTGATGACATTTTTTTATGTTAGTGTTAAAATAAATGTATGGCTCGTACTTCTTAATAAAATCTTCAGATAATTTTAACATACGTAATTGCCATCCATGTAAATGGCTGAACTAATTTGAATAAGTAGATTTAGATAAAAAAAATGAAAGGACAATTTTTTTTGTAGTATTATATCATCTACTATATATATTGATTATCTGACATTTAACTGACATACCATTTGTCATTACCATGTGTGACACAGAGCTGTCAGAGTAGTATGATGTGATTTTTAAAATCTAATCGACAACATAACCACGTGTTTCAAATAACTTTTTTTATTTTATTTAATCATATCTACTTGTGATAATTACTATAATAGTTAAACTCAGTAAAAATGGTTAAAGTGGCGAATTATAGATAATCGTCTTCGCTACAATTGTAAATGTGAAAGTAAGTTTGATTTGTTTCACAGCTTTATCAATTGTTGTCACTGTATTACACGCTTAATAAGAATCTTTTTTTCATATTAGAGTAAATAAAAAAAAAAAAAAAACAATGGAATGTTATTGAACCCTAAAATTAACAAAGTTGAAAATAAATTAATTTCGGCATCACGCGATGAAACCGTCGATTTAGTTTTGAAATTACTTCGTTCTCTTGATAACTGCCACTTCCGATTGTGGTTTTTAGTCAAAGTTGGTTATTTGGTAGCGTTTCATTCAATTTTAGATTGTTATCTCTTGAAAATATGAGTTCTTTTTTTGACGTAACTTCCCATTTTTGTTTCATTTGTACTGGATATAATAGGCGTAATTGAGTTACATAAGTAAATGTTACCCATGTTTTACTTTTATAATTTGTTTTATCTATTTATATACACAGAACCTTTGTATATCTATGCATTACGCGTGTTTGTATAGTTACTAATACCTACATAATTTTATATAAAATCTAGTGAAAGAGTTGTAATGTAACTTGCTATGAATATTATAAATAAGGTAATTACAGTTCACAGTGTTAGATCAATATTTATTACAGCTTTATTTTCTGGTAAATACACAATGATTTTGGAATCTTGTAAAAGTTCATTGACCCGAAGAGTAAGACAGCGTTTATTTCTTATAATCTTTTAGTACCAACATTACTATTGTTACAGGTTTAATCTCTGCACATTACAAACATGTGTAATTAATGTATGTATAACAGTTCTTTAATATTTACTACTACGCATAGTACACGCTCTAATTACTAACTAAATGATCTCGTTGATGCTGTGTAATACGTTTGAAGATTAGATTATAAAAATAGAGCATTGAGTGTTCCAAACTTAGTAATGTAATTTGACGTTTGGCCTTTTCTCGAACTTTGATACATCTTCAAAATGAATGCTCTTTTTTTCATTTAAATTTGAATTAGGAACTATTTTTTTTTTTGATGTAATGCTTACAAATTTAAATACATGTATTAATCAAAATGGTGGTCATTTTCAATGATTTAAAAATTAAAACATATTTTATGTTCGTACTCAGATTTAAATTAATCAGTAAAGATAAGCATTTTTACGAATCATTATATCTTGTTTATCTTGCTCTTTCCAATATATTTGTAAGAATTTTGTATCGTTTTTATTTTTCATTTTAACCTTACATTATAATTTCTACCATAATAATTAATAGATCATAGCCCACAGTGTTCCATTTCTCCTGTACATTAAGTAAGAAATATATACTTTGGTAACCCTACTTACGTACACATGGATATAAAGGTTGACCTGTTTTTGGTAAGAGATTTGTATGAAGGTATGTATATAATCTAAGGTTCGAAATTATAATTTTATTGATTCATCAAAAATATAACTATAGTTAGCCATTTGCGCTATACAGTACATTAAACAACTACGATAAGAGAGTTTACTAAATTATACAAATTATGTTGTTTAGCAATGAAATATTGCGCAGAAGGGGACAGTTCCAGGCGCCATGCTGGGATAAGTGAAGGCAGAACACCACAGGAAGCAGGCGATTCCGGGGCCATGCGTCGCTTCCTATCACCGCTGTCGTCACTTCCTCTTCCGCACTATCATGCCACTATGATGTACAGCCAGCCCCTTAAACGTGTTTTTCTGAGCTTTGATCGTACAATTTATTTGCTTGTCAATTTCAGGAAAACGCCACGCGACTTATTCGGGGGTGTACCAGTTCAATGGATTTGGAATTGATGCGTTCATATGGAGCCGTGGACATATATTAGCAGTATTTTTGTACTTAAATGATTAAATTACAAAAATTTTGGTATTCATTCTTACGGTGTATTATAATTATATTATAATTGTATTATAATTTATCTATCATTTTATATAAAAAAAGATACATATTTTTCTTTGTACATCTTTCTGAATAAATATATATATAGATATAAAATTTTAAATCTTACATATACGTAACAACGTGATGTATCTTGGGACAAAATTATCTCTTGTTCGATAAACATAGTATTTAATGTTAGGAACATCTAACGTACTTAACAAGGTACCTAATTATTATATCTAAAAGAATAAATCTATTCAGTTACGTATTATTGCATATCCATGACCATTATTTTATGTCAGTAGATGATATGGATATAATTTACTTAAGACAGTATAAATCTATATCTTTTTATTAAATAAAAATGTTATTAAAACAAGCTATTATTTTTAACTGTTTATATAGGTGACTAGCTTTTGTCTGAAATTTCATCTGCATGTACTTCAATAAAGTAATTAAATTGTCTACATAAATCAGACTCGGAAAAATTCTTAAATATTGACATTTGCGAATAGCCGGGGGCGTTCACTAGTTAAGAAACCAATGAGTCGCAAAACCAGTTAATCACAAGAAAAACATTGGACGGTAAAACGGAAATGACAGGCTGAGATTATTCATTCGATACATAGCAGCGATAAGGTGATCAGCACTGGGATGGGTGGTCGGTGACTCGTCGGCGAGCGGCTGGGGTGTCCTCCCGAACATGTGGACAATCTTTCACGCTCATGTGTGAACTCACCCTTTTATTGGTTGAGGGTATTTTCAAAGACTAGTGTGGATAAGACGATGTATCTCAACGTTGTCAAATAGTCTATTATAATAAGCTTTGGTGATTTAATGGCTTAACTAATTGTCATGAAATATAGTAGATATGTAATATTTATGATGAAGAAGAGTATTTGACAAAATTTCACTTTAAAATAAATTATGAATAGTAAACCCGTGACGATTATCAAGCATGGTGCCTTCTGCCGACCTAAAACCATCGAAAACTAGTTGGTGTGCAACTGGTTACAATTTGGTATATTTATGTCAAGTACAGAGGAAATTATGTGGTTAATTTCCAATTTCATCATGTGATTAATCTGTTTAGATGCTTAATAATACGTATTGTAATTGATTGGGCATATTTTGAATATTACATTTATCACAGGGCAAAATATATTAAATATTTGTGCTTTCAATAATAATTATAAAAAAAAAATCTTTATACCGTATAAATACAACTTAAGATTTTTTGGCAATTGAACATTTTAATTATAGATATTCTAATTTATATCATTTCATCAGATTAATGTCGGTCAGCTTGTTTGCAATTCTACATTGTTCAAAAAAATTGTTAAATATATTTTTTATATAATTAATAAAAATCACTCAAGTCACGTCCATGTTAAAGCTCTCCCCTCGTTGATTAGAGTCCACGGTGGGGGTGCGAGGAAGAGAGCGTGAAATTGTCTGCTCACTTCTGTAAATATAATTTCGGCGACAAAAGGACTATAAATGATATGTTCAGGGTCGCAGTGCAAGTGCATGCTAGCGTTTCTCGTTACATGAATTTGAACATCCTTCCCCTGAGAGCATAATAAATAAATGTCTATTTCTAACGATGCTATGTCTATAGGTGAAATTAATTTAATTAATTTATCTAGTTGTGACTATTATTATTAGATGTTTTTTGATTTCAGCTGTCCTATAAAATATGACACATAAATATGTGTCATATAAATATATGACACATAAATATTAAATAATAAACATTTTTTATATTATTATTGAGAGGATGTAAGCACATCTGTATAAATTTTTTATAAATCGACTTGTGATTAAATAAAAACGAACAGATGTGGCAAGCAAAGAGAATTAATAAGAATTGATTCTGTTTGCTTACTTTAATGTAAGAGACGAGAACGCTAGATTCTGAGTCGAAGAGTCATTAGAAGGAGGGCGGTATTAAATACCTAGAGTAATATAATTTATCCCAGTGTCATAAGTTTACCAGGTAACAAATTATAAACAATTAAGATAAAACTTATTTCTTATATTCAGAATTTAAATTATTACGTGTATAATAAATACAATTCAATTAAAGTCATAGTAGTTTCAACAGCAACAACATGATAAATTATCCGCGCTTACATTTGAATCTCGATCTGAAAATTCGCGTTCACTTTATGGCTTACTTTATTGAATTAATGCATTACTCTGTGACTAATGGAATCACAGAACAAATAAAATTAAAATGTAAATAGTGGAACGGCTGAATGCTAATAATAAATTTCTCCATTTTAATAACTGTAACTGTGCGAGGGGAGCTTCTGGTCTGTTAAGTCAATATAACACTTCCATTACTCCAAATTAAATTCCTCGGGGAGCGAGATGAAGTTTTTATTCCTGCAGACAAAGGACCGAAGAAAACTGCCCATGCAATGAGGGACTTAGAGCTTTACACACCATATTGCACTTCATATCTTTTAATTAGGCTTCTTTTATAGCTCGAGTCAGGGAAATGTCAAAAATGTACGTAAAGTTTTAATCAATTACTTTTTAATATTTTGTACTTTAAAAGTAATAATGAGATTCTTTATGATGAGGATTTGGTGTCTATCCAATTATTTTATTTATTACTTAGACAATGGCAGAGATTGGACGCAATCCTGATAATGACATAAGGTTGTGGTTTCTTTTACATATTATATCTAATATGCAAGTATAAAAATATGGAATAATATCTTAAATTAAAGATTTCTTAAATGACAAATTAACTAGTTTATTTATAAATATATGTGTATTTTTGTAAAAAATTTTATTTCATTTAAATAATGACATATTAGGAGTGTAAAATTGTAAATAACCTATAAAATCATAAAATTATGTTTTATGGTTAAATTATTATTAATATTTTTTACATTAATAAAACAAGAAGATAAATAATACTTAGTATATAACACAAGTACTTGACAACATTTAAAATAAACTCAATTTTTATTTCTTATTGTTAACTACTTTATAAGTATCTGCAGTTTTATAACTTCAATTTTATAATACACGAAGTTGTGCTGTCACTCTGTTATAATGTAGCGTCAAATTGATTCTACAAGCCGACAAATCGTTGGAAACAAAAGCGCACTTGCGTCCAAAATTTCAATGAGCTTTATAAAAGATTGCAAGTGTGCAGCGCGGGTGTGATGCGTATTAATATTTTACGGAATTAATCATTATAATCCTTCTGGCAAACAAGTCGCCCTCCGCCGCTCCATGGCGAACAATATAATGAAGTTGTCATTTTTTAGGCTGCACAAGGGAGGTTGGAGGAAATCCAAATTGAATCATGCGGCGAGGGAATTGTGCTATTATGTTATTAAACAGACGAGGGCAGGACCCCGTGCGAGATATTTTTTTGTCAGGAGGGCGTCGCGGAGACAGTTAACAGTTTTCACAATGGAATTATGATATAATTTGACATAACAATGGTGTCAGACGTAGTACGGACTGATAAAGTCTAGGGACGAAATTCGATTATAAACTGAGTATGTGGCACTTTAACTATTCTTTACAGTTATTGAGCAAATCGGGTCCTATTTTACTCATAGAAATATAAGTAAGGAACTATACTTAAAATAGTAGTTAGTAATTAAAACAGATAGTACCTATTTATTTATATTAAAAAATGTGAAAAACATAAAATTCACAATAAACGGAACTTTATGTTACTTTGATACCTACATAAGTAGGTATATATATTATACTTACCTATTATAATGTAAGTATTTATACTTATATAGCACTCAAAAGAGCTAAGAGTGAAATGAAAGCTTTTATCCATATGTCGCAGAGAGTACTTACAGCGGCTTATTGTCACCCCCGCTAGAGAATTTGATAAAGCGTGTGCGAATATTAACAAAAGGAATATCTTGTTAAATTGATATTGCGGAGAACTCCAAACAGATTTCAACTTAATTCGACCGTTTGTCAACAGGATAAGAAACATAATTGATTGTGTCAAATGAGACGGTTATGGCCTTTCGATAAGCAGAGCGTGAAATTGTCTCCGTTGGAGAATGTATAATTTCAAAGGGGAAGATTAAAATATTATCCGTGTTAAGTAAATATTCAAATGAATATTTTCCATGTTAGACAACAATGGCCCCGTGGAGGGGAAGGTGCCGTAATTTGATAGATACCTATCTACAAAACGGTCTCTTCGTTAAGGGACCTCCCTGTTATTATAAATTATAAGCGCGATTTGGGAATTCTCTGGAATTAAACGGTTCTTTGAGAAATGGGCGGGACAAATTAATTATTCTTTGTTTACATTTTAATAACGAATCTCTAATGCTAGGCTCTACTATGTACCTACATTTAAACAGACTAAATCATTTTTCTCTATTTTAGTTCAGTGGTAACTCATTTTTATACGTAAGTAGATATTGTCACTATGGCTACCTATTCAAAGGATAAAGAAAAATATTTTTGGAAATATAAGTTAAATGCAATAAAGGAAAAATTATATTATTATATATAATGAAAGGAAAGTTCAATCATATTAAAGCATTTTATAAATTATTAATATTATAATATTATATATATATATATTATTCTTTATTTGATATTTACTTTATTTAAAAAAAAAAGTTGTAATTTTAGCCTCATTATCATTTGTTATAAAAACGGTATAAGAAGAAAAAAGTTACCGATGTTGTATTTCGCAATTTTATTTAGTGAAGGCAGGATAATAATTGATATAGCAATGTAGCGCACTCAAGTGGGTGTTGGGTGCATTTGGAACAATGTGTCATGCGAATTATACACTTGCACCCAGCCTGCTCGCCCGCTCGCCCGCCCGCTCGCCGCTCACCCGCTCAGACACCGGCCTCCGTTGGGAGAAGCTATTGTTATAATAAAATGCCATCTCAGAGTATAATCGGTACAGGCGCAGTGCATTTCAGAATGCGCATTAACTATTTTTCTGTATATAATGTCGTAATATTTATTGTTATGTACTTTTACTACAATGTAAGAACAATAGCATAGGCACAGATAAATGAATACTATATAGAGAAGAGAGTTCTCTATTTTGTACTCTTACCTACTATCTCTTACTTTCTGCTGTATCAAATCGTAGCTCAAGTTTGTAACAGCAAATTACTACAAGTGTGCGCCAAGAGCAAAAGTAAGAAAATTAGCGAAACAAATAAAAAAAAATTCTCCTGTGTGCAATTACACAGTTGTTGGTTATGCACAAAAATATTTATTATTTATAGTAAGTTATTGAGTTTATAGTAGGGATTTTATCATTGTGACATTGAAAAAAAAGATATCCTTAGAAACAGTAATTAAAGGGTGATAGTTAGTTATATGAATAGATGTAAATATCTTAAATTTTTCGTATCAGTCTAATAAATAACGCAAGACATGGATAAATATCAATAAAATTTGTAATAGTCTGACTATTTAGATATATTGTAATTGTTATAATAAATATATTATATGATTAACATATTATTACTATACATAATATATAAAAATAAAATATTCTCAGACGACATTTGCTTGCGGGTGTACGTCGCGAGGGTGTAACATGTTTATATGTTTATTTTAATACGCGTGTCGTGCGTATAATACGGAATTTATTACGGCACGACCCTCGGCCGGATTAATGCGATACGGAAGATTTGAATTCAGAGCATTAACTTGGATTGGTACATTCTGCTAGAAGGGGAGGCTGTTGCTGTGGGTGTACAGAGGTAGAGGTGAAGTCGACGTGTCAACCTGATTAATGGTTCATAATTAGGCCATGTTATATACACAATCGTGTTATTTTCGTTTACAGTATTACGACGGCCATACTATACTGCAGTGGTGAAGCACATTAATTCGGATTCTGGATTGGATTTTTGTTTGAGATTATTTAAGAAATTTTACACTTTTTGAATTTTTTGAAAAAATTACTATTGCAGTTATATTTTCAACTGCACAGTATTTTCTATGCACCAATTTTGATAACTTTTTTTAATTGAATTGGTTTACTTCCTTGTTGTTTTATTATTCAAAATTTTCCGCGCTTTTTTTGGATTTGTTACGAGGAGAACTTGACCTGATTTCATTTTTGCCAATCATCTCTAACTAGTACTATGCTAGTGGAAATAATAGCGTAGATTTACTGTTCCATTTCCAACAATAAAAAATATTATAAAACTTTATTCTTCATAGATAACATATTTTTATAATGAGAAGACAGTAATCAATCAGTATCAATATTTATTTATATGTAGAATCCAACTGGAAAGGGATAGACCGGATATAATTGTTTCCCTCAAAGATCTTATTTTAAGGATCCCCCGTCGCGGATGCGCAATGATTTATTGCCACTAATAACGGGAAAAACTGGCTATAATCTATTTTGAATTGTATACAAATCGGTTGAACAAAAAACCGTAAAACACCCCACACAAAGAATCTTTATGTAAACATAACAAAGATAAAATACGTTATATCTGTTGTTCTAAGTCATTTCGAAAGTCATTTATTACGAAGCATTGTCTTGCTCCGATGGTACAAGTGAAGCTTTGAGGCCATCTGTAACTATTATAAGATTTTATTACATATGTAACGTCTAGTTATCTGAAAAATATTTTTTCCAATATAAATAAAATATTTTAGATCACATACATTGTAGATCACATAATATGGAGCTTAAAAGTGTTCAGGATCTATGTACCACTTGACAACAGGTGGATCTTTGGCTAATTTTTTTCTAAATTTTCGTACAAGTCTAAGGTTTTCAACGAGAAAAGAATAAAAAAATGGCATTTGAACAGGAGAAAGCCTGTTGGGTTAGAAAAATTTGAAGTATTAAAAAAAATTACGAATACGTAATCATGTTGCTACAAAATCACTTTTTACACCAGTTTCTTAGTGATTGCAATATTTTTAATAGTTTAGTTTGGCGTATATGCATAAATACTTAAGTGATATATTGAATAATATAACATCGTGTAATTGTTACCATTTCGGTATCGACAAAAAAAGAAACAATTAAAAAAGCAGTTGGTGACTTTGTTTTGGACAAACAAATTTAATTAACATTCGCTTATTTTCCTGCTTGATCCGGGAGAGACAAATAGTCTAAGTAAAATTTATGTATCGGAATCAAATTCAATTTTGTCTTTGCATTTTTTACTCGATTTTTAGGATCGCTTCGTTCGACGCCTGGTACGTAAGAATATAGTGGATAAACCCGACGATTGTGTTATTGCTACCAATACAATTTTAAAATAAATGTTAGAGATCAGATGACATAAAGTACTAATATACTGTTAGGTATCTTATCCATAGATGGGTGTACATTTGTTTTAACATATTTATAGAAGTTACGATTTCTATTTAGTACCTTACTTCATATTTTCTCTGTTTTATATTTAAGAATGCATTAAAAATTATTAAAGTTGGTATGTGGTTTTATAAAATTTATTTATGACAATTAAAATTTATTGGTACAAAGACAAATTTAACGCTATGTTTAACCTATTCTTTCTTTCCGTCGATTTTTATAATTTATATTATATTTATTAGGAATTGTGATGCATTTATTTTTTTTAAATTTAGTTTCACTTCAAAGGTAGCCGACATTGATTGTGATATACTTCCACACCTTTCGATCTAGTGAAATTTGTTTTCTTACAGGATTTTTCTAATCTTCTTTAGCATCGTTTATATCGATTATAGCGCTCCTCCTGCCTAATTTATATTCAGCTTGTGTTTTTTCATCACGCCCTGTGCTTAATATCGCAATTTGTACCGTAGTTGGCGTAAGCCAGGGGACCTGTCACCTTTACTCTCGGACGCCGTCTTCCCTTACCAATGCCTATTTTATTGTCCGCTTACACATAAACATCTTAAGTTTACGACTTTTTTTATATACACAAATCAGTCATTCTGAGTAATAAACTAATTATTAAACGAAGAATGGAAGCGGGCTGTATCCCGCAGTCTGTAAATAAGTAGGTATAATTATGAATCGGCGGTCGGCTCTGATTTATAAGAATGGTGACGTTCGATGACAAAATTATGTTCCCGTCATAATGTTTCTCGTATGGGATGCCATCCATGATAATGAATACTTTTTTCTGATGGACGTCGCCTGGCCCGTCTGCATGGGCAGTCGGTACGGTCTGACATGGCACGCATCCATTATAAATATGATTAAAAATAATTCTACAACACGTAATAAAATGTTTATTACAGATCATGAAGCAGTGGCAAAGAATATATTGTCAAGTAAAACAAACCTGTACCTTATTAAAATTACAAATTAAAGTTCTTTTATTTTTCAATTGCCTCTAATTTATTGGGTTAAAATAAATCTTATTTAGATACACAGGTAAGTAAATAATGCCACAAGATTAAATGTACCTAAATGTAGTCAATGAAATGGTTCTTATATTGAATGTGTTTTACTTGATAATTTATGTATTACATCCAAATATGATGAAGTATGATTACCTATGTAGCACTTATTAGGTATATAAAATGTGAGTGGTGCAATTTAAACATAATTCTCTCTTATAAATTCTCTAATCAGTATTGAGGGCACTCAAAAACCGTGGCGCCGCAGATCAATTAGTTCCAAGTAATAAACAAAGCAAATATTCTTGTTATGAAAGGAATCTGGCTCGCATTTCTTTGGTTGCATCAATCAAAATCATACTGATAATGAAATCATCATTTGGGTGGCCATAGAGAAGTTGATTCTAAGAATTTTGTCTCCACAAAGCATCTCCAATGTGCATCCAAGTCATTATCACATACCTGATTTATTAATTAGTTGTTAGATGTTCTGCGAATGACATCGATGAGAATTGGATAGCCTAAAGAGAATTAATAGCAAATTATAATAATGCTTATTTCAGCTGACTGAATGGTGGTGAGATTATAATGTATAATAAATAATAATAGCTCATAAGAGATTATTATACAAACAGATTTTTTTTTCCTAAAATTGCGACGAAAGTACCTATTTTATATACCTATCCATGCTGTATCGTATTCTAGTATTTTTGAGAAAATGTGGACAAATCACGTTCTACTTTCACTACAATGGCAACAGGAGATTATTATCTCTAACTCTATCTAGGGTTCATTATCATCATTTTGATCGTTAACTGTCTACTGTTAACTTAGGCCTCCCCCTATTGGGGGAGTTTTGCCAGTAGTTGCCACGCTTGGCAGGAGGTACCACAAGAGCAAGAGCAGTACAGTCCTCGACTGTATCATACAGTGGGTACTTTGTCTCCTCCAACCATAACTGAAGAAACCACAGTGAGCAACATAACAAATACAACGATACCTTATTGTAAAAGTTCTAATATAGATATCAGTACTACAACTACATTGGGTTCGAATCAAACAGATGGAAGCGCGAATGGAACGAAAATAGCAACAACGATGATTCAAGGAACACCTTCTGTACCGCAGTAAAGAGATTTCAATGTACATAGTTTCTTTTTCTGAATAATTATTAAGTCACACAAGGATTTTTTTAATAAAATTAAAATTTCATATTTCTCGGTCTAAAACCAATGACTGGAAACTGAAACCTTATTAAATAAAGTTTATTATCATTTATTATTTATTATAGTGAATTATTTTTAATCTCAATTCTTATTTTATAAGTCGAACATGTTTCAAATATATTTATAAAAAAATATTAGTTTGTATTAAATAAAATAGAACAATTTAAATTTGTTGAGAGACAGTTTATAAAAACATATACATTAATATTTATTTAAAAAAATAGTTGGGTTTATCTAGTAAATACTTCTCTTTCTTATCTTTTAATATATTAGAATAAATTTAAATATATTTTAATATTTAAATTTATTCTAATATAATTCTAATTGATATAATACTGCTTACTTTAGAAATTAGTCAGTGGTAGGTACAGAGGCAAGTCATATACAAAACTCTACCACGAAAAAAGTCAATAAAATGCAATAAATAAACATTGTCACGATTGCACTCAAAAATTTTTATTTATACAATTTTTTATTAGAATGGCAAACAAGCTGATGGTCCACCTCGTGAAAAATGGTAACAGTTGCCTACAGACATGAACAGTACCATGGACATAACAGAGTATACTGTGTTCCTCATGATACCCATGCATGCAGGCAAGGCATGCACCATTCCTGAGGACTACGGTGTTATGCTTCTGTATCCTGTAATTTGATTGCCATAACCCACCCTTTAAACTGAAACACAGCTAAGAAAATACAACTACTTCACGGCAAAAATACGAATGGAACAGACGTATTCACTTGTTTCAAACACACGACTTGTACAAAGTCTCCCTCTGGTAAATTAACAATTAAATGTTATTATTTATATATTAATATTATTACATAGTTATATTACACAAGAATACATAACACAGAAAAATATAAGTGGAAACTATCTTATTTCTTGATCGACAAGTAATAAGTTTTTAATATAAACTTTGGTTAGAACTAGAACTTCGATTAAACAACTTCTCAAGTTCAACTATGTATATTTGAGCGATTTGTTTTTGTAAAAATCGAGCTTCCAATAATCATTATGCATAGATAATATGAGACGATTGAGTGTTGAAAATAACATATAATATGCTGATTGCCTGTATCAAGGAAAGTGGTGACCGTTGTCTATATTTAGGTATCAAAGTGTAATCACCACAGATTTCTATGATACCTATTGTATGTCTCATAATTTATTGTCCAGCTTACAACTTTGTCTAAGAGAAGTGCCCTTAGGCAAATTGAAAAGAAAGATATGTTTTCGCTACAGTATATTTGTACCTTAAGTAGGTAGATAGAACAAAACAACGATATCCAAGTATCATGCGAGTGGAAAACGAATCTAACGTCAGTAAGTTTATAAACAAATTTATTATAAGACAAAGTTGTCTCTATATAGTAGATACGTAATAAATTAATATTCATATGGTAGATACTAATCCAGGTAGGGGGAAGGGATTGTTAAGAATGCGGACAACCAATTCCATTGTTAGCAATATACCCATTTTTTTATCGGTAAAAATGGAGTAGTGACCCCGCCTGCGCTAACGGGATACGCTGCCGGAGCACCAGTGAAAGGTGATCGATGAGAGTGAAAACAGGCCAGTTAGCCCATCATGATGAATTCATCAGGAATTAACCATGACAGTTTCCAGGGGGAACCACTAGGAGGTCGACCTGGTTGGGTGCATTGCTAGCAATGGAATTTTTAGTCTCCATTACTAACAATCCCTTTTCCCCCAATATACCCTATAAGGTTCACCTCCACGTGGTCTCTCCTGGAAGCCATCATTCTGAATTCCAGGTGTATTCATATCTATGCGTCAACTTACTTGCCTTTTCATTTTCACCTATCATCCCTCACCCCATCAGCATATACCGTTAGCAGCAGGCGAAGTTACTATTCCATTATCAATCATTAACGTATCCATGTATCTGTATATATAAATATTTGGAATATTGGCATAATCTTTGTTTGACCATTAAAAATTTTTTTAATCAATTTAACGTTAATTTAATAGTTTATGAGAGAAAGTAAACTGTTAAAAGGTACATATGGGTAGGTATTAATTACGATTTATAAATACAAATATTTTAATGTTCATAGTTGTTCTATGAAAATGTATTTAATGGGCCATTAATATTTTTTAATCAGTAAGTAAGAAAGATTCCAATTTGTTCCTACCTGGCCTGGCCATGCTGAATTTTGTATTTTGGTTTTTATTTATGCAATCACTTATAATATGTACATTTGGAGTTCCTGTATCGACGACTGTGGGTGAGAATGTCACTTAGTATACACATAAAGTTACTTATTATATACAGTGACCTAGTAGCTGAACATTTGTAAATACAACTATTGGCAAACCGCCCCAAGGGGAAGGCTTATATTCAGCAGTGTACACTTAAAGGCTGATATGATAATGATGATATTATTGGCGATTATAACATAAAATTTTGTTGGCAAAATATGCCTATAATAACTATCCAACCTTATGATACGCTTACAGGGTTCGCTTACAGGGTATCTATCCTGTAAGGTCTATGTACTGTCAACATCTGTCATACATCTAGAGAGAATCCATATTTTATCTGACCGTAATTATTGCGTTGTGTTTTGTTTTAGGTGAAATGACTTCGAATATATTGCAAAATATAAATATATCATCAAATAGTAAGTATTGAGTACCTAATAAATACTAAAATTGAAATAAATAATACCTATTCACGACGTTATCCGCAAAATTATTGGTAGGTTCATCTAAAATGTGACGTCACTAATAAATGTGACATCATATAATATGTTGCACATAGCAATATTTATTTTTGTATTTTTGTCTATCCTTTAGTTAAACATTAATGTTGGATGTATATTTAAAAATGACACTGTTTTGTATTATATATATGTATATACAAAAATTAACAGATGTTGACAGTTACATAAAATTGTAAGTTGACTGTCTGTTATAGATATTAATAACACCAGTGAATACTATAGAATTTTTTATTCATGCACCTATTGCCATTCCTGAAGGTATGGTGTCCTTTATGTTAAAGGTTAAGTATATCATTCTCCAGACATTTCAACGCAGTCATTGATATTTTACAGTAGATATAGATATGATAATTCGTTAAGTTTACATTTGGCAATATATATTGTCAAATATAATAATATATAAGTAAATATGTATGTATGTATATAATATATAAGTAAATATGATTACACTGTACATTAAGTTTAAATAATAAAATATATGAAATAAGTAATTGTAATAAAATTTAATATTATTGTAACATAATATACAACAGATTACTCTAACTGGTCCTTTACTTTTTTTAGACAATGCAAGTGAGGCATTACGTTACGGGTTTCATCAGACCCAACAATGCAATAATTTCGAGAAAGCATTTTTGTGTATTAGAAAATGTTTAGACTTCCGTTATGATGTTGCTTTTTCCGATAAGGATTGCTATTGCACTTGTTATATCAAAAAAGAGAAGGGAAAATATAAATATCTTGGCGCGGTAACACAGTGGAAGTTGGGTGCCCCCACAACTAAAATGCCAGCATGGGCACTACCGGATAACTCTCTATTCGTGAACCATCAAGAGGATGAAGCTATTGGTGCAGAATTGCAAGGAGATAATTTGCATGGAGATAAGCCGGATGGTGACAATGATGATAACACCGAAAATCATGACAATCAACATAATAGTACCATCGGTAATTCTGATGTTCAACATAATGTTAATGTTACTACTGCTGTTACGGTGGATAATAGTACTAATGCAGATAATATTAAAACTGATTTAACTAATACAGCAAGTGATAGCGCTGTTAACGGTTTTGCAGACACAACTGTGGCTTCTGTAAATCAATAATAATAAAATATATATGAATGTAAATTTAATTTTAATAATGTCGACTTTTCCCATAATCTGTCTTCTTCCATATTACATAGAATAAAAAAGAAGATACGTAAGAATGTTCTTCATTTTACGGAGTAGGTAAAAAATACAACTGATGATTAAAATATTACATTTCTATTATATTTCTATACAAAATGTTAGTGCAAGATATTCTTCTCATATAAGCATGATATAAACTCGTTAGATATTCTAAAAGATCTAGTAGATAAAAATAAAAAATAGATCTAAAGAGGCACAGTGTATAGCTATTTAGATTTGAAGTTGTGGTTTGATGCATATATAATTTCCAAATGAAACAATAAAATCGTCATTTGAGCAAAATTTCCAATAAAAGTAAGGCTGTTTAAATTCCATGGAGAAAATTAAAATCTTTTATTTGGAAATACTTTCATGTATGTTTGATAACAAATAATATTGTTTTTCAAAATATTATAAATAAAATAATATAAATGGCACCGGTGTCAAAGTATTTAATGGAACAAGTAAACATTTATTATACATAAAAATAAATATACGCATTGACCTGATTTTCTTTTTTCAATAGGTTATTATTATTTATAACGTTCTGTTTAATTAATAATATTTATTCGAAAGTATACATAATTAACAGAGATAAAGCAAAGATTGTAATAACAAAATAGATATAAAGTACAAAAATAAGCATTATACTTTTTAATACATGATAAATTGTAAGTAACATTTACTAGCAGTGTAGCTTTAAACCGCTAATAAAATTTATATTCAATGTATGCTATATTTTTTGTGAGAAAGCCACAAAAAATATAACTATAAGTACAGACAGCCATTTTATTAGAACTGCAATCGATTCTCACAATCTGATACGTAAATCACTGTATGTGATGCGAGTTGAATATTTACGAAGACTAAGTGAAATAATTATCAATATATTTTGCGTAACGGCCACATTAGGGAAATAACTTCCTCCTTCTCATGGAATATTAATCTTGATACATGTTGCTGACCAAGTAACTTTTGATGGACAATATATCTAGGTAAATAAGAGAATCTGTCAGATGATGTCTTTTCATGGTAATGAATGTGGTAAACAAGCATAGAAGCCCGTATGATGGTAAATGGTTGTTGTAGTGTATGGACGCCTGCAACATAATATTTTTAAATTTATATAAACAATTTATCTTATAATAATCTATTTAAAAAAAAAAGATTATCTGACACATCAATATATACTCGTAATTAACCATAATTGGCGAAAATAAGAATTAGGATGCTTTGAATAACACACCTAAGCACTAAGATTTCTCTAAATTTATATCGGAACATAATTTAATGGATTTCCCCTTGGATAACGTCATGGGAAGCATCTAGTTTATTTTACAAAAAATATATGTTATAAAGTAATTGTAATATGTTTATCAGTTTTGAATTTTGAAGCTCTGTCAGCTTATTTGCTATATTCCTAATAGTATAAAAAAATTAGGAACTAATATTTAAATATCGCACTAATGTAGCGTCCAGTATTGACGGCCCTCGGGGTCGAGCCGTCGATATTCATATTCGGTGTGGCGTCTCTTGATCGAGTGCCGAGCTCTCCGAGCTCCTGTACACACATCAGGATTATTACACACCATTTTATTGTGAGGTTTGCACACACTGGATGATCCCGACGCCATTGCCGATTCCATTGCTGATGTGGTGCTTCAGGGAATGGAATTATTTATTCCTAACTCTGTGGTGCCCGTCGGCGGGATCCCAATATTTTAGAACAGCATCTCTGAATAAATAAATAAACAAAAAAAAATATTATGATAAATGCATTAATGTTGCAAATCGTATTGAAAAACAAGAATTTATAAACATTTAATCAATATTTGCCTTAAAAGTTTCTATTATTATATATAGATCATAGCTTTGGACAATAAAATTTATAACTAAATTTTGTGGTGAATATAGAACCTCCTTTTTACGGAAGATTAAAAAAGAAGGTAGTTAAATTGCGGCAAAGTTAAACGTTGGATATCCTCCTTTAAATTTGTAATAATATTAGTCGCTATTTTTTTGCGAAATACAATATTATAACTTAAAATATATATTAGTAACTGTTTAAGATAGAAAAAAATCAACTAGTGTGATCTGCTTTCCGCAAGGGTGGGGGTAGGTATTCGTAAAACTTTTTTATGCAATACCCGAGAGGCGATTCGCGATTGACGGCTATGACGTATCGTCGTGATTTTTTACCGACGTACGCTGAACATATTTTTGCTTTTATATCAATATATCAATTTACTTTGTACTATAATAGACGTGTTTTAGCAAAACTATTCTATCAAGCACTTACGATAAGGGTAAATGTTGTCATACTCTTACTTATTTATGATACACTAGCTTTTTTCTGCAACTTCATTTGCGTGATTGAAACATGTTGATTGATTGGGACGAAAAGTAGCCTATACCTTTTTCTATTCTAAATAATAAAAGTATACCAAATTTTATGACAATTAGTTGAGCTGTTAAGGTGCCAAGAGGTAATAATAAAAACAAATTCACTTTCATAGTTATAAAATTATTAAGAGTATAGTCCTATACTGACTAGACTGAATAATTAAATAAATTGAACTGACTGAATAATTTTTTCTATATTAAAGAAACGCATTTGAATAAAAGTGTGTTACGAGATTATACATTATTTTAAAATATTGCATCTGTTATTTCGTTGCCTATCATAATAACATAATCTAAAAAATAATGTTGCTGTATGCATTATTTTAAAAGTTTTCTGTTACACATTATAACATAATTAAAAAAGAATTTTGCTGTATCTATGGAGCAATGATTTATCTATATGAAAGTCGTTCTACTATGATACCGCTATAAACCATTTTTTAAGCTATAATGATATATCATATATAGGTAAGCATAAACAAGATAAGGATTGAACGGACTGTCTCTATTGATAATTTTGGCTCTTTGTCACCGGGGGTTAGGCTTATAAATCTCGCGACTGACCCTCCCTTATGGCAGTATTCAGATACAAATACGATAGTGGGTCAGCTGGGGATGGACACAATAAAATTTCGATTGTCGATATTTATTAAAGATTGACCCCTCCAAACAAAGCAGTGATGCAATAATTTTGATATGAGTAAAATAAATGTACAGTACACCTTCTGTTTTCATTTGTTTTTAGAATATAATATATTGTGATGTGCCATATGTGTATATTGCGAGTAGATTTGATGAAAATATAAAGTATAAAGTAATTTTAACTCAAAATTAATTGAATTTGTCCATGTGATTGTGATAAATTAACTAACCGGGATAAAAATAGTCTATATTCTACCGTATTTGATATAGTACGTATATATTAAATTTCACAGTAATTGTTTAAGCCGTTAAGGTGCTATAATGTAACAAAATAACAAACTCACTTCAACATTTATAACATTATTAGTAAGGATTAATAACATCAAAATAAATCGGTTTTCAAGTTCATTTAATAAACTTTATTATATAGATGTTCTTCAATCTGTCCTCGTTTTTTATCGTAGGTAATACTTATTCGTATATACTGTACTTACTTTTTATATTAATCTCTTAGAAACGCTAACTACATCTATTAGTACCACACTTATTATATATAGGTAATAGGTAATAGGTACCACATTTTTTAAAGGGATTTGATTATTATACGCAGACGAATTAGAAAAAAATAGAATACTTAAATTATAACAAAATAAAGGAATGTTCTCAGAGAATCCGAAATGGATGGACGTCTTGCTAGGATAAGACAGCTAATCCGAAAAATATACTTTGATTAAAGATTAATTTATTTCTAATAAAACGCTTCTGGTCGCTCTTTTATCTGTCTACACACAATCGGGGGAGAAACAACAGAGGAAGGCAAACAATAAATCCTCCTACATAAAAATTGCAACAACTTTCTTCATAATGCCGATGGAGGCATCATCAAAAGTTGGTTCGCTTCGCACCCTCGCGCCCATTCGTGCAGAGATTACCAATAAATCCAATACGGGATAATTGGCCGGCTTAATTCTGTTCTATCTTTCTACTTAGTTCAGTCGTCAGAATGTGCCAGCTCAGGTCCCCCGGGAGCGTCCAGTCGTGAGTACAAACACCGTCCGTTTGCCAAACAAAAATCACACCTTATATATTACCATAAAATCTACTTTCTTGTGACAAATATGAAACAAAGCGGAATCAATGCCAAATGAAGAAAGTTGCACAGTTAATGAGGTATTTTTAGTTTTATTAGCCAGTAATTATTATCAAGTAATTAAATTTAGAAATACCTAATTAAGACCAACTATGCTCACTACTGTACCCTACCCAGGATATATGCACTTACTAGTATTTAACAGATCCTAACAATTTATCATAGGTCATGAAGTACTTTAAAACTCGATAAATATTATTTACTATGTAACGTCGCTAACATTTTCAGTGATTTATCAAAATTCTATGGCATAAGATTTTGTAATTGCATAACAATACATTATTTCACTTTTTGGTGTAAGCCTTGTATAGCTATATTGCTTCGGATGAGAAATACATAAATATATATAACCCTCTAAGCGAGAGAATTAGCCAAAAAAATATTGTAATGAGATTTAATATTGTTGTTAGATAAATAAAGGAAGAAAAATAATAAATAGCAATTATATTGAAAACTAGTTATAAATATTTTGTTTTTCGTCTACGATGACTACATATGTAGTATATAGTAGGTATCATTTTTGAGTAGGTTATATGAAATATATTTCATGACTCGTAAATTTCAACGAGTGACACATGTCGGACAGGTGTCGCTTTCCCTGTCATCTAATGGATGAGTATTATGGAGTCAAGGGGTGGCAGCATTTGATATTCCCATCAGCCGGTGGCCCCCGGGAATGCTGTGATGTGATTCAATAGAGATGCTGTTTTTATAAACATCCAGATATGGGAAATACTCTTAGATAAATCGATGAAGAGTTGTATAGTATCCTAGTCAGGGCGAATTTTTTAGGGAAAATACTTATCGTTCAAATATTACCTATCGTACCTTTCTTAAGTTTGCAGTATTGAATTGTATATAAAGTTTTGATGGTGTGCATAATATATTATATGTTAATCAATTAATAAATCTATATTCTTTAATCGCTTAATCTGAATTCTGATAGGTAATTTTTTATTTTTTTAATATAATATTTTTGAGCTTAATTATTATATACATATTTAATATTTACATTATTAATTTAAGTACTTGTTATAAAAGTATTTTTATATTTGTTTTATAATGTTTCCAATTAAAACATGTAGGTTTGTTTGCCACCACAGTAGTATAAAAAAACAATCTGTAGAAAATTTGCACTTCAGTTACACTCGTATTTGTTGACTGAACGTATTGAATGACCTATAAAACGTCTTTATGCGCCGCTGTACTCTTTAAAACATCGCCCCATGACGAGTTAGAATTAAAACGTCAGTCAAAGCGGAAAAATCTCGTTCCGAAAAATTAGCCAACGAAATTCCAACAAATAATTAATCTGGAATAATCATACAAAACGATGCGAGCGGGATGCTCCGGCATTATTACCATTCATTTCAAATCAGCCGTGCGGAGGGCCGGGGAGGGCGAGGGCTCCGCCCGACCTGAATAAGCATACATTTTCCAATCAGGGCACGTATCATTAAACTCGCTATTAAATTCGACTTCTTCCCTCTGAATTATTATTCTGCCAAAAGGATTCAATAAAGTGTACGTAAATACTGTCTATCATTTCCGCCGTATCTCACAAATAAGAGCATAAATTATAAATATATACATATACAAGAAGGAAAACTGTATACTCATGGCTCTTGTTCCTAAAATTTATTGTGTGGTAAGTTATTCAGAAGACGAAAAAGGAATGAATGGATTGTACCAAGAGCGAAATACTTTTCATAAACACCGTCATAACATTCATGCCTAAGACCTTTTACAGTAATTACTCACCGGGCGGCTGTTGGGTGAATTAGAGTATTAAAATTTTATGAAAGAAGTCTTGGTTGTTTCTTATACATGCTTATCTATCTACATGGTTTGTATACGTATAATAAAATTAGCTTAATTTACAATAGTTTTATTAAAATTTAACTACGTAACATATATGTTAACTTTAAAATATAGATAGAACAATATTTTTATAAATTTATTTTTCAAATACTCGGATTCTGAAGCCACTTTCTCTATTTGTAACTAATTTGGAATACGGAATTGTTCGCAAGTGGATTTTATTTCGCATCAAGTAGTATTTGTTATGGAAAATAGGCCGCTTTAATAAAACAAAATTAATAAAAATAATATGGAAGTGAATCTTATCTATTACAAAAGCAGCTAATTATCAAAATCGATTGAAATTTAGCGACATAACCGCATAACATAGCTACGAAAATAATAAAATTCTTCTTTTGGTAGTAAAAAAAAGAAAGAATTTACTTCAGCAAGTCGACGTCATGCATAGTGCGCATCATGCTTGTACATGCACGAAGCACGCGTCGTCATCAAAACAGTCACCTGACACCTCGTCATTCGACCTCCCCCACTTATTAAATTAATAACTCTGAACACCGTCATTATCCGTCTAATTGGAGGGGCGATGAGCTCTTTTAACACATTACCTAAGCGTTTAACGTGAATTTTATGAACTGTGTAATTAATAATTCCTACGCTCCCGTGTCTAGAGAAATTACGATGTAGTAATAAGTCGAATATATGTAGGTATTACCCCATCTTTACACTGTAAAACATCACTACGTTATATTTAATTAAGACACATAATTTCAGATTACACAAAAATACGTACTACTATCAATCGTGGAAAAAATTGTATGTAATTAACAAAATGATCGAAATCAACTGAGAATTCTCGAAAATATCGTGTGACATGAACTATTACCGTTTCAATGTTTTAATTAATTTGCTTAATAAGTCTTATTTAAAAGTTAAAAATTCTAACTTTCAAATGATATTCTATTTATTACATAAAATAAATAAAATATTAAAATATACCAAATAATTAATTGTATTAGAAGAGCAAATAAAACAATCTATGACTCAGAGTAACCACCAAGGTTCAGTGTAAAGAGAAAGTGAGAAAAAAAGACAATATTCTATCTTAGTATTAATATAGGATTTTTTTTTACTAAAGTAGATATACATATATAGGTAGTTACTTACTGATTATTAGAAAAGGAGTGAATCTAGGTTTTGACTTATCATATAAATCATGCCTTGTTCACTGCTGAATACAGGCCTAAATAATATAATTACATAATAACACCTATAACCGTTTTAAGTACATTATGCAGTTTTTGTACAAATGCCCTTGGCTTGAAGTAATTTGATGTTCATCAACCAATCAGTCCGTTGTCACAGTTCAGGTAGATTGCTATCAAAAAGTATAATTAACATTTAACGGTATAATATTCCTTGTTTACAAACATATCATTTTGCTGCCCTTCCAACGCTTTAGGCGAAATTTTACTTAGAAATTTAAGAGATATAATTAAGAATTTTGCAGAGCGCAATAATTTAGGGATCTTCTAATGAATGATATCAGGTTCCAAGTAATTAACGCCAGGGGCATATCTTTATTTTTGTTATCAAATAGAAACACGTATCAATTATTTATGTGTTATATTAACTCTCATTTGCAAATGTCATGCATGTAACTAATATATAAATCGAAAATAGACTATGTGTTTTTTGGTTCAGATATTTAAATGGATGTAAATGAAATGGTACCCCATTTGCTCTGTGTTTTGGCAAAAAACAAGTGGTACATGAAATCAGGTCAGTTGACTCATCGTGATAAATTCACCAATACTCAACCACGATGATTGCTAGAGGGAACGGCGTGGAAGTGGACCAGATAGTATAAATTGGTTATAGTGGGTTCTAGTCTTTGTTATTAATACTCCTTTTCCTCTTGAGTTGATAGATAGCATAAAAATTATGTGATATATCAACCCAGAAGAAACTCAGAAATGCAGTCTCCAAAATTAAGGATTAACAGAATTTTCCTTTATAAGTGAAGGAAATTCCATCATAATTGTCTTGAATGTACTTAGATCAAACAGTACACGAGCTTAAAATCCGATACGCCGATATTGAACAGCGTGTTAACATGATATTGTGATGTATTAAGTGGATGTACACGTAAGTCCGTAGCTGGACAGTGAGAAGACCTTGACAGCCGGTGTACGTTTCGCTGCTCGTCACTGTACTGTCGAGGCCCTACAATCGCGAGCGTGATACAAATATACACACATAATTTTAATGCCGGGGGTGAAGCATTAAAAGTCAGGGATCAAATGCCTTTAATACTCTGAATAAGAAAACCATGGAGTTGTGCTGTTTAATAAATAAGTAAAGTATTTCGTTTATAATCAATAGGTAAAGCAATAGTGAACAAATGTCTGTAATTATCTTGTTAATAATTGTAGTTGTATCTTTTTAATTTTTTTTTAATTATTAGTGTTTATAGTGAAATTAATATGGGATGTTTGTGAAAAGCACCATTTAAATCGCTTCAGAAATTAATATCTAACACCACACACATGCCAAGCGTGGCAACTAGTGCCTCCCCCCCCTAAAAGGGAGACATATATTCAACTATGGTGTGTACATAATTTTAAAGTCCGATTTTTGGACGTAGATTTTCGGTTGCAGAATATATGTAAGCTCTCGATATTTTGGTTACTCACTATATTCTGAGAATGAAATAGAATGTTAACATAGTATTCTTACTGTGTTTTAATATTTAATTTGTTTTGCAATGACATAATTCAAATTATAAAAACTCCATAGTTTTAACTTTTACTACTCATCATTGTAGAATCGGAACACACGCGACGTTATGCTACGCCAACCACTCCACCCCCCGTTGTAATCTGCGCTCTTCGATCATACAAGTACCTACTTGTCTTGTTACGGCATAGACGTAGTATTACTGTATAAAAAATTAGTAGGTATAGTATTATATTACCTGTGACATAAGTTCCTATATATAATCACATATGCTTTCTTTTCCTAAAAAAAATGGGTAAATTAGTACAAAAATGTTTAACTAGGTACTTAGTATAAATTATAAACTCTGCAAAAATATTATTTTGCATAGAACAGTATCGTAGATATTTGATGTAGGTACATAGAATGAAAAATTAATAAATACTCATATAATCATGATTGCTATCACTGATGGGGTAATTTGATATTCCATACGTGTATATTGGGATAGTTCATTTGTATATAATATCTGCCGTCAGCGTTCAAAATATCGTTTAAACGAAGGCTTACAGAGACTCGCTATTATCTATTATTAAATATTCACATCCTAAATCCGCTCACATATTCCGCATTCGTCAATAGGGTTTGAGCCGTCACCCTTTTAATTTAGAGTTGGACGAGGGGTCATTAAACAATAAGTGTTGATTAAAAGCCCCCATGCGCGGGCGGCGGGCGCCATTGCGAATACTCGTAACAACGTTTCCTGCATCGAGTCATTATTTTATCACCAATGATTGGCAACGCCGACACTCGGCTCGAGTGCTGCCATCCTCGGTCGATACTCGATGAGCACTGTATTGATGCCAAGGTCAATTTCTTGCTATTTCACTTAGGCAATATCAATAATAGTTACCCCTCGACAGTTGTTGTCTGTTCCTGTTCAAATCAATCTGTTGATACGAATTTCTGTATTTACAATTGTTATTTATTACATAAAACTATGGATTTAAAACTTAGTAAATTGAACGGAATCAATATGGAAGATCGATGCAGAATTGGGAAGTATATCGTATTCAAAAATTGAAATACACAAGATCTCTTTGTATTTTTGTCTAAATTTGCTCATAAATTTCAAGATTGTTTATTCGAAGATAGACAACCTTGAAAACGTTTATCATATTTAATAATTTCTTTATATTAAGGTGTATTTTTATAGAATTGAAATTGCAATAATATACTTCTAATATACATTAGTCGATATCGTGATGAACACCGTACTCGACTCGAACATGGCTAGGAGATAATTACTCCAGATAGAGATATGGGGAGCAACGAACCGAGTCCTCATTACGACGGGGATTTCAGTTTCATTCTTACTGCCATTATCCTTCACTACATTGTTTGTATTCAGTAGTACATTAGTACGTACAGGGCCGGTTGATATTCCATTACTGACGTGTTATTCCTTATTATGCGAAATATATACGGAATGCTGATAATCTGAAAACCATTTATGGAAATTGTATACCAATCGTTAAAAAGAGAACTGTCCTGTTAACAGATTTTAAATCATTGCCGTCAACGGCCGCCATTGTAACGTCAGGTTTGTTCAAAAGCGGTCGCTCCAGTCGAACAAAATGATCTGAGTCGGATCGGATCGCAGCTTCCACACCTCACGAATCAATAGATCTCATTCAAATAATAATAAGGAGTTATAGATCAGCGACTCGGTGTCACGTCTGTCGGCAGGCGGAGCTGACGCCCGCTTCTGCGCCCGTGCCGCTTTGTTTCCTCAAACTGCGCGTGAGTATGGAAATGGATATTTATTTCACGTCTCTACCGTCTGCCGCCGTTCACGTGATCGTTGATGATGATAACGCTTCGATTTATATATTTCAGTGGATGATCGGTAGCAGCTACTTCGTTCACTATACAACTGCCAGTGTTCTTACTCACACATGCAAACATGGCCGTGTTGATTTTTAAGTATTAAGTAGATAAATATACATAGTTTAGAAAGTGTTTACCGTTAATTAAAACACACACACACACACACACACACACACACAGAGAGAGAGAGAGAGAGAGAGAGAGAGATGCTCAGATTTCTAATCCTAATATCATCACTAGTAGTCCACTATACAGAAGGGACTCTGTTACTACACAGAAATGGCACTAAAAATGGGTTAAGTAAAGGCTTTGTAGTCTTAGTCACCTCATCTGTCATTTGAGGAATAAAAAGAAGTGGAGATATATTATACTTTTACTTTATATAAGATAGTTCCAATATATACGATAGTTCCAAAGTCTTGTAGTAATTAAAACCCGTAGGTAGGTATATTAAATTATTTAAGTTATATAAATCGTCGCTCTTTATAAATCTGATTCTTTTTTCGTTTTCTTATAAAAGTAGTCGAGACAACAGATTGAAAATTTATAATGTGGCTATGTCACGTCCCAGGTTAATTAGGTGTTGCAAAGGGCATCGGGAGCGGAGCGAGGTATGCGCCGGCGTCGCCTATTATTTCCACTATTGCATATGTTACGGGTAAATCTCAATTGGAAGCAGTAGGTACCTTGATTTTGCAGTTGGAATTATATGTGATAAATATGTTCAACATTTCGGCTTTATTATATAAATATGTTAAAAATCTATAGGTAGCGTAGAGAAGAATTTATTTCAATATTGTTGACATAGATATAATACATAAATACCAGTTAGTAAACCTGACCTACGAGGTGTAATAAATTATTCTTATTTACTAGGAACTTGTCACTTGTACATACTAATTGGATTGATATTTGGAAATGTTAAATATTACGCGCGATAAATGGTTATTAAAGATCTTAAGGGCTTCAATTCACTTCTTTCTTCTTTCAAAACACATTACATCAGTCGTTAACTGTCCACTGCTAAACATAGGCTTCTTTCATAAGAATGGGGAGAGGGGGTTGCCAGTTGTTGCCATCGTTAGGTCATCTGTCCACACCACGACATTAAGTTCCTTTAGCCACCTTTTATGATATTCATGGAAAAGAAAGGGGTGGCTCATTCTATACCGGTAAATATAGTTTTCTCTTTTTCTGCTTCACTTATTCTATTTAATTTGGGCTTAGCTCTTCTCGTCTTTCGTCACCGTAACTGTCAGTCTTAGGTCATCGTTGTATCTATATTTGCTTTTCTTAAGTCTTTGCTGATCATAGGAATCCAAATTAAAGAAAAGGGGATCTACTCCGTTGTTTTGAGCCTATATTTATGATCAGATTTTATCCAGTCATGTGATTTTCGGATCTCATTATTACTTAAGTAAGACAGGTACTACCGCAATGCCATCGTGTTTCGCAGAACTTCTCTTCAATTGGTTAGATCTTAAAAATTTTATGGATTTGCCCATTTTTCACTCTATCGAGCAATTCATTTCGAGCAATCTACTTTTGACGGGTATATATTACATATAGACGCATTTGAAAGTTTACCTGCAACACATACTTGTATGCCGCTCAGAATAATAATTATCGACCTCCGCGCTGGCTTTAAAACATTTTGCATACTTACTGCACAGATAAAAGTATATTTTATTGAAATGTTTGTAATGTTTCTTTCGCTAATGAAAAGGGTAAATGACTGAAATAGGACGAGCTATACTGCTCTGTTGGATGATATATTTTGTTGTGAAATCTTCTAAAAAGACTAACATGTTAATAAGAAATATTATTAGATGTTTTGTATTATACTTATTCATATTATTAATTTATTAACGTTTCAAACAAAAAAAATGGAAGTAAAGTAGACTAACTAGTTATAAAAGAGCGTTTATGGCAGTATGTTCATATTGTAAAAACATTTGAAGAACAAATGTCAAAAAGTGTTGCCACTCGATTCTAAACTCTAAGTCTGTAGCGACCTGATTCAACCACTTAATTAAAAGTAATTTTTGACAATTGAGTTTTGTTATTAGCTTGTAGATATAACATAAACATAATGACAATTAGAATTGAAATCTATAAAGAATGATGATTAGAAAAGTCAAATAGAAAAAGTCTTAAGAAAAATACGATTAGATGTATGTATAAAAGACAGATGCATTAAGTACAACTTGCAATCGTCTGTCTTATTTTTTCTAAAGTCTATCTGCAACGAATATAAATGTAAGAGCACATAAATTATTATATCGATTACGTAGAACATTATATCGGCTAATAATTGTAACATATCAAGCTGATTTAATACTGTCGATAGCTGTTATTCAGGTTCTTAATTTATTTAAACGTTAGCTTGAGCGACTTTAAACTTTCTGTAAATTATAATAACACCTAGTTACATTTGATTGGGATCGTTGTAGAACGTTTGTTATTATGAAAGGTTAATAAAATACCAACGTACCAAGAACGAACGCATATTTCCAACATTAATTGGAATATGGCGATAAGTGACGAGACAGACTCTTTATCACTAAGATAATATGCAAATATCTGAGGGAAAAATGCAGTCAATTCTCGAACATCGTCGACGATCATGATGGAAGACGAACATCGAGCGCGTGATACTGTGTGTTAACTGAAAAGGTTTGATTGAATAGACACTTTTTTAATTAAGTGCATACTAGATATACTGCTTTAACAAATTATGAAGTAAAATGCAATCATTAGGTATTGCATTATACTTCACAAGTTATTTATTTCCTAATCTTAATAACTTATTTAAATCTTTCTATTAAACATTAATCTTTTCCTAAAAAAAAAAATAAGCCTACATGTCGGCCAAATGGATTAGTATAAGCTCTATATGAAAAATTATATTTTTTCTTCTATGTATTTTCCTTTTTTTATATGTACTCTTTTGTTTCTTATTTTTGCGTATGTATCTATATCTGTTGTTGTTGTGTATATTTATTTATTTATCTATAGTAATCTGTTTGAAATAAACCCCAGTAGCACAGGAATTATTTCCTTCTTTTGCTTATTATTATTATCATTGTGCGATAAAAATTAGTGGTGACAATTTATTTGTCCGTTACCACAAGCAATATTTTTATGATGATTGAAATGAATATTATAAAATTAATTTCAAATATATCTATTTAATCTATAACATTGAACTGTTAGTAATGCAATGCGGCAGAGAGCATAGTGCGGAGCGACCCTTGCGCTTGCGCATATTTACATCTCACTTGCACCTAACTAGGCGCACTAGCTCGCCCAATCTATTGTACGGAAATGTCGGACTGCGCACGAAACAATCCTATTTCAACGTAACATCTGCATAAGCGCATACAAAATGTTTGGGAAACTTCGTATGGGTACGCTGAATATGTTACTCGCCTATTTGTTGCATTGATATAGACTGTTAACTTTATACGTTACATAAATACATATTGTAGTCACTTTTTAACTACTTAACTATAAAAACACCATAGCAACGATATTTATCAGTTTGGACAGTCTGTGACTTATCAAGTCTTCAAAATATACGTTGTCGACATATTTAACTTTAATTAAATATAGATATGTATTAAAATATAATTGACACTCATTAATAAACATTTTATGATAATATAATTCATACCTCTTCTGTTAGTATTCAATATACTGTTTAAAAGTATGAGCTATTGATTCTTCGAATATTCGAAGACCAGTAATTATCGAACCATAGTCGTCGATGATTTATAGTTAAAACATAAATATGAATGATGTGGGAATCGTTGTCAATCCGGCCTCCGTTAAGGTGCAGGTCACGAAGGAATAGATGCTTCATAGTTATGAGTACATAAACATTGTATTGTAATTAAATGACTATATATACACGTAGAAAGTATTCGTGTAGACTTGTTATTAGTATTAAATAATCATATAATAATTATATACATGATACCTAGTTAGGTAAATAATACAATGTATGTTATTATAATTGTGATATGCTTAGAGAAATTATTATTATTAAAATAAAAATTTGCATAATTGCTATACTTACTAATTTATACTCTTAATTAGGAAATAGAATAACCTATTTTTAAACTAGAAAATTGGTTTGTATATAGTTGGGTAGGTACTTAGTGTATATTTTGCGTTGTTTGCATAATAATAATTAAAATGTAAGTAATGAAATGTTTTATAATTGTAAGTATTTTTTCGAAATAAAATGATCTCGTCCCATTGGCAATTATTATGTATGTGCACGTATTTACTAAAAATGTTCTTATTTACAATTTGAATACATTAAAGTATGTATGTATATCGGTAGTCATATAGTGTCTTAATTATCTGTGGTGTCGGTAAGGCCGCGACGTAAGATAAGGTCCTTCAGTAGTTTAAATGAAGAAGTGAATTAACTGGGTACAGAGGAATAACACCTGAGTCCTCAGGAATGGCAACGCATGGGGGGTATCATGGGCGAAACAGTATACTCTATTATGTCCATGGTACTGCTCATGTCTATAGGCGACGGTTACTACTTTCCATCAGGTGGGCCGTCAGCTTGTTTGCCATTCTAAGTAGTATAAAAAAAAAAAAAAAAAAAAAAAAAAAGTCAACAGTGGATAATAAAATGAATGAATGAATGAAATTTACTGCTAAAAATGTGGTACAATAAGGTGATATACTGTGGTAGAGCCACGCTGTAATCCTATATGGTATTGCAGCATGAATGGGCCGGCTCGACCGGGGAAGTACCACACCCTCACAGAATACCGACGCTAAGTGGTTGCATTTTTAGTGCGATCACATTCCGTATGGTGAGTGAGGGAGTCCGGAGGCCCATCCCAAACCCATCCCATACCCATCCCTTTCCTATTCCTAAAATCCTTTCCCCAACCCCGTCCCCCTATCTTACAACACGCAACCATGGCAGTGGAATTAAAAAAAAATAACATACCCCAGGGTGGTACCAGTAACCATGTTGCTGGAGAATCCTCCCTCGAGCAACCACGCTCGGGCTGCCCTGCGTATTCTGGGGGGGCAAAATTCCGCTCTTTGGAACCAAGGGCAAACGGAGCAATATTTCTACGGCATCCCCTTCGCTCAATGTGAGCTTCTGCAACATCAGGGGATTACATTCTAACCTAAACGCTGTCCACCACCACCTAGAAACGGCGCGGCCGGCATTGCTCTTTCTAACGGAGACACAGATATCCTCTCCAAACGAAACTTCATACCTGACGTACCCGGGTTATAAACTTGAACATTGTTTTGTTTCGCGTGCCGGTGTATGCGCGTATGTCAGAGAGGATATCTGTTGTCGCCGCCTTGGAAATCTTGAAGGAACGGACCTGTCTGTTTTATGGCTGCGTGTAGACTGCAATGACCATCCTCGCGTCTATGCATGCCTATACAGGTCCCACAGCGGGAACATCGAAACCGACCAACTCATTGAGCACGTCCAAATGGCTACAGATTCCCTGCTCGAACAGATTCCTTCCGCTGAAGTCGTGATTCTTGGCGATTTTAATGCCCACCATACCGAATGGCTTGGTTCACGTACAACCGACTATGCGGGAAGATCTGTTCATGACTTTGCTTTGGCTTATGGTCTGACGCAGCTTGTTTCCTCGCCCACGCGAATACCTGATGTGTTGGACCATTCACCTTCACTGCTGGACCTTCTGCTGACCACCCACCCAGACAACTATGTGATTTCCGTCGAAGCTCCGCTTGGATCGTCGGATCACTGTCTGGTGCGGAGCGAGGTGCCTCTCATGAGTCCGATTCCACCACGTTCTACGGGTAGACGTCGTGTTTGGCACTACAGGTCGGCAGACTGGGATGAGATGCGGATTTTTTTCGCATCTTACCCATGGAGGCAGGTTTGCTTCGCACTGGGGGATCCCAACGCCATCGCCGATTCCATCGCCGATGTGGTGCTCCAGGGAATGGAATTATTTATTCCTAACTCTGTGGTACCTGTCGGTGGGAAATCCCAGCCCTGGTATGGAGCCTCTTGTAGAATAGCATCTCGCCTGAAACAGGAGTGCTTCCTAGCCTGGGCCAAAGGGGTAGCATCGCGAGATTCTAACATCAGTGCCCTTAAAAAGAAGTATAACTTTGCCTCTAGGTCCTTCAAAAGAGTTTTGGCCACAGCGAAGTCAGAGCATATTGGTAGAATTGGCAAGAGATTGGCTAGTTTACCTTCGGGATCTCGAGCTTTCTGGTCTCTTGCCAAAGCTGCACAAGGGAATTTCTGTCAGTCATCTTTTCCACCATTGCGCAGGGAGGATAACTCGTTGGCTCTGAACGCCAAAGAGAAGGCCGATCTCCTTGGATCTCTCTTTGCATCAAACTCGACGTTGGATGACGGGGAGAAACTACCGCCGACCATCCCGCGTTGTAGGAGCTCTATGCCGGATGTTAAATTCACGCTAAGATCAGTGCGTAGAGCACTTCTCTCCCTTGAAATCCATAAGTCGAGCGGGCCCGATGGCATTCCTCTAATTGTGCTTAGGACGTGCGCACCAGAGTTGGCTCCGGTTCTTACGCGTCTTTTTCGGCTCTGTTACTCATCAGGTATAGTCCCAAAGTTTTGGAAGACTGCTCTGGTGCATCCGATCCCTAAAAAAGGAGACCGCTCAGATCCAGCTAACTATAGGCCCATAGCTATCACTTCTTTATTCTCGAAAGTCATGGAATCAGTTATTAACCATCAACTGCTCCGGTACCTAGAGGATCGCCAGCTGATCTCAGACCGCCAGTACGGCTTTCGACGGGGACGCTCGGCTGGTGATCTTTTAGTTTATTTAACACACCGATGGGCAGTGGCAATCGAGAATAAGGGAGAGGCCTTAGCTGTTAGTCTGGATATTGCGAAAGCCTTTGATCGGGTGTGGCATAGGGCACTAATCTCAAAACTACCTTCGTTTGGGTTACCTGCGAGATTGTGCAGTTGGGTCGCCAGCTTTCTTAAGGAACGTAGCATTAAGGTCGTAGTCGACGGAGCATGCTCTGACTTAAAACCTGTGAATGCTGGTGTCCCGCAAGGCTGTGTACTATCTCCGACACTGTTTCTTCTGCATATCAATGATATGTTACAGATCAGTGATATTCATTGTTATGCGGACGACAGTACAGGAGATGCATTATACACCGGTCATGCAAAGATCTCGCGGGCACATACCGATGAGCTCCGGAACAGACTTGTGTCTGAAATCGAAACTTCACTCGATAAAGTTTCGATCTGGGGTGAACGCAATCTTGTTCACTTTAACCCTAAGAAGACACAAGTCTGCGCGTTCACCGCAAAAAAAAAGACACCGTTTGTCGTATCACCTCACTTTCAGGGCGCTTCCCTTGATAATAAGTCGAGTCTGGGGATTCTTGGCGTCGATATATCTAGCGACGTCCAGTTTTGCGGTCATCTGGAGGAAAAAGCTAAGATAGCTTCCAAAAAGTTGGGGGTGCTCAATAGGGTGAGACGATATTTCACGCCAGAAAACCGCCTGAAACTGTATAAAGCTCAAGTGAGGCCACACATGGAATACTGTTCTCACCTGTGGGCAGGAGCGCCACAGTACCAACTCCTTCCGTTAGACCGCATTCAAAGTCGGGCAGCTCGAATTGTTGACGATCGGCGTCTTACTGTCCGGCTCGACCCACTGAAACTGCGTAGAGATGTTGCATCTCTGTGCATCTTCTACCGAATTTATCATGGGGAGTGCTCTGAAGAATTGTTCGGATTGATACCTGCTGCAGATTTTCACCATCGTACAACCCGCCATAAACTAAAATTTCATCCCAACCATCTGGACGAGTGGCGGTCCTCCACCGTGCGTTTTTCAAGGCACTTTCTTCCACGCACAACCACTCTTTGGAATCAACTTCCAGCAGCAGTATTTCCGAACCGATACGACAACATAACCTTCAAGAAAAGAGCATATTCCTTTTTAAAAGGCCGGCAGCACACCTGCAATGCCGTAGGTGTTGTGGGTGACCATGGGCGGCGGTAGTCACTTACCATCAGGTGAGCCGCATGCTCGTTTGCCCCCTGTGTTGTAAAAAAAAAAAAAAATATAGTAATATTACAATAATTGGTTTCACACATTTCATCATTACTGACATCCAACAGTCATTACAAAAATTATTAAAAAACAATTATTTATAATAAAATTACTTCTATAACTATATTTATATAATTTAGAAATTTATATCTTATTATATTTACCTAAATATTATTTCCAATATATTTATTGACTATATTATTACAATTATTATTATTAATAAATTAAACAATAGATAAACAGCAAAATTATCATGTTTACCAATTTAGTTTTTATTGTTTAATATCCATACTTACAGCTATAATTAGTTTGGGGCTAGATGGCATTGCGTGATATGTTCAGGTTTTTAAACGGGTTTGTTGTAATAAGTTTAATACAGGACTATGCCGAAATACCTCGAATATTAACAATGTGAAGTAAAATACGACAAAAACATAAAAAGAAGCAAAATTGAAGCAAATGAGTAGGGCGTCGTCGTTCAAATTGTACATGTACTCGTAAAAGTCAATGTCGTTCTCCTGACAAAAACAGACAGACAGCAAAATTTGTCATTGGAAAGCACGTAATGTAAATTCTATTATTACGCCCTTTTATTTTTCAATTACGAGCCCTGTCCCGACTGCGCCTTAGGGCTAACTTTGCACGACCCCATTTATATAGAAATTAACTTTTTTTTACTACACTGTCTTTCTTTGCAATGTTTTCTTGATAAAAAATAAAAATAATATTTTTATTATAAGTTTTGGTTACTTGTATTTAAAAAGTTTTTTTTCCATTTGTTAGCACTAAGCTTTATGATACTGATTTCTGTTATGTAAAAAACGTGGAGGAATGCATTTGAATTAACAATTGATTAGCATTTTATTTAGTTTAGTAATAAAATAATTTAATTTAGTAGCATTAATGTTGACGGCATTATAGTCTAACATATGAATTTATTTTATTAGTTACTTTGGTTGTTGACACTTGGTAATTTTTTTTTTTATATTCACTATAGAAACATTGAATGGAATTTCATTTCGATATCCAAGGATTTTAATTGCAAATATAAGAATTGTACTATTGGACTAGACTAAAATATTTATACACTTTGGTTCAGTCCAATAGGACATAAAGTTTATATAAAACTAAATTTTTTTTAAAAATTCTCCAGCAAAGTTTAATATTAATGAATTTCTGACTTTCCTATCATATATATTTGTGAACATTATTTATTTTTTCTTAAAATACCTACGTAAATATTATTATAAATTTTTGACAATATTTTAGAACTGTACTTGTTATACTATAAATTTTAATTCTTGGCAGGTTGAAGTTTCAATTTTTTCGCTCGTGACGCTGGTAATTTAATTTACTTCACTATGTTAATTAAAGGAAAAAATAAATTCAAAGCACTAAAATGTTCCACATTGTAATTTTGCACGATTAGTTTTGTGAATTTTAATTTTTATGCATCTAGTTATAGAAAATTTTAAAAAATTCAATGGACGAAGTTCAACTATCAAATTACAAATCATAACGCTTCAATAAATTTATTTATCATGCATCGTTAAGGTCCTAAAAGCAATTTATGGAATGATATAATCATGTAAGCAGTGTTTAAATTTGTTCGCTACCACTCCATTAAGTCAACAATGGTGTCAGATCACGCGATGTTCGACTATGACAAACTATATCACACGCAGTACAACCGCTTCATAATCGCAGGCAAATAGTGACTCCCTCGAGGCGCTGAAATTAAATAATTTCTATTTCGTCAGTGATTGAATGCACGCGATTCCATAAGTAGGGTTGATTGTATACGAAAATATCTAAACCACTACACATTTGTTACTCTATTATGCTTAAATACATTTGAATATTTGGTCCTGAGATAGATCATATCTACTTTAAAAAAGATAAAATATCTTCATGCTTAGTCTACTTATTGACCTTTGGATGTGTATATATATGAAACTAGTAGATTTATGATTTTACTAGGGTTATATTTTGCATGAAATTTTACCTTCTGCTATAATTTCAGAATGTAGGTAATAGTTATGAGTAATACAGAGGAACAACTTCAAATATTTTCATTTAAATTGTCATATTACGATTATAAATGATTTCTTATTAGTAGTCCATAGTGCAGATAATTTTGACATTATTTCTTATTCGTTTTATTATGGGCATAATAAAAAAAAAGGTAATAATAAAAAATTGCAAAATTTGTCAGAAGATCAACGATGTTGAGAATCTCATCAGTGACAGCATCTTATCGATCAAAATGATTACAGATAGGGTGTTTTCCGTGAGTAATGTAAATGTGATTGACCATTCAAAGGCGCATGAATAGATCTAGTGATCATCGAATATCGGATATAAATCCAAACACAACGAGAACATAAAATTTTATTTGCAATGTCCGCTTGGTAACGTATGTTTAGTGGGTGTCGCGTAATTTCACAACGAGCTTCCCACCGCTATGCGCTGCTACCGTTCACATCGGATCACGTCCTCTGAAATCCACGTTCAGAACATAAACTATTTACCAACTATTCAATATTCAATACGCGATTGCAAAATACGCCAAATTATTGCATTAGTAGTGAACAGGGATTCCCGATATTGTGGTTCAGCGATCGGTAGTCGCAACGATATGCGGCATAAATAATTTAATAATTCGCAATACGGAATTTACCATACCGAGTGCCGTACCGTTCATCTATTTCGTATTCAATATGAGTATTCGATTCTCATACTACTGTCGCATTCGGCAACATTCGAGTACGGTCTTTTCTCCAAACGAAACGATGACTTCCGTGTGTCATGTAAGGTTTATTTTATTAAATTGTCGACTATATGGCTGGGATCTTTTCAAATTGCATGTGTTGATATGTAGGTGAATAAAGCACGTCTGTACATTTCAATATCGGGAACATCCGTGTTATACGCGTGACCTTGCAAATCACAGCCTGCTTTCCAAACGACTTCACAGAATCGCCAACCGGCGTCTGTATTGCGCGATGGTCACCGTGTACATAGAATATGTTATTGGCTCGTTACTCTTATATTTATTTATGGAATGACCTGACAGCTATACAAGAATTATTAATGTAAATTTTCTTTTACATCTAGGTATAAGACTTGCATGTTTAGATATATGGTGTTTCGGTTTTATATATAACATTTTGAGGTTATAGCGATGAGTTCTCTGTTCATTCTACATCATCAACAAGGGATGTAGTATTCGATCTAACATGTGCCTATAATTTTTTTTTAACAATCTCTATTAGACTCTTATTTTTGCCATCAAACATCTGTACTTATTATATGCTGTATTTCGGTTAAGAGTATACAAAGGCAAATACTTTCAGTTTATATGTATAAGCTTTATTGTATATTTCTATTTGAAACACATTTGTTTAACTAGTAAGTAAATATTTGTTTAAGTAGTAAGTGTAACTAGTTATTACTAGTTATAAAAAAACATTTTTCAGGAACAGCAAAAAATAAGTGATATCTTATAGTATGTTTGGTGATAAAAATAGTGTTTCTATTGAGTTTACAAGGCATAGATTACATAGACATTATTTTTCATCAAATAAGTTAAATAAAGAATTTATATATAAGTCAATAAATGTCATTTAAGCTATGATGACTATATGACTTAATTCTTCGTCATAAAATTTGGTATACATGTAGCATTTCTAATGTTTTTTTTTATGGATAATAATGGAATGGTTAGCCCATCGTGACGAATTCCACTAGAATTAACCAAGATCGTTTCCAGAGGGAACCGCGTGGAAGTCAACTTATCAATATCAACATATAAGATTATAGTCCCCGTCACTGATAATCCCTTACTCCTTTTCTAATGGGGTAGGAAATACGCTATTTTTGAACACGGTCAATTAATATACTCTGATCATACGAATAATGTCCGTCGTAAAAACTAGTATTACATAAATTTATGGTTTTATCAATTGTCACCAATATCATGTAGGAAATAGGAGTCTTAATTCAGCTCAAGTAATTCAAACGAGCGTTTCTTGTAAGGCAAAAAATGTGCATGCAAAGTAGATGTAAAGTTACAGTATGTCTATTTTAATATTTTGATCGTGTCTATTTATATTTTTTTTTTTTCTAAATAATAGGCAACTTTTTCTTTATTATCTTTCAATAAGTGTTCAATATCTTTAAATATGTATTAAGAATTTCATTTTAAACTTAATTGAATAAAACTATAAATCAAGTGCTTATAAAAAGATAGTGATTCTTACATTTTGACCTTTACTAAAGTTATCTCTCTACACAAAAATTATGAACATTATAGTAGACAAAGAATGCATCCATACGGATAAATTCCGCTCCACTAAAAGCCCCTAATATAACTTCATATCTTAATTACTGCAATAAAAGTATACATCTCTAAAAACCTCATAACTTTTTCCCGAGTGAAAAATAGTTGGACAAAAAATGTTCATAAAGGATAGTAGGGTGGGATAGCAGACGACAAATTGACCAATGCTTATAGTACTTCGGATTCGATAGCGACCGATCCTGAGGACCGGCCACCGCATAGATGTCATGCGCCACCAGCCCTGAGTCACTTGTCACCAAACGTTGATAGTGTAGTCATATAAATTATGTGCGTTAATAGACTTAAATTTTTGAATAAAGGTTCTCGCTCAACTGGTCTCGCCGATAAGGTGCACACTACCTGAGTAACACTGCAAAAAAAAACAAAAGAGTTTCATTTCATATTGTATTTGATATCAATTATTTTTAAATTAAAATTTGGAAAATTTAAGAATTTTATTAATATATAAATCTACGGGAACAATATCTTTTTTCAGTGTAATGTAATGTGTTAGCAGTAGCAGTATGGAGTGTGCTCACCGGGCAGTAAGCAGGTCGTCTGCACGACTGTACTGTCAGTGTCGCCTAATGAGGCCGCTTGCTTATTTTATTTATGTGACAAATGTAAATTGCTGGATCTTTGGAGTGAATCTTTCACGAATATTTAGTGCGAGAACGCTATGGTACACGCCGCGAGAATATTCAATTACGCACTTTTCTAAACGTCGAAACATTGTAACGAATTCGCAATAAACGTGTCATAGAATGTAGTTTAGCATACATAGGTATGCTTAAAGAATAAAATATTGAAACTGTACCAATACATCGTACGATATTTCTTTTGCAATTTACCTATCGTCTATGGATCACATATTTATATCGTTTACAAGTTTAGAGCGTGTAAGGTAAAATTTATGTTTGAAAGATTTGTTCGCCACAAATAAGGTTGTCAGCATGTCTTATCTAAGAGATCGTTAATTAATTAGAGAAATTGAGCGGCCGCATCGGCACACGGGGACCAATAACTCGCAACCCGCCTCGTATCATAGCTTCGTTCACTTTTATTTATTTTCACCACTCACGTAAGCAAAATTGAATTCAAATAGGTTGCCAGACTAGGGATGTGTTCATGCATGTTGACGCATTGGGTTTTATACCATATAAATTTTTCATAAATACAGACAAATCGTTGCAATACCATGGATCATCAATCATCATGACAAATATTTTTTATCTTGTGATGTTTAGCTAAAGATAGGATTGTCATGACCTTGACAATGTACTCGATAATTTTCAATCTTTATAAACAATTATTACCATTTTCCATCAAATGGGCCGTGACCTTATATACCATTCCAAATTGTGTAAATAATAGTAATGTCCACTGTAATTTCTAAATTGGTATACATAATATTTAAAGCTCAATTTTTTTTATTATAATAAAATAAATTTTGATCTGGCTACTTCAAGACTTTAATGTCAATTTCGATATTATAATCATTCGGTTAATACGTAACTACTAAGGTCTTTTTTATAGTTTTCATATTTTTTTCATATTAGAAATACAATTGACATTATAATATAGTAAATAATTAATACATCTTGTTGAATGCCACTCAGTTTCTACATGTAACATACATAAAAGAGGCGTGACAGTATTTACGTGCCTTATCACACAATCAAGTGATGATAATGCTAATTGAGCTGTTATATATAAACAAAATACTGTCGACGGTTCGGCCTTCAATAAATTATGAGCCCAGAAGGGCTATTTGACTATTTGTTTTTTAAATCATGCTTAGTTTTAGATTAGATAGTGTTTTAACTATTATTTGGATAGTGTAGATAAGCTTTTAGTTCGGTAGTATATTTTTGAAATAGTAATTTAACATCTTACTGATTGAAAAATTCTGTTACATAACTTTGTCGCTAATTTTAATCTTTTTTGCAATTTACGAAGGGTTTATTCTGGTATTGGTCCCATATTAATTTTATGATGATATAAGCTTTCGTTTTTCCTTGCGGAGCAAAAAATTCTTATTGGCATATTTATTCGTAAATACATGTTTCCGCATTTTAAATTAAATGTTTTAAATTTATTGTATAGATCTATGAAATATTTTGTTAAGGTTTTGGCGGGATTGTATTCACTGTTGTTTTCTGTGAAGCAATATGTTCTACTCTTGAATGAAAATACAGGTACCATTATTAATTGTGTGTATGGACAAAACATTAATACATTATGAATCGAAGGCTACTAACGTAGTGTATACAATAACAAATAACACAGTAACAAATTTATATTTACATGATTCTATTCCAATTTTTTTTTATATAACTTAGAATGGCAAACAAGCTGACGGCCCACCTGATGAAAAGTGGTAACCATCGCCTATAGACATGAGCAGTACCGTGGACATAACAGAGTATAATGTTTCGTCCATGATACCCCCTATGCGTTGACATTCTTGAGGACTCAGGTGTTATTCCTCTGTACCCTGTAAATTCACGCTATATCCCACCCTTCAAACCGAAACACAGTCATGTAAACACAACTGCTTTACGGTTGAAACACGAATGAGACAAAGGTACCCAAGCAACGACTTTTCTACAAAGTCTCCCTCTGGTATTTGTATAAATTGTATTGATTTTACTTAAGGCCATCATCATCGATTTGTCTTTATCGTATTATAGCAGAATAGTAAAAGTATTGTTATTAGGATTTATCCCCATTAACCATCATACTTCGGCTCACTTTTATGTTGTGGATACCTATAATCTTTCATGGTTTTTCCTATTATTTTTCAATGTATGATAATGGAATGGTAAATCCGCCTGCATTAGTGTTATACACTGGCTGGTACTAGGAAGGAAGAATAGGTAAAAATGAAGCAGGTCAGTTAGTCCATCGTGACGAATTCACTAATGAATCAATCACGATGGTTTCAAGGGGAACCGCGAGGAGGTCGACCTGATATGGTATATTGCTGGTAATAGTGTTTCCAATCCCAATTACTAACAATCTTTTTTCCCCCGGTTTCTCCTGTTAGGTAGGTACATACTACTAGCATTCATAGTTCTCGCAAATGCAATTAGCCATTTATATAAAAGTTAAATTGGGATGTACTGTACATTTCACCAGAGGGAGACTTTGTACAAAAGTCAATCGCTTGGGTACCTCTGTCCCATTTGTGTTTTTACCGTGAAGCAGTTGTGTTTGCATGGTTGTGTTTCGGTTTGAAGGGTGGGATATGGTGTGAATTTACTGGGTACAGAGGAATAACACCTGAGTCCTCAAGAATAGCAACGCATGGGGGGTATCATGGGTGAAACAGGTACTGCTCATGTCTATAAGCAACGGTTACCACTTTCCATCAGGTGGGCCATCAGCTTGTTTGTCATTCTAAGTTGCATAAAAAAAAAATCTGTAAAAAATATCTGTAAAACTGTTTTAAAATCTGTTGTGTGGTTTAGAAGAAATAAACGTACTCGTAGAAATAGACAGACATGGACAGTGACTGTAAGAGTGAGTGTTTCATACTATTTAAAGAATATTTAATATTTAAAGTTAATAAATTGTGTATAATCATAGATTTTTAGTGAAGATGTAAAAACTTTTATTGTAAACAGAAATGCAGTCAGAGACAACAAAACGGCTCGATAAAATGGCGGAGCATAGACAAAATGCTACAATAACGTCAGAACGGGAACGAATCGCCAGTTTACGACACGAGCGCAACGACCGACTGCTCTACAAATGAATAAGCCATCTGTTCTAATAGCCGCAATTAAACATGGTCGTTGGAGCATCGGTACAAGCACTTGCTCAGTTTGGCTTCAAGAATCGATACTATCGATTCTGAAATCAACGGAACGGATGGATCGGAACATTCTGTACCTACCCAATCAAAGAAATTTGAATAATACGGAAAAAGACTGAAAATTTGGTTTACTTCTAAGTTTCATTACAATAATACATAATAATTCCTCGTCGGGATTCCTACGGGATATTGTGACACAAATTCAATTAATATTACTTCTAAAGGATAAAGCGTCATATTGGGAGTAGTTGTAGTTGAATTAGCTCACTGTAACGAATTATCCACGGCATATATCTTTAAAGCCGTAGAAGACACCTGATTGTATATAAACTTCTTAGCTTAAACGTTTTAAAAATTAATTCGGTATGAACACCAGATCCTTTATTTCATTAAGATAGCCTTTATTGTTGCCGATCTCGATGAAGAAGAAATAAATTATATTTATAGAAAGTCGGATCATATTATTTTTCCTTTACTTTTATTATTAAATTATGATTATTAAATTTAATTAAAACAATAATGATACATAAATACTAGTTTCCTCAAGAAGGTAGGCATATAAGTTTACGTAGTATTGAAAAAGGATACTTAATCTCAACAAAATTAATTTGAAACCAAGACGGAAGTAAATACTCTCTACCTAGTTTATTATGTAATTGTAGAAAAATTTATATCAAACGCATTATAAAATAAAAACGTTGAATTGAGAACCTCATTTTTAATACAATATTTGAATATTATATAGCAAACAATGCTTAAATAATAACAGTTGGTTTTTTAAAGTATCCGTTTAATTAATAGTTCACACAGGACATTCATAATTGTCAACACAATATCAATCCAAAGAAACTGTTCCAGAAATGCTTTTTGCCTGCATAAGCTGCTTTATATAGGAGAGATCCACTACGGATGCCTGTCCCCAGTCCGCTGACCAAAGACATCGACAGTCATCTATACCTATATGGTAAACTGTCATAATTAAAGACAATAATGAGTCCGCTTCGATATTTTTTCTACCTATACCAAGAAATGGTTCATAACATTGTCAAACTCACATCATACTGAAAATGGTCTGAAATGAATTAATCGTCTCCATAAAAAGGCAAAAATGTTATTCAAGGGTTTATATGCATACTAAACTTGATAATTTTAATTGTGATCACGTAACATGTTAACGAAGATCGAGTTATTTAATTAGAGGGTGAAAAAATTAACACTAATTGTGTGTAAATAAGTTCCACATTTAATTACTGATAGTTATTTATATCATATTATCAAGCTGGTTTGCGCTTCAAGTAGCACCTAATGTTAAAATAAACAGTATCGAATTTTTTATTACAGTTAAAGTCAGATTAAAAATGAGTAACTGAAAAATATAATATAAGTATACTAAAAAGAGCTTGTGATTTTTACTGCTCTTTTCCCCGTTCCTATGGAAATTTATAAATTTCGGGAGATTCCTGAAAAGTTTTCAAAATCAAATACTTTGATATTTTAAATTTCTCTTTTCAATCTATAAAAATGGTGTTCATTTAAGGGCATGTTTATACATGTTTCTGTAATTAGAATACAATGAAGACATACAAATTGTTAATACAAGTAAGTAAAATGCGTGCTGTGATACTCTAGTTATTTACGTATCTAAATGTTTTCATAGACATTAAGAATGTGAAGAAAAAATTAGGAATAAATCTTAATTTATATATTAAGGTAAATAAAAATAAATAATATATTTTACGTAATTATAAATTTTGTATAATGACAAAATTCCAAAATTGTAATTGAATATAATATGTACAACGCATGCTTCGTTTGGTGCGATTATATACTTAACATATTGTAAGGGCCGCTTCACACGCCGCGAGCGGCGGCACTGAGCCTCTGCTTATTTGACCCGTAATTGCCAAGTATTTTATTGCACTATCACAGAAGTTTTATGTCATTCAATCCACGACTCTTAATTGAATAAGCGACATGAAATTTACAACCGTCATACGTTTAACTCGTTCTAGTTAAGAATCTTTGATGTTCTCAGTGTATGGTGTATTTTATGGCAATTTTAATCAAAAAACAAAGTAGTAGTTAAATATCGAAAAACAAACATATGTAATTACTTACATTTTATTTATTACATATATTTGACCGTATTTATTTCTGACAATTTTGTGGTAATTTAATTATATAATTTATAATTTTCTATACGTAATATATTTAAAAAAGTATTCGTGTCTTTTTTAGAATTCAGTTCATTTAAAATAAATCAAACAATACTAATAATATACATCAAGGATATTACCGACGTCATGAACATCATCCATTGAACATACTGCACCAACGATATATGCCTGTAAAACTCCCAAGCCGGTGATATTAATCATGTAAATGGAATCAGAGAGATCTTTATATTTAAAAAAAAAAATTACCTAATTCCAAAATACGTAACTAACATATCATCGTGTCTATAACTTGCAAATGCGCGAGCAAACGATTATGGTATACTGTCTGAATTTATATAATAAAAAATAATACAAAGGGTACTCAAAGGCCATCCTTTTTGGTTATGATAGTATATCAGTTCTGCTGTTTCAAATGCAAATCAATACAGATTTATAAATTGTGTTCAAAATTATAATTTCAGTTTTGTTGCTTGTATTTGTTTTTTGATCAGACTTCAAAAAGAAGGAGGTTCTTAAATCGAACGTCCTTTATTTACGTTTGTTACCTCATATATAATTCCGTTAGTTATAAATCGAAATGGAAATTTCTTTTTTTATCTAAAAGGATATATCTTTTATACACACAAATTATTCTCATAGCAATTTTTTGTTCAGGAGTTTACTTTTTAAATCAAAATAAATGGTTTCGCCACAATTAAAGTAGATTTTTTTGTGTAACGCAATCTTATTTTGAATTTTTTTGTTACCCTGGAGGTATAAATAAATTATTCATATAGTATCTAATTAGTAGAAAAATAGTTTCGCTACATACACTATTAATTAAATACCAAAATAAAAACAAATATACTGCGCATTTGGCATATGAGATGTTCTTTTCTAATGTCGTACAGTAGCCAATTGGAAGTATCACAGAAAGCCTATAACATTGTATGAAGGCAATAAATCAAATTATGATAGTTAATAGAAGGTAAGCAAGCATTGATTTCTATTTGATCATGTTTGTTACCCTGAGCTCTGACTGACAGTGAAGGAGTGCCAATAAACAACAAGACATGTCCATTAATTTTTATTTATGCCGTTTAATAAATCTATAAATATTCTCTCTAATTACATGTCGCGTCGCATACGAGTATACCGTCTGATGTATTCATAGTAAGTCCACGGCCACGCTTTGAGCTCACAAATCATCTGTTGTTTGACATAATATACATTTGATTTATAATATTTACTTCTACGACCTTTATATGACGATATAAGGTTGATTGTTTCTCATAAATAATAATATTGGATTAATCGGTTGTATCGATTTTTCTGTAAATTGGCTATGATATTAATATAAGTTTGTTCTCTGAAAAATATATGCATGATGTCTTTGATTCTGCGTAATACTCGTATTTCGACTGCATTTATTCCATTTTATTATGTGCCAAACCTATATAAACACATACCTTATTAACTCTATATGTTAATTCATGTAGCTAGTTAAGTATAAAAATTGTTATAATATATTTTTAGTGATGATATTCAAAATCTGAGCAAGGAACCTGCTAATAAAAGCCTTCCAAAAGACCAAATGGACTTGATTCACCCAATTAAAGGCGCATCTCACGTGACAAGGCTTGATGAAATATAACCGACCAAAAATACCTGGCACGAGATGTTTAGATACTTGTGAATAAATCGTTAATTTTGTGAAATAATAATAAAATTTCCATAACATAGTCTTTGTATTTAAACTAATTAATACATTCTTTGGCTTCAAAATCCGCCTGCTTCGAAGTTTTGTCTATCGCTTAATAATGATTGGAATTTGCAATTAGTAAATCGCCAAATGCTTAATTCTTACTAATATGAAAGTGAGTTTGTTTATTCGTTTGTTACCTTATAAGGTAAGGCACTATGGTGCCTTAACTAATCATTATAAAATTTAGTATAGTTACACGTACTATATGAGATGGAGAAGGATATAGTTCACTTTTTATCCCGGTTAGTAAACATATCCCATATGTCATGCGGACGAAATTGCTTTGCTTTAATCTTTGGGATTTAAATATTTTTTTAATAATGTATTGATAATATATCTTTTGTTCTGCAATAATAAAATATTTAAAGAATGCACCTGAACTAAATAAAAAGATGTCAGTTACATAAAGTACCTACCTATCTCTTATATTAAATTCAGATTCAGTATGAACTATCGTATTTTTATTATAATGAACATTGAAAGTTGCTCTCGTATCCTAAAAGGCTGAATATTTGATGGGATGGCTCATATTTTACTCTTTACGGTGCCGAAAGGATATATAAATCAATGGCCTGTTTGAAGAGACGACTGCCGCTCATCACGTCTCGGTAATTGCCGCAAAAACATGCATTGTGCGATTTTTGAGGACATTGGCAAATTTCCGTATAATTTCACAGAAAAAAGAGCTCTTGGTGTCATGAACTCATATAAGTATTGTTAAGTACTTAAATATAGGTCCAATATGATCGTTTATTCAGCTGAATGTGATTTAACTAATAACTCGATCCCACGATTTTGCCTGCGTAAATCAGTATATTATAAAGTGCTAAGTTAAGACATAACCTACCTGAGTACCGAATTTCATTTAAATTCGTTCAGTAGCTTTTCGTGAAAGAATAACAAACATTCACTCATCTATCCTTACAAACTTTCACATAATATTAATAGGATATTAATATAATCATGTGTTTCGTAATTTTGAAAATATTATATTAACTTATACTTAACCAAAACTCTGTAACTTACATTAAGCGAACACATACTATATCTATCTATCAAATAAAGGAAACCTCTGTGGCCTTGCTTGAATAAAACCCATAAATATGTATATAATTAGATTAAAAATTTTTTTTTATTTCTCTTTTAAATGTACGTGTCCTAAAACACAATGAATGTGAGTTAAATCTAATTTTATTTACATTTTATTTTTATCAATAAAAAGACTTCCTTTATCATTAATATTTAAAAGTTTTCATTTGAGTGATATACTTAAATATTGTAACTGTATTTTCAATAACAAGACACGATTTTTATATAACCTTTATCATTTAGTAACATTTGAATTGTCTCTTTTTAAATACAATTATGAACCCTTTGCCTTTTAAATTCCGTTGTCGATGAAATATTATGGCATTGAAGAGATTCGGTTTGCATACGTGTGCGACGAGAAGCGCTCATTTTTACTTTTTCTTTCCTGATACAATCGTTAGCGATACAAAGAAGATTTATTCCTTCATCATTTTGTCTTATTAAAAATGATGGCTCCACATTTCCCTAAATCTTGAGGATGGGAGTATTATGTGTGAGTCATACATGTAAACATGTGACTGTTTGTGTAAAACTGGTATATACAAATTACTTTTAAATTATGATATTGAAGCTTATGTATACAACATTACTTACTTACTTGTGTTTGTTTTATTCCTTTGATATGGTAATAGACAGGCTGTTATGTAATGTGGAAAATTTATACTTATTTTAATATAGCTATGAAATTTGTACAAATATAGAGATATGTTTATCGGAGCCTGAAATAAATATACATTCTGGAACATATTATACTCTTAGATTTGAATATCTGTTTATCAAATATTTATAATTATTATATTTTTCTAAAGTTCTGCTGATAGGTATAACTATAAAAACATGCATTTAAATTAAATGGTTATTACCATTTAGGTAAATAATTATTACTAGGTGAGTGTCGTTTCTCACGAAACGTAAAGTTGTTAGTAACTTGTAACATTCTAAAAATAAAATCAGTTGGTTTCTACACCAAAATAGTTTTTGGTATGAATTTCCAATTTTCTTGCTGACTGTAGATAGGTATTATTATTTTTTAGAATGTGTGAATATGCCTCAATTTTTTTTAAGACTGCCGAGTAAGAAATAAGGTTTTCTTGTAATTGTAACAGTTAGCTTTGCTCTTACTGTCTCATCTCAAAAATTCACTCGTATAAAGTATGCTCACAACCTAAGGATAGTCAAAAGATTTGTCCACTATTACGGTTGTAGAGAACGTAACACTCAACACGCACACATTTTGCTGAGCACATTTGAATCCAAAAAGTTCTTTAGTGCTGGTTAGACTCGTACTTGTACTTGTCTTTAAGATTACAAATCGGGATAGTATTAATATAATATACTTATCTTCCTACCTACCATTAGACGGCGACGCTCCAACATGTCCAGTATCCACTAAATATGGTTTTAGCTTGTACTTAATCTGCTCACAACATATCATTATTATGACTATAAAACCAGTCAATTGTACACCAGCTGAGCGATTAGAGCTCGAAGCGCTTTACAAAACCCGGTATTAAAACAGGAAGCTGGAGCTGTCCATACCGTTCATACGCCCTACCCGGACGCTGCATACTATGTTACTTGTTTGTTTGCTTTAGCCTTAACTGTACACTTAATATGACACTTTTTATACCCTACACTTCCTAATCAGATTATAAGATTATAAACGTTTCTTTTTTCGTTATTATCATTTCTATAGGACTACATGGCACGCTTTATTAACTGCATATATTGTGAATATGATGATTGAATTATGCAACGTCTGTACCACGGACCTAGCCATATTTCATCGTTAAATTTATATGGCTTCGTATGCCTTCGAACAAACGAGTATACTTCCCACGTCAATTTTGATTGCAATATCATAGTGAGCGATGACATTTGAGAACACACTAATTTATACAAGTAAGAGTGGTACTCTGTCTGCACACAAATGTATAGAAATGGTCGCGGTTAAGGAAATTTCGTCTTATACATCTTTGTAGGTAAGTTTCTTTTGAAAATGCTGTTCCAGAAGTGGTAATCACGCAATACTAGGGTCTTAACGCAAGTAAACAAATCTTCGACATTGTATCTTGTACGCCTTAACTCTCTTTATTCAAAGGAACATTGTCAAGAAAATGTACGATTATTGTAATGTTTCTTATGGATTGTGTTACGAAAATAACTCGTGGTCACGTTCAGGGTTCCTTTATCTGTGATTTCATGTTGTTTATCAATGGAACAGACCAATAGACATATTTGTTGTTGGTTAATCTATGTTCTAAGGTGTTAACTAGATACTGGATTACCTTTGTTGGCCATTGTAAGTTATAATATAAATTAAATAGAATTAATTTATCCAGTACGTAAACGTTACAATGTCTTATATTCCAAATATGCATAGAGTGCAAATTTAAAAGAGATGCAAGTTCAGCATGCTTCTTTTATATCACTGGATATGTTTGAGATTTATCATAAATGTGGCTATAGTTAGAACTTCAAATCAAACCTTTAGATTTTATCAGAATTTTATAAATTATTCCCAAATTTAAATTCGAGGGTCCCCGCAACGCCAGCGCGCGGCATGCCCAGTCAGCGACTAACATTGTCGTTTTGAGACGGCTATAAATCTCAAGAATCATACAGGCGGTCATCTTTCTTTGTTATCATATTAAAAGAACGACATTCCATCGGCGTAATTATGCAAAAAGCCGGACTGTGGTCGCGGCGGCTACCCTTTGACAGCCACATCATTATAGTTGACATAAACTAAGATTTATGCGTTTGAATTATTTAACAAATATGAATTATCTCCATCCTTGTTATGAAATAGCAATAAACGACATGACCTTATTGAGTGCATTTTTTATAGTGTATGTGTCGACTCGTCGTATTTACCTTCATTTTGTGTGATGACGACGATCAGACTCGTCGCCCGAACAAGAGTAAACGAATGCGTAATTCGGTGAACAGTGGTTAAATTAGCCGACGATGCGGGCGTCTTTATAGTCTTTTAAATTGGCAAAAAATCGAGACAAGCTTTAACTGACACCGATCGCGGAGGCATCAGCGAAACAGGTGTTATCATAAACATACATTTTGAGATAAAAACAAAATAATTTTCATGAGTGGCCGGTAGGCGCGAACTGCCGTTCGTGTCGCCGACACAATGGCGATTTTAGTTTTTTTTTGTTTCGTCGTCGGCGTAAAAGCCGGCGATATTAAATTTAGTAAGCGGAGAGGTGTCCGAAATCTCACGCAGACGTGCGATCCGCCACACATATTTCCATCTACACAAAAAGCGGAACTATAGCCATAAATATGTCCAAATAAACATTAGTCGTCGACCAGAATGGAAGGTTTTGTAGGGTTCTGTAGGCGATAATTATATAAGACATTTTTATTATATCTATTTGCCTACCCCAAGAATGTGGTATGTAAATATATAAATATATTTTATTATTTACTAACTAGTAGTTAGGACTTCATCTGTGTGACCAATATATATTAATTATCCGGGAAATAAGTATCTTATGCCCTTCCATGCTTGATAGATACATTTTGTACCAAATAAATGAACACATGTAAAGATGTAAAAATTCCTGCATGTTATATCTATAGACGTGTTTATAAAGGATATTATAAACCAATATAGTATAAATATCCAATTTAATTATTTTTCTTTGTAGCAAATATGTACCTGCGTACCTATTAGAACCGATATATTAATAAATCACACATAAGTTTTATTATTTGTTAGGTTAAAAATACAATAATCAAGATCATTATCGAGAAAATTAATATTAAAAAGACTTAAATGAAAAGTCAACGGAATCTTTTTCATATTTATTTATATATAATAGAAAAATAAAGCGAATTTCTCAAGTTACATACCTACTGGAAACAACATTTGTATAATAGTGTTAACACTGTGTTTACATACTTCATTGTAAACAAACGTCAGAATATAGAAATGTGAGAAATCAAAATATACAATAATGGTATGATTAAGTAGGTTTTGCATTGTGGACGCTAACAACGTTCCAGCCGCGCGGCGACCCAGCACAGCCTCGATGAGATGACAGTCGCGCTGCACACGCGATAATATGTGTACATATGTAACATTAAACTGCGAAAATAAAAGACACTTTCACACTACATGGGTTCAAGAACAAGTTTTTCCATAACACAAAAGACGACACTGAATAGTTATAGCTACTTCGCAGCCTCGCCGCATAATCCAATAAAACAATCCGTGGAATGTACGGTCAGGACAAAATCTACACCTATTACAAAGTAGCGATCCAATTCTATATGAATTTATATATTATATTGAACTATAATAACCTTATACTATGGTTGAGAAATACAGTTCTATTTGGGGAAGAACAGCTTATTTGTAATTACTAAAATACCAACATAGTTGATAGTGTTAATTAGATAGATAATTTATTTTTCTGTGCAGGTTCGGTATGTGATTATTTTTATTTCAAATTTAGATTTTGTTTTTTGAAAAACAATTTTTGAATGTATACATGTAATAAATAAAAATTGCCGTGTAGTCGGAGCATAGAATGGGCATAATATTTTACACATATTTTATTTACCTTGATAATATGAATTTATATTGAAACTGAATTTATGGAATTTTATGTTATGATATTAGAAGAAGCATTCTTAAGTTCCTTTAGTATAATTGCTCACGACTGCATGCACGAGAATGCGCAGCCTAACGTTCTGTTAAATTTAGAGAAAATATTGTCATTATTTTGCCATGTGGTTCCGGCATAGGATAGACTACCCCTTCCTTTCGCGTGGGCATCATAAGATGCCAAGCGTGGCAACTACTGGCAAAACCCCTCCAAGGGGGAGGCTTATGTTCAGCAGTGGACAGCTACGGGCTGATTTGAACATGATGATCGTCATTTCTTTCAGGTGTGTACTTCATACTTGTAACAAAATTTAACTCTAAGATAATTGGTTTTAAAAGGATAAAATAATAAAATTATCACTTTTTTTACGCACAGTACAAATGAAATTGGCGACTGAATCTCAAAATATATGAATTTGATTCAATGGAAAGGCAAGCGGCTTCTCTTTCTGTTATTTCAAGGGCTGCCACTGAGATTTGGTTTAGTTTTTATTATTAATATTTTATACGACCATCTTATACGACAACGGTAAACATATTCGTCATATTTTGTTAGCATTTTTATTTAAGCTGAGAGATATAAAGATTTTATGTCCAGTTTAATAAGTTAATTAGTTTTGTTGATGAACAAAATATGTTATTCAATTTATTGAATAAAATTTGAGAAAAGGTACATAAAACTAAGGTCATCATTGCGCCCTGGTAACAATTGTCGTGTACACTACCAACATTTTATCAAATGTATCGATAACGGCTAATTTTAATAAACACACACACACACACACACAGTAATTTTAAAAAAGGTCAATTATAGTGTTAGAGATTAGAAATTATATTCTGCCATGTTTTCTTTATTTATTAGATTTGCCAACTAATGCGTTTGAGAGTTTTCCAAATCGCTCCCTTAGCAATCACAATATATGAAATATAATAAAATTTAATTATTGGACACTTTCTAAATAATTTATTGCTATTAGGCGAAAATAATTTTATAAGTGAATATGTCAAGTCTGGCTCATGACACGTTGAGCAGAGGCAATGCCAGTGGAATTTTATGTCTTTGGTATCATAATAAAAATTTCTAAAAAATATAGTTTATTATGTTTAAAAAATATTTTTGTTATTTTACTATATAGTACTAATACTCCATTTCTCTTTTTCCTATTCTTTCAATCGGACATAAGTAATGCCAGTTTTTCAGGTAAGTGATAGTTAACAGGTCGTTGACGTTCTTAATCTTCTTTTCATTATAGTTATATATTAATTAATCTACATATCTAATTTAGCTATTAAATGCCTGATGCTAAACATGAAGTCTCACTAATAGCTGTACTACTAGCAAAGGCTATGGATAGAAAAAGCATTGATATAAGGTAGCACAAGGTAAGTAACAATACTTTAACAGTTAGTACATTCTGGATAGGTATAAACTAATTTGTTAACTGAAATTATGTTTATGAATCATTATATTTTACAACTGCAAAATTGGTTGTGGTTTATATAAGGTTTAATACAAGTGTTAGCCCCTGAATAATCCATTATGCAAGTGTCCACTAACACGTGTTGCAGCGCCCGCAAAGTCCGCGACACCTCGCCTGCCTTTCCATAATTGTCCCAATATTATACTCATTGTTTACAATACTCGCTTTAAAGTATTTATAAACACAGCTGTTGTATTTTATTTGGTACATGACCCTTCCATCTAGACTTGTTTACAAGCGTTTTTGATAATTGGTTTAAATTGAGCACAGATATGGTGCTTTATGTTATATGTGGGTATTTATTTATACCGATCTTAAGTTGAATAAAGATATGGTCAAATAATAAAAAAAAATTGTAATATGCGATCTAAGTAGTAATTTTACATTAAAACATGAGATTTTTCATGATGTTTGCTGTGAACTATATATAACTAATTAAGTTTAATATAATCTTATTAATGATGACTTTATACAAAAGTCAATTGCTTGGGTACCTCTGTCCCATTCGTGTTTTTACCATGAAGCAGTTGTGTTTGCATGGCTGTTTCGGTTTGAAGGGTAGGATATGGCGTGAATTTACTGAGTACAGAGGAATAACACCTGAGTCCTCAGGAATGGCAACGCATGGGGGGGGATTATGGATGAAACAGTATACTCTGTTGTGTCCATGGTACTGCTCATATCTATAGGCGACGGTTACCACTTTCCATCAGGTGGGCCGTCAGTTTGTTTGCCATTCTAAGTTGTATAAAAAAATAAAAAAATAAAAATAATATATATATATATATATTTAAATATTATTAGAACTATAATTATATATAATTTGTTTCTGCTCAAGATAGAGTCTTTTTGTAAATTAAAAATGAAATAAATGCAAATATTACTGTTTTTATATACTTATAAAATGATAATATTATACAAGAACCATAAAAATAAAATTCGCTATCCAAAATAATGTTTCTTATGGATATAAATTGTTCTGCGCAACTAAATTGGTGATTAGCGCATTTACTTCGTGTTAATGTTTTATCGTTTTTGTTCCTTGAATAAAGACGAATCTCCTCGGAAACGTCTTTGCGTAGCGTAAAGATTCCTTCAGAGCGAACCCGAGTGAGACGAGAGCTTAATTGCTGCGTACGCAGCACACGTACCGGCGGTGACATGGCACAAGACGTCTGCCACCGGCAGCGGCGATCCCTCAACGAATTCCTATCGGGAAGAGCGAAAAAGACACGAGCCGAGCATGCGTTGGTAAAAAGTTGCTGATCCGGAGTAGCGCCGCGGGAGGCAGTGCCGCGCCGTCGCTGCTTGCGCACCGTCACTGCGCCTGCGTACCTCTCCTGATATACTACTCGAATAATGCAACTAAATAGCGAAAAAGTTCTATAAAGTGAAATGATATTTCATTCCTATGTATTAGACTTAGATCATATAGATAGAGCATCTAGCCTCAAAAACGAGTCAACTTTTTTTCAGCTAATTGTTAAATTAGTTGATTCGTTTTATTGATATATATATATATATATATATATATATATATATATATATATATATATATATATATATATATATATATATATATATATATATATAATCACTCGTAACTATTTATAACGCAAAAACTCCTTTTCTCAAAGCATTTGTATGAAGACGCTCTATCTATATAATCTTAGATATTAGATTAGGATATCATATGTTTTTCATCACGCAGAAAGAATTATTTCTAATATATAATTAGGTGTTTAAAAATAATACTTTTAATTTTTTATTCCTAAACCCTCATAAAAGAAATTAACTCGCTACCAAGATGTTATTAGTCGTTAACATTGGCATTTTATTTATATTTCGTCATATTCTTGGGTTGTTATTTCTATAAGATGTTTAATATTTTCCATCGGGTATATCGTTTACTTTTCAATCGTATGAAAAAATGTTGGAATAATTATAAGAAAGCTGTAACCTTTTTGTATTATAATCAAAATTACTTATGCATAAAATGCGTTATATTGTTTTCGTTCTCCGTATTGTATCGGTAAATTTTATAGGAATTGCCGGCGGCAAGCGACTGGTCGACGCGCGTCGCGTCTCACAAAAACAAAGCTGTCTGGTACTCGGGCGAGATGCGCGCGTGTCCACCACGCCCGCGCAGACGCACCCTAAAACCGTGAAGTTACGCAGCCTTGACTCACGATCAAGTGAAATGCACATTGCATGCAACACAATCCATTAACTCACGACATCATGAAAATTCCATTGCATGGTTTTCTTCTGACAAATCTAATGAAGTAGGTAATGCTTAATGAATGAACGATTAAAGTAAATGTGACAATAAGAAAATACAACGAGACGGCTCGCATGGCAATTGGCACGGAACATGATCGCGGTGTGTTGAGACGCCGGCGTCATACGAATGATGCGTTATAACGGATCGTCCTGATTATTTCTGTCCATTTCATGACTGTTTAATAGCAATGTTAAACTCGACAAAAGCAAACACACCCGCCCTGTTTATCGAATATTTTACGATCTCCACCGGATTCATTTTAAAATGCTAAGCTTTGTGGAAGCGGTTGAAAGATTGTTTGATTCCAGCACACGATGCTAGTTTTACTATTTCTGATATTTATATTACAGTTAGTCATTTACCATTCTGATTTACCTGGATGTATGTTTATTCAGACTCAGGTGTTTATAATACACCAATACTTTATTTTTAATAAGATTTACTGTTTAAGAAATAATTTCATGTAGAAACATCTGGAGGCAATCTCTGCGTAATCGTACAATTATATCATCATCGTTTTTCAGAAACTTTTCCGTGATTATAACTTATATACATAGTATATATACATTATATATAGTAGGTAAGTACGTTTTTACATTTTTGTTTATATATTTACTTCAAATTGCATTTCCACGAATAATAATAAAACACGCCGTAGTCTATATCATATAACAAAAATATAATAAAATATTTAGTTGCCAGTCTAATTTGCATTAAAATCCTTCGATATTTAATGTTTATTTTTTATAAAGTTGCTATCCTGTAGAGAAACTCCGAGGTAACTGGTAAAAGGATTCTAAAATTTAAAATTTTGTTTCAAAAGTTCTTGAAGTGAGATCAATAAAAACAGACTAAATAGTATGTTTTTATTGTAATGAAACCATTATCACAAAGAAATCGCTGTTGTAAAGGAAATAAGAAGGCTAATTATTATAACATAGGTATGATATATATACAGATATAATATAAATAATGACAATAAATATATATCTATATATTTATTGCCATAAAATTTGCATGGTTTTCTTAACAGTTATAGGTACGTGTGTTTTCGTATTATAATTTTAACATATGTATCACTTTTTTGATGCACAACTCCTCCGGCTATTTTTGTTTTTACTCGTGATCAACCTGTTTTTTCTCTATATATTCCGTTATAAAAACGTCCACCGTCTGTTTAATATGCTGTAATTTTTTGCATCATGATCCTTTCTATTTCGTGCTTTGAATAGTCTATTCGTAGTAAGTATAAAGTATTATAATCACTATAGTCTCGGGGCATGTGTGACAGCATCTGTTAATAATGATAACAAAAATAAACAAAAGTTGGTAAAAAGACACAACAAAAAATAATATTAACAGTTGCCCATCCATACCGGTAACAAATTAATATGTATAACTAGTTATCTATTGTTAAGTTCAGAATTATTATAATTGTGCTAAACTAATGTGGTTTTTGTGTAAACGAACATGGTATCGCTTCCGTTCAGGTGACGAAACGCGATAATATCACGATGCGCCCCGTACACTGTTTGTCACTCGACTAATGTTTTAATACATAAAATATCTACACCAACACTGTGTCATGTTTTCGTGGCTTTCAAATTAATAGCTAAATAGATAACGACTGTTATTTTTGCTTTACTAGGGATCCGTGCATACATTTTGTTTCTATTAGCATAAAACTATACTCGTGTGAATTTGTTTTAGTTATATCTTATCAAACAAATGAATAAATTATTGAGTTGGTAAAAATGTAACCAATTATGTTAATATTTGTTTACTTATTAACATAATAAACATTTAAATTAATTCGCAGGCTGTCTTGTTTAACGTGCTGATCTAAAGATTGTTAGATACATCAAAATAGAAAGTACTTACTTAGATTTATTTAACAACACCATCATAGAATATAAATGTCTTAGAACTAACTATCCTATGCCATTTTAGTGCTATATCTTACTCTTTAAACCGGGATAGTCATTTGAGTACAGCTGTTTGCTATCAGAAATATAAGTGGGGTATAGATCTGAACCTTTGAATCAGTCTTTCTTTAGTAAAACATTATTATTATAATATTTTTATTGTAATTTATTTTATTTATTTGATATAATCCTTTAATACTCCAATTTTTCTTTGTACATCTTATGGACCTGGCATGAAAGTATTATAGTTAAAATAAAGTGAAATATTAATTTTTTTCCTATCATCTAAACTCGGAAATTTACTTAAAAGTTATTTGGACATAAAAAGATATGATTTTTAATAGTGAACATAGTTAATGTTAGTATTAAATTTAATTTTTGTTATTAATTAAAAATTCGTTATAAATGCATGGCTAATGCTATTCTCGTACTTGCATATCTGATAAATCAGTACGCACCAAATGTAGAACACCTTTTACAAACAATTCAGAATGCCATTATAGTGTATAATTATCATAGAGCGTAGATTATGAGGATACGTTGATTAAATTATATGAATAATTTACCTCGTTCCGGAAACTACAACAATTGCATGGCGTCCGTCCTATAAATAGCGCTTTTGTTATTTTCAACAGATATTATTAAAAAATATGCAAATCGATCGGTGCTCGACGGATGTTCATTTTAGTAATAATGTCGATGTATTTGCATGTAAATTGCATTTGTATCCGCGGATGTTACAATGACAATTTGTAATATGGATCGTCATAGTAGTGTCGAATAAAATTATACGTGTATTAAATGATTTCCGTTTGAGTATAGCTCGATAATGAGTCAGGTTATTTCCAAATAAATGGTGGCGTCGTTTGGACTTGCTCAAAACAATGGCATAACAAAAAAACACGAGTGTTAATTTTTACAAGTATTTCGTAGTGTTGTTATCAGTGAATTGGTCATTTATTTGAACATTCAATATTATTATTATAAGAAAAAGGAAACAATATTTTTTCATCAATTTGATGATGAAATTTTAGTTTGTATTTTTTTTATACAAATTGGAATGGCAAACAAACTGACGGCCCACCTGATGAAAAGTGGCAACCGTTGCCTATAGACATGAGCAATGTCATGGACATAACAGAGTATACTGTTTCGTCCATGATAACCCCCATGCGTGTGGACTCAGGTGTTATTTCTCTATACCCTGTAAATTCACGCCATATCCCACCCTTCAAACCGAAACACAACCATGCAAACACAACTGCTTTACGGTTGAAACACGAATGGGACAGAGGTACCCAAACAAATGACTTTTGTACAAAGTTAATCTCCCTCTGTATCAGAATTTATCTTCTCTTTTTAGCATTGTTTGTTTTTTCATAATATTTGGTTCGGCCATTTATACCCATTTGATCGTTTCAATTTTTATTTCATTTATAAAAAAATTGCTTTTATTGTTTTAGTTACTTATTTAAGTATCTACTAGTTAATTTTTCGAATAGTTGATATCTAATTTTGATGAATAAAAATCCAAAATGTGCGTATAATATTCACAGCCTCTCTTAATTATAATTTTATCATCAGATAAATTAATAATATCAGAATTATCTTGATAGCTGTAATTTTTATCTTGGTGAATAGATGTTATCCTGTCATTTAACGACTGGTTACAGTTGAATCAAAAACCTGTCTTGAAATGGCTACCTGCATATCTTATCACCGAAGTTGATGATTGTCTAGGAGTGTTATTTGTAATGGATATATTCCTAAAGGTATTTATATGATTATAGAGCTTCGCAGTATTTCTTTACCAGTAATTTTAGATTATTTAAAATTAAAATTGTTTATACTACTAATATTGTTTCCTTCCACGAACACTCAGGTTGTGGAATGAGCTCCCTGCCGAGATTTTCCCAAGAGACTACAGCATGGGGTTCTTCAAAAGGGGGGTAAAGAGGTTTCTTCAAGGTTGGCAACGCACGCGTAATACCTCTGGTATTGCAGGTGTTCATAGGCTACCGTAACCTCTTACTATCAGGTGGGCCGTATGCTTATTTGCCACCTTAGTGGTATAAAAAAAAAAACAAGTATACGGCTCACCTGATAGTAAGCGGTTTCCTATAAACGCTTGCAATACCAGGGGCATAACGTGCGCGTTGCTAATTTAATTATTGTAGTTTTATCAAGAGTTTATTTTTCTGTACTTATTATATTTAATGTAGTTTTTATATGAAACAGCTGTATATGAGGATATATGATAATTGTATTAAAGGTATTAGATAACCTTATTTAATACTTTTATATAGTTACTTTACTTAATTTTACTTATTATATACTCATATGTAGCGTATATATCATATATTACTTATATATAATAAACTAAAATTTCATCCCAACCATCTGGACGAGTGGCGGTCCTCCGCCGTGCGTTTTTCAAGGCACTTTCTTCCACGCACAACCACTCTTTGAAATCAACTTTCAGCAGTAGTATTTCCGAACCGATACGACAACATAACCTTCAAGAAAAGAGCATATTCCTTTTTAAAAGGCCGGCAGCACACCTGCAATGTCGTTAGTGTTGTGGGTGATCATGGGCGGCGGTAGTCACTTACCATCAGGTAAGCCACATGCTTGATGCATGCACTATGTTGTTATATATATATATATATATATATATATATATATATATATATATATATATATATATATATATATATATATATATATATATATATATAACCATTCAATCGCGTTGTTACATCAATTTCTAATACTCCTAAAACTATGTTGAATAGTAGAATGATATTTTTTTTTTCTTACGTGTAATTCTATATTATCTGTGGTTGGAATGATATACTTTATAATAGCAACACGATATAGAGAAGACAATTTCTACACGTTTGAAATTAAATTATAAATCTTCATTCCAATATCCTCAATAGATATAGTACGGGAATTATTCTGTCTATACTCGTAATATCTACCAAGTTTATTTACAAAGGGTAACGTTATAACACAAAATAATAATAAAAAAAATATGCGGCTTTTTGTAGAAAATAATAAAAAGTGGAATTACTTTTATAGAATTAAATAGATTTCCTGTGACTATGTAAATATTTACTATATACAAATAACAATATATACTAATAAGTATAAGTAGTGACTCACATATAAAAGCCTCAAGGCAGTGTCGTGGAAAGTTATGAAATTTAATTTTCTCTAAAACAATTAATCTATATTACATTTTAAAATCAAAAGTTATGACAAATATAAAGAGATATATTTGTAACAAATCTTAAATGAAACAAGTTGAAAAAGCAAGAATGCTAGTTTAATAAAGTACTGCCATCTACCACTAGATGGCGTTATATGTTCCATATTCAAGTATGTTTATATAATTACAAAGTTGTCGAGTTAAGTTATACGTAGGTTACAAAGATATCAATACGTATTATAATAATAGGTAGTTATATATAAATTACACGTAGATTATTATTTTTCCATATTTACATTAATAACCTATGTCTGAATCATTGTTATAGGTCTAACACCTATGCTAAAAATATGTTACAATAATATTTATGTACAGAATCATATTTTCATTAAAAAAATATGATTTTTTTAAATATAATTATTTATTTATATATAAATACTGAAAGTTGAGATGATTTTTGCAAGAACAATCAAGTAGAGGCGAATAAAAATCTGTCATTACAGCTTAAGCCGGAAAGCTATTAATTACCAAAGGTGTTACTTATAGCAATCACGAAGTGTGTCGACTGAAGATTGTGCACCACTTATACTCTGGTGCTACGAGGTGCAGACACTGCAGGCGGGAGGCCGCGCGGCGGGCATGCACTCGTTGCACGCCCCCGGCCCGCCCCACGCCTCCCCCCTCCCCCGCATCCCGACACCCGCCACCACGCTTGCCTCTTCACTCCTACGACCTCACTTGTTTTGATGTAAGGTGTCCTGTCCACCGGCCAGTATGCAAAACTCATGCCTCGTGCGCCCCGAGGTGGAAAGTTTTCCATCCTTGTCGTTTTTGTTGACCAAGATGAAAGTTTGGATTTGCATGTCTCTATACTACACCCTTTTACGGTGTTCGTAACCAGTACGTGCAGGTGAGTTGTTGTTGACACCTACGCTTACTTATTCAATATTTACTGCGATGTATGCAACTATTTACTGCTTAGTGTTTATAGTTACACAGTACCTACAGTCTCTTATATTATGATACGTAGTGACAAACTTGTAGGTAAATACTTACATTAAATATAAGTAATTAAATAATGTTAAAATCAATTTGAATAAATATTTTCATATACAATTCCATCCGCCGTACATAGATCATATAATTCTAGATAGAGCTTCAAATGCAAAAACGTTTTAATCATGATTAGCTAACTGTTGACGTGTATTTTTTAAAACAAAACCACATGCCATTTTTTACTATTGCAAGTAACAGCTACAAATATTTTGGCACATCTATTCAAACTCACACTGACGAATCGTATGGTATATCATACTCACACAAGGATAAAAATGTTGATTTGTTTTTGGAGAAGCATTTTTAGAGAGAATCTCTATTTAGATATTATTATGTATTCTTTATTGTACACAGTGATAAAACGTTTAATTTTATTTAGTTGTTGTTAATTTAAAATGAAAACAAGGCATAGATAACTTCTTTACTGAATGTAGACTAAGTAACAGTAATTTAGGTATAACATATAGGTTACCAGAGAAAGACTTTGTACAAAAGTCGATTGCTTGGGTACCTCTGTCCCATTTGTGTTTTAACCGTGAAGCAGTTGTGTTTGCATGGCTGTGTTTCGGTTTAAAGGGTGGGATATGGCAGTGAATTTACAGGATACAGAGGAATAACACCTGAATCCTCAGGAATGGCAACGCATGGGGGGTATCATGGGCGAGACAGTATACTCTGTTATGTCCATGGTACTGCTCATGTCTATAAGCGACGGTTACTACTTCCAATCAGGTGGACCGTCAGTTTGGCATTCTAAGTTGTATAAAAAAAAAACATATAGGTTACTGATATATTGTTATTTATAAATTATATATATAGATACTTATTTATAACTAAGACATACTAAAACTTCTATTACTTACTAAATAGAAATAAATAAATACTTAAATTATTAGTAATAACATTATTTAAAAGAGTAACAAATAATTAGAATATTTAAAGGTACTTCTACTTAAACATAAGTAGTTAAGAACATACTCTGCTTATTGGGATTTAATGGTCGAGGGATGGGCAGCAGCGTCTCTCTTAAAACATCACCAAAAGCCTAATTGCAGTTGCCAACTCGCCTGTCAAGCGTGGCAGTTCTGTGGCAAAAGTCTCCTTATGGAAGGTCTATATTCAGCAGTGGACAGTTAACGGCTGTAGTGTTAATGATGATGGTATAAAGATTATAAGCATAGATTCAGTCAATTTGGTTTAGCAGCGGTAAAGTATTTAATTTTAAACACAATTGCGAAGAAATGAAAACATTTCAAGTCCACAAACTGAAATCACGTCTCTGTCATCGTTTGATGATTTTCGATTGAAAATTCAAATCTAACGGACAGAAAAATAAAGAGTTTCCAATGCCGCTGCGAAATTAGACAAAGTACAAACGAAAAATAAATGTGCGTGATGTTTACGTTAAATGACCCAGCACGTTCATCTATCGTTCTATAACTTTTTGCATCTGTTACGGTTTCTAAAATTTGAAAAGTGACAGAAATGTGACAATCATAACGGAATGCTAAAACGTGATTTTTATCCCCTAATTTTTTAAGATATTAAATTTCCTTAAGTCAATATCTACATGTTGTGTTGCGATGTTTTGTGTTATGATGAAGTAAGAATACAATGCGTCACCAGGAAATAGAAGAGTAAATTTTAGCTCATGTGCTATACATACGTACAGGAGAAAGAAAACTAATAAAACCCCATAAGTAGCAAGCTACCAGCGTAGTCTTATATTACTCATTAATAGTTACATTGTCATTAAAATTATCCATTAGGTGCTATGTATTATTAATGGTATGTTTTATAGAGTACTGTTCTAAAAAACAACGAAAATAAAAAAAAAAATTTTGCACAAAGTTGATTTCAATGAATGTTCACGCGTAACTTTAATTAAATATCCCACAAGAAACATTGTTTTAAAGATTCTTATCAGTACATAAGTAGTACAACTAAGGCGATACAACTGAGTAATTATAGTTTTTACAACGTACACAAATGTCCTCGTTTTGTGTAAGTAACATTGTGAAGAGCATAAAACAAAATATTTCTCATACACTAATAAGACGAGTGATCAGCAGGAGTTTTCCCATACATGGAGATAACACATTTTAAATATTTTAGTTTGTTAATTTATAAAAGTACATAATTACATTTAAATTAAGAAATTGTATTTATAGAAAATTGCGGTCAATAATGCATGGTTTCCATGCTTGCAACCAATTTATTACAACAAATTCAATAAATACGAACAATTGTGGATATAACGCAACTTTATGAATATTATTATAAAACACAGTTTAAAACAAGGAGAGGAAGTTTTCTATTTAACTAAATTGCTTTTTAGATTATATGAGAATATTTATTGCATATATCTTTTAAATAATTAAACATCAGATTTTCATCATTCCTTTAAAAAAAAAAAATTTTATTTGTACGAGATTGTGTGCAATTTTACATAACACTGTATACAACAATTCATTTGTGTGAATTGAATGAGTGTGTTTACATGACATGGCTATGGGTATTTTTTACGCGCGACACCGGGCGATGTAACTTGATTGTGTCAGTAAGACGCACCACGGAATGGCAATGAACATGAGCCGTTAATTACAAAAAATACATATATAAATTAATTGATTTCGTGTCATCGATCTTACACGCTGTTTATCAATAAATGTAATCGAAAGTAATCTGTTTGGAAAACAGGTACCTTCTTGTATAAAAAATATTATTAAACTTGTACGTTTGTGTACATAACATATTAACATGCAGCGCGAAAAGTCTGAAAGTTAATATTACATTAACATTCAGATATTAAAATAAAATTATATTGACTTCTATTTTATACGGGTTGGTATATTACATTAACATTCAGATATTAAATAAAATTATATTGACTTTTATTTTATAGGAGTTGGTATATAAATAAAAAAAAAAAACACACACACACACACACGCACTATAAAATACTATATGTATATTTTGAACACGTATTTAATATAAAGTACAATAAAAAAAAAATAAAAAAATCTCACTAGAATAATCCAGAGAGATATTTTTATATGTGTAGGAATAGTTCTAAGCTACATAAAATTCCATACCTATAATATTATAAAGTTTTATTTATTTACGATAATAATTATTATAAAAATAAATAAGTAAAAGTTTTCGGATTATTAAAACTGCATCAACTTTACTAATACTAAGTATAAATGAAAAAAATTAGAAAGAAGCAATGTTTGGATGTTTGTTACTTAATCATGTTTAAACGGTTGAATGGATTTGATCCATACTTAAAATATAAATAGATCGTAAATATTTTATACGTTATCTAGGATTAACACATAAGATGCTTTTCATCGTAAAACACACGGGCGAATCTGCAAAATATTATAGTCTGAGGTGCATTTCAAATTGGTTATATATATTTGATAGAACGATTTTTCTTTAAATTTTAGTTTAAGACTCATTATTTTATAGTGTCTTTACACAGGAATAGTGATTTAAACAAACTGTCGACCAGTTTATTAAATTACATGTCGCTGTTGGCATTTCTAAACAGTGAAGCAAAAACAGCAATGTGACCAGTGAGCACAGTTGCGAGCAATAAGAGGCAATAGCGGACCAGTAAGCGAGGAATTATAAGGTTTTACAGTTTTTACCAAAGTGAACAGCGATCAAGCTGCGCCCCGCGGGTGGCGGTACAAGGCGCGTCCATGTTTCATAATTAGGTTTGTTATGAATTATATTAATGCTTCATGCACATGTAGCCGGTAGCCGGTAATTAATTAACTCCTGCGCAGTGCTTACATTAATTAGCTCGGGACATGTCATGCTCGTACGTCATACATTAAACATATCGACACGTATCTACTGAACTTACTGAACATTGTACACAAGTAATATTTTTCAGAATTTATATTGAAATGTAAATATTGGTATATTTATTTATCTAAACTAAAATATATATCTGTATAAATATTATGTTCAATTAAAAGATTTTTGGCAGTCTATGGGGGAGGTTTATGTCCAGCAGTGGACAGATAATGCCTGAAATGATGATTATGAAAATATTTTTTGGTTTTGGAAATAAAGATAACAAACTACTTTAAAAAAACGTCATACCTACATATATTTTAATATAATTACTATATATATAAGTATAAAACAGTATTTATTTACTGCAAAATTCTATATTTATAGGCACAGATAATTAAACTAAAAATTATTAAATAAAAATAAGATGTGATTGGACCACCCTAGTAAAACAGTCTACTGTAGGTATAATTATGACTAGTGTATTATTAGTAGTAGAAAATAATAAAATTAAAAAAAAGGTCTTATATAAAAAGTTCATTATACTTTCGGTTATGATTATGTCTTTATGATGCTTAATTGAGCTATAGTCTCGGACCACAGTTAATATATTCATCATTATAATAAAATTTAGTGCTGGCTTGAATGAGTGATAATAACATATAAATATAATACAAGGAGACAATAATTTTCGTGGGAGTATAACTAGTTGTTATTCTAGATAATAAAACTACAACAAGCTAGTAAATTATATCTTTCTTCAAATCATTTACGTCTTCCGATATTTATAACGATACACATAAACTTGGACTAAAACAAATAAAGACTTAGCATAAATTTATTTATTTGCGTTATATTGCACTCCAATAAATGGCCAACATTAATAAAAGTGGAATATTTCATTAGGACAGTAGAGGCCACTAAGTTTTACAACATAATTGCTTTCGCAAACTATAACTGAACCAGATTTTATTGCATGCCACAGACGAAGGGCACCGTGGGATCAGGAGTAATCATTCACAATTTTTTATTTTTGGCATCATAATTTTTCATGATGAGAATTTTGACTACAGATACATGCCAGTTCCAAAAAAAGTTGAAAAAAAAAATATTTTAACACTTAGTTGTTGTATAACAGGGCCAACTCAGGGCCATAGATATAGATATATAGCCATATATATATATATATATATATATATATATATATATATATATATATATATATATATATATATATATATATATATATATATATATATATAGTGTTATTTGGGTGATAAAGGCTTCTCGTGACGATATTCCGATTCAATCAAAGCATTTTGAACATGATCTAGAAAAAAAACTCACATAGGTACATGAACCGTAAGATCCAAGAAAGATTCTCTTTTTTAGGCAGTCTTATAATAATATGAATTGGAAACATTCTCTTTTTTGGAAAACCAAAATGTGAAAATGAAAGTAAAGGCTAAATTGATAACCGAATGAAACTTTTTGAGAAGTTGAAATTAGCAGTAAGTTCTTAAAAGATAGATGTTTCTATTTTTTAAGAATTATATAAAGTTCAACTTTCACTGCCATTTTATGCGTATTTAAGAGGAGGGTGGATAGGTTGGCCGTGCCCATCCCAGAATTGTGGTACCTAGCCCAGAATACTAGAGAAGCTTTCACTATGCGAAAAAATTTTTTGAGGGTATGCTTTTTTAAGGAGCCTTCCCCAAAGACAAGTTAATTAGTCAATCGTGATGAATACGCATGGGATTCAGCACGATAGTTTTTAGGAGGGACCACGTGGAGGTCGACCTGACAGGATATATTGATAGCAATGGGACTGGTAATCTGCATTACTAAGATGCCCTTTCCCCATATACGACCAATGACTGTCACTAATATCTATAAGACATAAACCGATTTATTATCGCGAATCTTCTGGTATGAGACGAATGACTATACGGTTACCCAGGTACTAAATATTCTAATCACGCTTTTGTAATCTACAGGCTATTTTGTTGGCATGCAATATTGCAAATGTCGGGAATATGCTAGCACAATGGTTCGACGGGAGTGATAAGGTGAGCCTGCGCCCGCGCACTGCTGGCCATTCGCTGCGATTGTCGGATCATCGGCTTTCCCATGATCGCGGACCTAAGCCGCCGATATGCCAATACATTGTTTAGCCAGAATGGCGATCGTTCAATTTTATCGACGTATGCTTATTACATATATAAAATTTTAGCCAATGACAATATTAAAATATTTTTTTTATAATATTATTAATGTTATGTACATGGTACTGTTCATGTCTATGATAATATATATAATTTAAATTATAATCATAAAAATAATTTTATTATAAAATTTATATAAAGTACATATAATAATACTAATGGTTAAATTTTCTACTTTTAATATGATATGGTATAATACCACAATTTAAACTTACACTGTGATGACACTGTGTTTATAAAACCTGTTTATGGATGATCTACTATGATAGCTTTATTAATTCATTCTTAAAAATCTTATTTGAATTTGTCATATAATTCTTGTGGTCACATGTATAATTATTATTAAAAAATTAAAAAAATGTTTTATTAATGCGTCTAGGGGAAAACTATTCAGTCTCATACCTAATTGTTGATATATCCATTACGACCATATATATTAGTATATAATTATTTTGTAGACAGGTACTTCTAAAAACTCCAATGAACATTACAGTTCAAAAATCCGGTTCTATTTCTGGAAATGTTTTGAAGTCAGTAAAGCCTTTAAGCTATTCAGTTAAAGAAAAATGCATAAAACAAACTGATGTTTTAAAGAAAATTAAAATCGGGGAAGTTCGCCGATCGCGCCGGTTAATCTGCCCCGTGTAAGAAGAAATTAAAACAACTTTCTTGGATATTTATTACGCTACTTTTATTACCTCTTATTTTCACTTTGCAAGACAGAATTTAAATAGAAGAAAAGGGTTTATGCTAATTAACGATGAGACGTTTTAATGGCCAGCTACATTCTTGTAATATAGACGTTTAGGGAAAAATATTGCATTTGATTTTTTTATATATTTTTCGTATACTAAATGGAATATGGAATGTATCAGTATAAGAATTATGAGATATTGTTCATATTTTCTAAATGCGATAATTCCCACGAGATATAATCGTGCTCTTATCAGAGGATCTGATAACAATCTAGTAAAAACAATGAAAGCACGTTTATTGACAGAAACGTAGTGTTAATAAAATAGAGACTTTAAGACCGCCCACGAAGAAATTGTCAGATGCAGGTACTAGTGTGACTCCAGTCGAGGTCGCGCCAACCAGTTCCCGGCTCTATCGGCGATCTTTATGTAACTGTATCGAGATTACTCATAATAAGGCTTATTGATTTATTGAAATAATTAATATTCCAAAGAGGTAATCGAACTTTGGTTTGTCATTAAAAATAAATAAACAAAATATTGAACTATTATTACAAATAAGTGATTTTTAAATTTTATGTCAAATTAACTTTATTTCACAGTTGTAGAGCCCTGGCATGAACATAGACTATAAAATTCCTGTTTTCTAACCTTCATTTCATTTTTTTTAAATATTTTTACATCATTACATGAAAAAATATAGGTACTTATCACTTATAATATGGGGTATTAAAATCTCACCTTACACAAATCATAATAGGATTTTCTTTGTGTAACTGACCGATGTAAATATACTACTCCGTCAATATTGTCTTTTGCGCAAGAAAACTGTTAAACTCGGTGAGTTATTCGGAGTCAATCCAATTATGTTTTGTGTAAAGTGGACATTTTAACTGTTTTTATTTATGACCATTATTAATATATCAATTGTAAACAGAAAAAAGTAACCAAACGCGGGCTTTTGCATTGAAGGTTTCACAATATGAAAGAACCATAAATAGGGTCTTACTTACTGCACTTAAAATTAGTTTATGTATATATTTTTTATTGATATCTTTTTTAGGATTTTGTTACTTTCTCCGGTTTTAGACTGTGGTATTATTTATCTTACTTTGTTTAGAATCTAAAGACGAGGCAATAATGTTTATCTGTTTATCACATTATAGATAAATGTTGTTGGTGCAAGAATTTTATGTAATCCTGAAAATAATCACTTGTTATTGGAGCTACTAAAAAAAGTGAAGCATCACATAAAGTACCTACCTACTTAAATTTTTTATACAACTTGGAATGGAAAATAAGTGGACGACCCAAATGTAATGTAAATTTAATCATATGTCTAATGGACGCGATATCATCTACAAAATTATATTATAATTTATTATCAAAACAATATCTAAAATTTAATAAAATATATCAAATAAAGTTATTTTATATGTAAAATAATATTAATAAGCTGCATATTCAAAACCGGCTTGCTTCGTGCGTGGAACGGTGTCAACGTTTTCGATTATTTATCAAGCACAGAAAGTCATAAACTTAAAATACCTTTAAATATCAGATTATAAAACAAGTTCTTTGTTCTTGTGTTAAAAATTCAAAATGACGGTCCTTTGAAAAGCTATAATGAGTATTGATTTAAATTGTTCGGATTAAAAATCTGGGAAAAATTATAAGGCGAGGATACCGCCATCTGTTAACTCCGGACAGGCATATAGTGGATGTGTTTTTATTGTGTATTATTTAATTTTATTGTATTTAGTTGTATTAATACGTTAAGAATAAAATATTTTAGTACTGTATTGTGCGGAAGTATAAAATAGAAATAATATATTAAATCGATTGGATAATAATATACTTCTATACTTGCTATCTTACTATGACCGACAATGTTATTAAAAATAATGTTTGACATCATCTATTTATTTGTGCTCTAATATTATTACAAGAGTACTACAGAAAGGGATTTTTTTGTAGATTTTATTTTGTATTATATCTCATTATGAGCGTATATTAATTAAGTAGTATTATAAGACATGTGCTGTGTGGTTCCGGCATTGAATAGGTCACTCCTACCTTTCCCGTTGTAGTTTTACAAATAGATATTTTTTATATTGCGGATCGGTAAGTACCTAACTATCAAAATTAAACATGTATTACAATGCAAAAAAATTAAAACCGAATTGAGAATCTCCTACTTTTTGAAGTCGGTTGTAAATAATTAAGCACTATCATAATTTTGTGGTCGTTATCCACGTTAAGTCTAGCTATAATTTTTTCAAGAATAATGAAGCAGACATTTTTATAACAAAGGTCCTTGGCCGTGCATCTTGATCTTAATGTTATCTCTAATAGGTCAATAAATAAGGGCCAACGTGCGAGCTTCGGCGACATATACACGCCAAGGGTTTATTAAAACAAAAAATATATGAATACGATCGCCGTTCACATATTACGGTGCGTTTTATTCATATTTTAATGTCTGAGTCATTAAATTGTGACCGTTGAAAGTGTACATTGCATTGGTTTGTTTTTTAGATGAAGCGTGCAGCAAACAATGTTTTAAGTACTTAAAGCATGTCGAATTGAATTCTGGAAAGTTAATTGTAATACTAATTTTCTATATATATGTAGATGTATTATCTAAATAATTCGCTATTTTACATTGTAGGTATGTGCGCTAGTACTCAACATCTCACTAGAGATAATAGGAATATTAGAAATATTTTATTCGTCATTCTAATTATATAATTTCAATATAAATACTACGTGGTATCAAAGATGAAACAAATATGTACTAAATAATCTGCATAATGTATATATAAAATCTGATTTGCTATTATAAATGAATTAACTTATTAAAAAATCCTAGTACGGTTATAAGTAGATATAGAGTTTCAATATTTCGATAGTTTATATCAATCATGATTATGTCAATTCTATAACTTTAGAGTTTATTAAAGTCTATTAGCGAAATAGCTTATAAAAGGGTAATAATGTATAACTATATGTATAAGTAGGAAGTAGATAGTGTTTGCATTTTGCACTTGTAACATTTTCGGTTATTTGAATGAATAAGGTCAAACGAATCCCAGCAAAGTAAAATATTACACTAACCGGACAAACGAACTTATGAATGAAATGTAAACAGCCGCAATGAGATGATATTAATGATAGGTCCGCCGCACCGGCCGCGCGCCACAGCGGGCATCCCACAATCTGTACGCGGCATCTAACGCACACGGCCATCCCGGTTTATGATATCCTAGTCTTTTATTTAGATATTTGTACAGCTCTCCTCATTTATATCCACCCAAAACGCTATTATGCATGTATAAAATACTCTTTTATTTTATTCCCATCGTTATTTTAATACCTTTAGAAGTTGACTTCGTCACCTCTTATGCTCTGGCGTTCACCGCTTGTGATGTGGTGACACGACTTAAATGATAACGAGATAACGTTCCGTTTAGAGCGGTTTGATGTAACTCGATGCGGCCTGTACTACCAATCCACTATATTTATTATTTACGACTCTGTATGCTGGTTTAATGCTTTTTATTTTAACGATTTATGATTTATTTTACGTTTAAATTGTGACCATATCATATTTTTTTTTTATACAACTTAGAATGGCAAACAAGCTGACGGCCCACTTGATGGAAAGTGGTAACCGTCGCCTATAGACATGAGCAAGTACCATGGACATAACAGAGTATACTGTTTCGCCCATGATGCCTCCTCCGCCTCTACGTTGCCATTCCTGAGGACTCAGGTGTTATTGTTCTGTCCACTGTAAATTCACTGCAATGTCCCACCCTTCAAACCGAAACACAGCCATACAAACACAGCTGCTTCACGGTTGAAACACGACAGAGGTACGACGGACAGAGGTACCCAAGCAATCGACTTTTGTACAAAGTCTCCCTCTGGTACAATATATAATATTCTATTTGGTTATTATGCATGATTTGGGATTGTTTTATGCCTTACACCTACATATTATTGATATTTATGTCCTTACAGTCTTGTTAGAGTTCATGTACCTTGCTTGTGTGCCATATATTTTATTTTTACCAAAAATAGAGATGACACAATGACCTTTTAGTTGAAAAAAAAACTAACCTCCTTATTTATAAAAACTGTAACAATCTACAACGTTATTTAAATTATTACAGTGTTTTGTCACTTTCTTTCAAATTGGGAATATAGCACAAAAGAACGAGACAAAGAGTTCAATATATAAAATACGATTATGTAAGGTTGACTTTTTAATGATTAAGTAGGTATGACAGTGGTTCAGGATGATCACGGGGTTCGTTATCAGGACATTGGTGGATAAAGTTAAGATCACCATGATGAACGCCAGCTTTCGGTGGGAGATTGCACTTATAGAAGAATTATAGATAGCAATTTTGTTGTATATGAACGCTAACTAGTGCAATATTTAATACAACAGTTTACCAAATCCTTGATAGAAGTAGCTACATGTAAGAAGTGCGTTAGTTAACATTAAGTGTATGAGTGGCCAGCAGGTATATTCTGGGTTGTCTTTAGTCACTATTCTTTAAATGTTCAGTTGGTCTGTTAACTTGTTTGCCATTAATAATAGTAAAAAAAAACACTAATTTTTCATAGTATTGCAAGGTGTCAGATACGGTGGCAGGGGTCGAACACCACAATTAGTTGAGCAGGCAGAGCAAGCCGAGCCCCGCGGCCGGTAGCCGCCGCCTGCTGTGCCCCCCGGCGCGCCACGCGCTTCGTTTGCCTTTCCCCAACGCCGAAACACGCTTATGTTTGTAATATTTAATATCTTAATAACCGTTTAGGGCGTGTAAAGTATGCACTTTGAATAATTATCCAATTTGTAGCACAGTGTGTGTCAATTTTAATTACGTTTACTCTTGAATCATCAAGATTGTCTGTTATAGTAATAAATTTATTCCTCTCGTCAAGCCCACACGTCTGATAACTGTGAACGCTGTCACTAGAATGCTATGATTTAAATATGACATTAAAATTCAATTCAATAATTGTAATCATAGATTTCACTTCATTATGACGTGTTTCGTCGAATGACAAATGTCGGCAGTAAGGGGCCGTTAATGGCTGGAAAGTACTGTGCCGTATCGTACTCGTAGAAGTACGGCGATCGGCGCGGGCGGCACTACAGCCTATTGCTATTGACTACGATTTAGGCAAGCCATCTCAATAAGAGTACATGCGTCTGATTTACGAGAAGAGCGTGTGCCCTTTGTGCTCGAGCTAACTAATGGACGGACGCTCACGGACATTTATGTAGATTGATTGTATAAATTTTATTCACAATGTTAATACAGTAACAGATTTAGATGTCATTTAGAAATGGCGCTCTAAAGTTGTGCAATTTAGGCCGTGAATAATGGATGACGAATGGTTAGTTTCTATACCGGGCTCGTGCGAGGTGGGGCCCGATTGTGATGTGTTGCCCTGTAAGCGTACCGCGTACACGTGACACAAACTGAGCTCGTACTGTATAAGTAATGGTTATCGCAAAATAATTGTCGCAGTTTCCTGTGATGACCCCATAGAGATCTCTATCTGTATTATGCAAGGTGAATGGATCACATATTTTAACATCTTTATCTTGATTACCTGTTAAGTTATTGGTTGGACTAATAGCTCTATTGCTAGCAATACCATATCAGATCGTTTTACATGTGATGCCTCTTCGAAACCAAATTCTGGTTATATTCTGGGAAATTCGTCATAAAGGATTTGATTTTATTCTCACTTATCATCACTCACTGGTCCTTCGCTAATATATATCTATAGATAGTAGAATTGGGATATTATTTCTTATTTCTCATAAAAAAAAATGCTGGATGGTGGGCACAGATCTTTAAGAAAAGAAGCCTATTGACTAGACAAATCTTCGTATACAGTTTTATTTCGATTTCCTTCATTGGTAATGCATTCTATTCGATTGATAGGTTTATTACATTCTGGAAATGAAAATGAGTGGTAATCAAAAATGGGAATTGGAATTTATTAAATTTTAATTAAAGCTTTGTATGCTTTGATGAATTTTTTTACACTGGATGGTAATGGAATAGTAACCCCGCGTTCGCTATCGGTATACGCTGGCGGGGCACCAATGACGAATGATAGATGAGAATGAAAAATGCAGGCCGTTAGCCCATCGTAATAAATACTTTTGGAATTTAGCACGCTGGTTTCCAGAAGGCACCACGGGGAGGTCGACCTGATAGGGGTCGATATGATATTTTTAGCAAATCAACAACTGCGAATTTAATGTTATACAGCAGAACTGTAAGTTGTTGATGATACGCTATTACCAAAATACAAAAGTATTATCAACAATCCTTTCCCTCCCCGCTTTGAAGAATTTAATGTTATACAGCAGAACTGTAAGTTGTTGATGATACGCTATTACCAAAATACAAAAGTAATCAGGATCCAATACCCACGGAGTAAAAGCTATGTCTTATCACTATTAGCTTGTTCAGCTGCTGACTTACTATGCCTTATACAGTATTACAGTTATTCTAAATAAAATTAATTTTCCATGCGGTGAATAAGAAAATCGATATACCAGTGAAATGTTTTTTCTGCTACATTATTATAGTATAAAAAAGTATTATTAATAATTTGCGTGACGCAAACATAATATGATTTATTATTACATTCCAAAAGTAATCATCTGTGAAGAAAGGAACTACGGACGCATTCCAGATATTTCAGAGATAATGTTTTAATATCTGTCTAAAGTCATAAAAAATATACAAAACATTTAGTTACGGCTCGAAGAAAAAGGACAATATGAGAAGGACTTGCAACGTCATCTCATCGACACGGATCAAACGTTGTTAATCAAAAATTTTAATGACCATAGTTCAGAAAATAATAACTTTTCTTCGACTACCAATACACAAACAGCGATGTAATCGTTTTGATACTTTCTTAAGTTGTCTTCTTATATTTCATTACGTTTTTGTATAGTTTCGATTTTTTATGTGATTTTATGTATTTAATTTTGTGGTAATAAAATTAATAATAAATAATATACAGAGACTGATACTTTTAATTTTAAACAACTTATTAAATTGCTACTTCATCTGATTCAATCTCTTTTGAAACTGTATGGAGATCTAACATATTGTTATTAAAAGTACACCTAACAATGTAGATCTATTCTGAGAATGAGTCTCTTTTCACAAAAGTAGAAAGTAAGTCTACCATTATTACGCAAGCATGTTACTACAGGATTTTATTTCCAGTTTTCCTCCCCTTATCCTGATGTATTGTATATTGTTCTTCTAGTGAACTAGTTACTTCTAGTTATTAAATATTCTAGTTTCTAGTCATCAGAGCACGTTTATAGTTTATAAATATGTGGTTTAAAGCCAATATCAAATCAACACGAATGAAATTTTACAAGAGTACACATCACATATTAAGAATTTATTCTACATATAATAAAGCCAATAATTAGTCAATATTAATATAAATTCTCAATATATCGAAATAAAAAATATTTCACTATTTGACATATAAAAGAAGATGTGTAAGTTAAAAAAAAAATCTACAATTGTTTTATAAATGTCAGTTACGAGTTGACACTTAAACATGGGAGCGGTAAAATTTGAGAAATCGAAACAAGTATCAAAACTACTTGTTAGTTTACAAATGTCACGGTGCGTGGCGACGCGAGACAGTTCGGCATTTAGACTCATTGTGGTCACGTTATTGACTGTTTTCGAACTGTCCGTCAACTCATCACGCCTACGTGCCTCACTAACTTGCGAACGTATCATATTCTTGACTAAGGTAGGTAAGTGAACAGCGCGTAATTGCCTGTATGCGATATAAACAATAACTTTAGAATGTCAATTAAATGTTTAGCTTAATAAATGCTTAGTTTATAATATACTCTTTTTGTTCTTCTTTTAACTGAAACTGAAAATGTCTCTAATCTAATGGATAGCGTATAGAAACTTGGATGTAAATCGCAAGTTTAAATTCAATAGTGACAGCTTAATAAAAAAATAAAAAAATATACCTAAACACTTGAATTCTTACTAATATTATAAATGTGAAACTTTGTTTATTTGTTACATTATAGCGCCTTAACAGCTTAACCAATCACTGTGAAATTTGGTATACACGTGCTACATGGAATGGAAAAGGCATATATGTTATATATATATACTTATATATATAACATATATGCCTATTATATATATATACTTATATTATATACAACTTTTTATCTCAATCACGATCACATATTCCGATCAACCGGAAGAAGTTGCGAGTTATTTATAGCTAGTATATTTACTTAATTTTTGACACAAATCGTGCAGTCACGTGATAATAAATATTACGCAATAGTAATATAAAGGGCTCCAACATTATTTACAGATTTCAACAATACTTTCTGTGGTAGATTGTTCACTTTTACGAATACATGTTTAGTTTCGAATTGATATCTTTATTACGACTAACCTTTATATCAAGGGGGAAGGGGATTGTTAGTAATGGGATCAAATAGCCCCATTATACCCTGTTAGGTCAACTTCCACGTGGTTATCTTTGGAAACCATCGTGGTTAATTCTAGTTGAATTGAAAGTTGTTCAGGATGGGCTAATTGACCTGCTTTTATCCTCTACCATCATCTATCATCTCCTACTGGTGCCCCGCCTGTATATTATGCCATTATCTCTCTTTTTTCATTTAAGAGTTTCCTCTTGTCGGTGCAACTAGTTCATGCGTCTTCCTCCAGCCAGTTTTATCCCAGGCCATATCCTTGACCTCCCTATACGACATGACACTTAGTGTTTCTTTTATCTGTCCCATGTACACACATTAAAAAAACCTTTATTTCATAGAGTATATATCCTAAACCTATGTTCAAACGGTCCATCGCGATCAACTTGACTAAAAAAATGTACATTGTGCGAAAATTAATATACATGCCTCTATAGATACACTCTACCTAGAAGTCAATCCTGCACCACACATACTTGCAGCTCTTCAGAGTCGATCAATCGTAGTCTAACAATATTGGGGTAGATCGCCTGCAGTTCCATTTTGAGCACCTCTGCCCTAATCTGTCTGGTGTGAATAACAGTATAGATGTTACAGGATAAAATAATCTTGAGCTAACTCTATTCATCTACTCTCTGCAACATATTTGCGATCGACAATTCTTCTAACAGGTCTGATGGTTAATAAAATATATTTAATTTAACACAATTAACTCATTGTTCCAAATTAGTGCTTGGAACAATGAATTTTATGTAATTCTAGTAACAAACAATGTGTTTAAATTAAGGTATTGTTTAGGTCTAATTTACACACAGAATTTCCATCGTAATTATATTACGCATAGAGTATAGATCTATCCGCTAAACGACTGCTATTTACCTATATGTCCAGAAGTAATTCACACTCAGGTTTATAGCTAATAAAATGTTCAATAATCAAGATTTCTAATTATGAAATTAAATTATAATCTGATGTAATCTAATAATAATTACAAATCCAATAACAGTTTATAGATGTAATTATAAAACGAATTATATATGGATAAAAGATGAATAAATCAGTAGCAATTTTATTATACAATGTGATAGTAAAACTTATAATAGGGAGATTCCAATGCGTATGGTATATTTGAGGCATGTAATTAAATTTTTAAGTGTTTATTACTCAAGAAAACAGCCAAATCATTACTAACTCAATATGAATAATGCTCGCTATTAAAACACAAAGGGAAAATTGAATTCTATTTTATCATGAAATAAAATAAGTATTCGATTGCATAGATATTAAGGGTCGACGTATAATGAAGCCAGCGAAGCCCGGTAGCGCGCTGTAATCGATTGGCTATGGCTTGATATCGACCGCGGATCGATTTATATGTGGACTACTTAGAATGAAACTTGTCTGCGGTGATGTATCCATTTCTTATAGTTAATTAACAGACTTTGAAATAGTTTAACAGTGGTATTTATATTCTTACTATAAAGATAAGCAATTATCAGAAGAAATAATTATTAAGTCGTTTAAAAAACAAGACTAAATTAAATACAGAAATAAAATTGCATAAAATTTGCCATGAATAAGTTGCTATTGTTACTCGTAATATAAAATAACACTTTTGAAACGATCACCTTAGCACGTGACGATGACTCGATTTGATCTCAATAGTACCTGTTTGGAGGAATATTATCACGCGGCAGAACATTGAGGGCATTGCGCAGTTTAAAAAAATGATGGTCACGTACCCCACGAATTATATGGACAAGCCAAACGACCATCAAAAAATGGTAAAAACTCGCCCATCTAGACCATAGAATATTTAAACGTTCTCACGGTACGTGAGGTGACTTTTTATTTTTAATACTTCGGTATTATTCAATTACAGAATATTAAAATTAAACATGGCTCCTGTATGTTGGTGACAGTAGAAACTGTTATCTTTGATTATCTACTGATACTTATTTTTTAAATTATCATACCATACCATACCATACCATATTAGCCGTTGGTTGTCCACTATTGAACATAGGCTTCCCTCTATTGGGGGATGAAATTAACATTATATTTGAATTTAATCAAATATTCTCTAATAATTCTCTATGTGGATTCTGGAGTTACAGTCGTTTATGTATAGAAAAGTAGAGCAAAATCGTTTAATGATTCTTTAAAATGTGAAATATGTATTCTCACACATATCTTTTTTCAAATCTAAAAGCCCTGCTCCTTTTTTTCAGATGGGCACTAGAAAATTCTGGGTTTTGCTCCTATTTTTTTTAATAGGTGATGATGGGATGGTATCCCTGTGCTATCCATATATACTAGCTGAGCACTAATGGGAGATGGTAGATGAGGATGAAAGCAGGTCAGTTGGCCTATAGTGATAAATTCATAAAGAATGAATCAAGATAGTTTCCAAGGAGAAAATGTCCTGATAGGATATATTTCTAGCAATGGTAGCTGTTAGATCCCCAATACTAAGAATCTCTTTCCTCCTAATATCCCCTTGTTGGCTGGTAACGAACCTAATGCTGAAGTTTTTAAAAAAAAATATACCACTATGGCGGCAAAGAAGCATACGGCCCGTCTGCTGGTAAACGGGGTTACCGTAGACAATGGACGTCTGTAACACCCTATATATGAGATGTATAATAGGTACTATAAACTATAAACTTATTTTATTACAGTTAATTCCGTATTGTTGTTAAAAACTAGTGGCATTTATTGTAAAAATACAAACATCATCAATTCTTTGACGATGCAAAGGCATTCGCAAATACAAAGTCATCATGTAACTAAATCGTCAATAAAGGGCTAATGATGACGCAACAGATATTAGTGTAATCATCGAATTGGTTTCATGTACAGGTATACGCAAATAATAGTGGGCTCGGCGGGTGACTGGTCCGCTTCACTGCCGATCTGATCTCATTGTGTTCTATTATAAATGGCAACAACAGGTGAATAACTAATTTCACTCATAAAATTAGCTCTTCATGGGTGGAGTGCAATATTTATCTGTTCCCTACATCCGCCTGTTCATATTATATTACCATGACAGATCGATTCAACTCTTATTGTATAACATGACACAATAGTAAATACAAATAACAGATATGACTTTAAATGTATCGATATTTCATTATTCATAATACAATGAACTTCAGTGAACAAAATATATTTTTTAACAATGATTTTATTTCAATTAATTATTGAAAATGGATGTTCAATACGAAGGAAACGAGGGAATCGAGTAGCCTGTAAAATATTCCCGGACATTGTTTTTGTCCCAATTAAATATGCAAAACTGGGAATGAAATATTTGATGCGGTCCATGCCATTATATGAAATGGAATTATTCATGGAGCCAGACTGTGGAAAAAGCCAGTTAAATTCAACAATTCATTTCAGTGCGCGACTGTTGTAAGTTACGTCGACGATTGATAATTTTGACGAACCCGGAATTAAATATTCAAGAGAAACAGGAAATTCGGTAAGAGTGATTGCAGTTTTTCTATACCTAAATTACAAGTGTTAAATTTAATTATCAAAGTGGTTAGATATATTAATAAAGACGTCAAAAGCTAACCTAATAACTTTGATAATTCAGACGTCACTTCCTCATATGTAAAATAGGTGGGTAGGTAACCACCTAACCCGAAGCATGCCCTCCCCACAAGTGTTCAAAGCGGGCGAACGACTAGTCAACCCTTTGCCGCTCACTCGCTCGTGAAATCACTCAAATACTGAATATTTTAATCTGAGCAGATAACGAGCTCGCAATTCTATTAGATGAAACATAGCTGTACGAGGTTAAACACGGGCGGAGCGGCGCGGCCGTGCGTCGTGCGGCCCCCAACTGCAATGAGCAGCATAGTGCCGCTCATTCGCTGTGGGGTATAGTAATCAAACACCTACATTATTATAACATCTACATATATAGCTGTAAAATCAATATAGATTTAAATAAACAATTGCTGTACATGGTGAGTCAGTAAATTTCTGAGTAACGAGTCAAAGTACATACTACGAGTAAGTTGAACGTGCTCATATTTCTAAGGGTTTAGTAACTTTCAAAATCTAAAATATCCTTCATATAGAAGTATTTTCTTAACAGTCATGCTATTAGTATTTTACATTGTCAGACTTTCGACTGATGTGTAGATTTAATGGGTTCTGTTGTTGAATGAATGAGTACTTTATTTGCATTATACAATATAGGAAATAAGCAAGGCAATTTACAAACACAACGATACAATTATTATCAAAGCCCAAATATCTCCTATGAAATATATATCTCATGGATCCTATTAAACAGGATACTCACTTTCACTGCTGTGCTGTCATCCTATCTATATATACGTCCTATCTTTTCTGTTTATGATTAAATATTGTTAAAATTGTAGTTTTGTATAAATCATTAATTAAAGACTTAATTCAAACACTTTCTTAAACTATTGCAGTCGCGAAATAATTACTTGAAAAATAATGTGTAACTAATCAAATAATTTTCTCAGTACAAATTTTTATTATAACAATTATTTTACAAATATAAGAGGAGTACATTGTACTCGTACGCAATTGTAAATATATTTTTAATCATCTTTAACAATTTTTGCAATATTTTTGTATAAGCATAGAATGTTCATTTTTTCCGTTCCTATAATAACTACATACCATCACACTCATTACAACACATACATACCAAGGTATGAACCTTACCATATTAGCCGTTAACTATTCACTACTGAATATAGGCCTCTTCCTATTAAGGGGTTTTGTCAGTAGTTGCCATGCTTAGCAAGCGGGTTGGCAACCGCAGTTCAGCTTTGGTGATATTTAAAGAGGCATGTTACTGCCCATTCCTCGACTATTGAGTTCCTTAGTAGCCTCTTACGACACCAATACATATACATACCGATTATTATTTTAGTCTTTAGTTCTCCATTACTCATTCATAAACATTATTTTATACGAAAAGTTGCCGGAGTACTTGCAGTTATTTGTTTTTATTTATCAAAACAAGAAACGGCTGCACTAATATAATGTTAATATGAGTATGGATACATAAGTTGTAATATATTAATGAACAAGTAACCTTATTCATGGAAATATCATATGTTATTGATTTACAAATTTGTGATTTTTGTTATAACAACTATTACTTTACAATGCGTATTACGTAATGAGCTAGTAAGGTAGTAAATAAAATTAAGTCTAAGAAGAAACCCTTACCGAAATAACAATGAACCGAATTTAACTTGTCTAGGGTTGGATCAACTCGCCTAAATCTAAATAAGAAATATTTCCTAGCAACTCATTTTAAAAGGATATATAAATGTATCACGCCGAGCAATAAAGCTATCAAATATTTACTAATCTGAAATGGTGAGAGAGTTGCGAACCCCTTCTGGGCACGGACTCATAAAATAAATTGAAATAGTCGCGCCGCCCCCCAAATTAAAATATTCAAATGGGACGCACGCGCAAGAAAATTGAAAATTGTCGTCTATCGCCCGCAAATGAAACCTATAACTCCTCACATACACTTCCGGCCAAGTTATATGTAATTTGAATACAAAATGTAATGGTAAAGAGAGTGCTTATACGTTAACATTCTATCGTTTTTCATCTTTTAAAATTCAATGTTTAAAGTGGAGTGCAAATTTTAAAATTTCTAATTTACGAAACTAATTAATTGTTTAAATATTTATACAAAAATATTTTTCGCACTTATTTAAATACTAATTATATTATGCTGTATTTTTTAAAATTGAAATTTATAAAATATGAAGCCTTTATCCCATGAACAATGTGTAAAAAAAGTTCATATCAAAATCAATTTATCCTCTTACTCGTAAAGTAACTATTTTAAAACTTTACACTTTAAAAAAAAAAAGGATATATTTAAAAAGAAATCTTACTTTTTAATGAAATTTTCTTTCATTTAAGAAATGAGCAAAAGTTACCATTAGAATAAATATTTTCATTTAGATTTTTTATCGATTCTTTCTAAAAGTGTTTCTAGATACTTTATTAAAATTAGAAAGTACCGTACTTAAATCCCCTCTTTCCAATTACTGGCTAAAAACAATTTTGTAACAAATATTCTATAGTTTACCAATTTAACATTTATGCTTAATACAATTGATTTCGCAATTTATGTGACCTATTATAATGCATTGCAGTGTACCGTCAATATAGAAAGCGCCAGTTTCGATATGCCAGCCGAATAATGCAATAAATGGTCTTCACTTTTATGACTGCAATTTCGTTCAGACATCCATTTAGTATTTGTTTTATGCAAGAGTAGTTTTAATAGGACTGAATTGTAATCATGACGTATCGCTATAAAACTAAATGTTAATCCACTGCATAATTTTAGAGAAAAAAGTTTTCGGCAAGATTATTTTGGATAAACAATATAATTGGAATAATGTACTACATCATATCCTAAAATAAGAACAAAATTCATTGTATGGTTACATCAGAAAGACGTTCTATATTATGTACATAGATCTACGATTTTCATTCCATTTGAATTGTTTATTCGCAACGATAACGGTGTCGCACGGTCAATCATGTTTTAGTTTATGTTGAATTTTAGATCTTATGTCTTGAACAATAATGGCGAATGATATTATTGGATTGATGTGTTACTATTTGATGTAAAAGTTGTATGTATGGTAATAAGTCACAGGTACGTGAGAGAGTAAGGGACCCTCGGTAGTGGCTTCCGTTGTTTTGCGGCCGACACTGATTTTGTGGTTTCATTTCGCGTAACTTGATAGACATGAGTTCTCAATGCACATCCTTGTAGTTCTCGACATTGTGGTAATGATTTTACAAGTACAAAAATAAAATAACTCATCAGATTGGTCTTGCTTCTATAAATCTACTGTGTGTGCATTTAATATGTATTAAGATAATTTATTAAGAAATATACCTAATCTTTTGCATTTCCCTTTATTTGTTTTGTTGATTAGCTTATTCGTCAATTTTGTAAACGGGTGTTAATTATAAGAAATGGTCTATTCAAGAGAACCGCTATTGATTGTAAAATCTAGTTTTACTTGATTAAACAAATAGTTAAATATAATAAATAAATGATAATACTATATGTATTATTAATAAATTATATATTAAAAATATATTTAATGAGAGAGTCAAATTTCTAAATTGAAAATTATCATTTTTAAATAGTATCTGTTAATTGTCTTGCGTATTTTTCTCAACTATTTGACGAATTTAAAAAAAATTTGATCAAGTTTATTTAAAATTAAGATTATGACTATACTAATCACGTTTGTCAACTATGTAAAGTTAAGGAGCACGATCGTTGCGTCTAAGTCTATAAAGTACCTAGTAAGTTCCATAAAATTATCGCAAGCCACACGGTTGAGTAGACTGGACAAGGCGGCGCGAGCGTCCGGTGTTTGTGCAAACGATACCCTGGGAACCGACTGACTGTCTTCCGCCGAGCTCCCTCCACTGTCATCATACACTTTAGGTGATTTTTAAGTAACTTTAAAAAGGTTGTTTACCACTCTAAGTTGCATAAAAAAAACGGTCGAAGTTCTTGTTTTATTTTTGTTCATCATCATGTTTCATGATATATTCGCTATCTTATCTTATTTTTGCAATAGATTTTATTCTGATTTTAAAATCCTAAATCACATTTTGTCACGATTGAAATTGCTTTTTTATAGAGCAAAATCATAAATTATGTTTTAATTAGTACTTAAATAAAACCAGTATTGAATAAATGATTATATTGGTAATCTATCAATATATTTTTCAGTTATAGTCATTTGAAAATTGTAACTAAATTACCTACATTTAATAGAACCTGCCAATTTTAACTCCAATTCAATTAATTGTTGAGTACATAAGCCTCTTCATGGTCTCTCCAATTGACTTAATCCTTCGCCATGTGCATATTTTACGTACTATTTTCATAATAAATAAATATATATAACACTCCAACAATAGCAGCTGCAACAGATGTTAAATATAACAGCATATCGCCAACTAATGTACTAATATCGCCTACCCATTTTCATTTCGACCTGGATACTATTTTAGCGATGTTTTCGAGACTTTATACCCTCTAGATTTTCTACGTTTAGGTTATGGTTTGTGTATTCATTAGTATTTATCGCGCTTTATTGATGAACTTTTATACAAGTTCAGCTGTAACAGTTCAGATCTTTATTCCATAGGTTTATAGGGACAAAACACTGCTCTATATTGTTTACCTCTTTCGACACCTTTAGTTTAAATGACGACCACATAATCACATTAATACATTTTTTATTCATTCCATTTAAAGATTTAAATGGTTGTTCCCATTCATAAAATTATTAATGCGATCGTAAAATTGGGCAAATTTTATTGTCTCGAAGGCATAATGGGAAACTAATGTAGCGTGTTATTATTCAGATCGGTTGTAGCCGTAAAATACGAGTGTTTGTGCCCGAGATGTCGGACGATGCGTCGGGGGCCCACTGCGTTCCCAGCGGAAGCCCCCTCTGCTATTTGAATATCAAACATATTTTGGTCATATTTCATTGGAACAGTTATGATATTCTTCCTTTACGTTTTTATATTACGTGCATTCAATGCTAACAGAAATATGTTAATTTCTTAGGTCAAAGTTTTCGAAAAATATAAATGAAACATCCGCTCCTACGTTAAACATTCGAATAAAATGTAACCGACTATTTGTTTAAATGTGTATATTGAAGTAGGTAATCAAATAATTATAGGAACTTTCCGTGACAGATAAATTATAAAGTTATTCGGCCGTATTGTATGCAAATAAGAAAGATAATAGATTGGTTAATCTGACCTCTATCATGCGTGCTATTGCCGTAATATGGTATTATTTATCAGTTTATGAGTAAATAAGGCGGGCTTATTGTGCTGCGATGGTAATCAGGAGATTCACAGAAGCTAACAGAGCGTTATTTGTTTATGGCGCATTATGGTCAGCGCGCGGCCGATGCAGATATGAAATTATTATAAGAAACAGATGGACCCATAGCCCTTACTAAGAACTGGTTAAACTGATATGCAGTTAACTACTTATGTACATGATAATTATATATATGATGGATACTTATGTGAGATAAAGTATTATTTATGACCTCACTATTAAATGAATAGTAATATAAAAAATGCATCTACATTCTAGAAGAAGACTATAAAAGTCTACATGCGTTACAAAATAAACTAGGAGATCCTTGGTAAAATATCAAGGACATTCGAATTTATTCTGCGATATCTATGTCACTGTTCATGTACTCGTATGTAGGCGACGCTATTTGTTTCGTCAATTACATATACCGTAATATGTAATTGACAAAGCAAATTCCTAATATATTATTCGAGAATGTTCACTCAATTTGGTGTCATTCGCGACAAATTTTTGTACGTACCAAGAATATTAGGATTCTGAATGTATAAAATCTGAAATAAATCCTCACAAGATAAGGCGAGAATGCAAGTGTCCGAATTATTGAAGCTATTTATTGCCATGGGAGCGAGCGAGCATTCATGGATGTTCCGTTAATAATTGGTATCCAAATACGCGAGGTGGCTTAAGTATTTTGGATACTGGAAATAAATATTAATAAAACAGTACGACTGTCGTACTTTTTCGTGAGAAAATACGCACGGGAAGAGGAGACAATATGCTTTTGTTTTTCTTTATTGTTATTGCCGTAAAACATTTAGCGGGCAGCGCTCGGCGATAAAACACGTTATTTTGTGTGACAAAACGTCGCGCTTCATGAGAAATTATTGACCCGCAGATAGTGGAATAAGCGAATTATTGGCGATACTCGTCGGCCACCAGACGGAACCACGAGACGGGGTATTAGATTTTGTTTTCATATATTTGGAACTCTAACTACAATAGGAAACTTTTTGGTATTTGAAACTGTTGAAATTAAAATAATATCTTAAGTTATATTTACATAAATGCATTGTAACTATTCAGCCAACGAATACTTGACTTTGGTTATGTCAACGCTGGTGTTATATCATAACGCTGCGGTTATACTACTTCTAGGCATGACTTAGATCAAAATTTTTGAAAATCTTGTTTGATACATTTTAAAATCTTTACTTTTTACTTAGGAATATGACGAGTAAGCATGTAATAATTTTATTGGTCGTGAGTAGGTCACATCTTAATTTTTAATTCTTTATGATCAAAGAAACAATCATTATTTATTGATTAGTTAACATTAATATGTAATAATATGTAAAAAATATTACTCCCATTTTATTCTTCAATTAATATTCATTTAGATCAATCAATCGATATGTTCTAAAATAGCATGGGGTTGCACAAGTAACCCAAAATGAAATACCTGTATTAACAATATGAATGATAAAAGCTAAATTTATAATAAATTCCGGAAAACCTAAATTGATACATATATACACATATCGTTATCTGACTGCTGTACAAATAACAGCTCATTTTCTCTATTACAGTCTAATATAACCGATCCATATGGTAATGTGATGAACGATAAATTGACCACTAATAAGATAATTGGCCGCGCTCTATACGCATATAAATCAACATCTTAACAGCTGCGCCTGTTACAGGAGTTTCAAGCGAACACAGCGTGTTCAAAAATAACAGAAAATATGACACACTGTGATAATGTTATTCATTCATTCATTTACTCACTCGTTTATTTTATTTTGTTCTTTATTACGTCAGTGGTAATCTTAAAATTGTTGTAATAATTATGTCTTTATATTCTCATACCATCATAGTTCCACTATAATTTAATATTGATATGATTTTTAATTACTAGTAAAACTTCGTATCATTTTCTTAAATCCGTTTTATGTGAATTACGAAAAACGTTTAAGTATTTGTAATCCATCTTGATGTTTCTATTTTATAAGAACATGTATTATTTTTATCATTTACCAATTACACACAGAACACAGTAATTGCTTTTTAGTTTTACTTCGCAATTTATGATATTTGTTAGTTCAGCCGTTAACTGTCCACTGCTGGAATAAGCCTTCCCCATAAGGGGAGTTTTGCCAGTAGTTGCGATACTTGGCAAGCAGGATGGCAACTGCAGTTAGGCTTTTAAAGTTCTTAGAAGGACGCTGCTGCCCAACCCTCGGCCTCCTTAGTCGCCTCTTACGGCACCGACAGGTAAGAAAAGGGTGGCCCATTCTATGCAGGGGCACACACGGCGAATTTATGATATTGCTATGTTATATAGACTAAAACTGACGTAGATACCTATTAGTATGTGAACATACTGTACATAGTATGATTCACTTCATTGTTAACTTTTGTAACGTTTTGAAGTAAACAATCAATTAGTTTTAAATTACTGTAAAGCCAATAATAGTGGATATTTAATGTCATTGGAACATTTTATAACCGTTTTATTAATTTAATTGATATTGATGAGGCTATTTGAAAATGGAGTGGGTGGTTAAATTTTGTTCTCAATATTGACCGTCTCATTGTTTGCGAGTACTAATGTAAGGTTATTTGTGTCGATTCAGTATATTGTTCTCTTCGGAATAACTAATTATGGTATCCATAAAACATTAAGTTTGGTTTATATTACATATAAATAAGATAGACAAACAAAAATACTATGAGAATATGGAATCTATTCTGAATCGCTATTCTATAAATTTATTTCTGAAATTTCAATTTAATGGTTTAGTGACCATTACTATATTGCTTAATTTATATTAGAATTGAATTAATATTTTTGATATATTATTGAAAAGTAACTGTATAATATACAGTTGCAGCTACATTATTTATTTATGCTTTTGTATATACACTTTTATAGGTTATAACAAAAATGTACACACATGGATTTATATCTTAAAGGCATTTTTCAGTCAACCTTGAGAATCTGAAAGGAGAAGTATCTATAGGGTTTGTATATAAAGCATAATAAAAATAATACTATAAAAAATATAAAAGTAGCTATATAGTTAGTAACAGTATAATTATATTATGAAATTATGCTAGTCCCTATTCCTAATAATTTGTAATATCAATGTTTTATTGATAAGGACTTTAGAAATAAATCCATTGTGATTATAACGATGTGACGTCAATCGAATATATTATAGATAGTTGTAACGTATTACTATATGCAGCAACATATGTTTCGACTTACATGAAGACTTAGTTTATAGGTCCTACATCTGTTCTTTATTACATATTTATTTAATTTAAAGTATTTTTAATTGAATCTTTTTATTGATTATACGTTCATCAATATTCTCATCATCATATCAGCTGTTTACTATCCACTGATTTACATAAATTTTCCACATAAAGGGAGGTTTTGCCAATAGTTGCCACGCTTGGGAGGCGGGTTGGTTGGGCAGGTAAGTGTGAATATATGTATATATGGTATAGGTAACATGTTTCAAAAATGGTAATTCTATACAATATTATACTTTTTTAATTTCATTTTTTTAATTTTTAATTTTATTTGTCAACTATTTAATAATAATTAATAAATTTATAGTAACTTAACGTAACTTCTGATTTGCACAATTGATGAATAATATACATAAATATATTTAAATAAATGTTTTATTAGTTTTATTATAAAACCTACGTGTAAAACAATATACGAACAATTTATATATACAATTAATTTATAAGTAAGCATTATTACTGCTTCATGGAAACTCCTTACGATTAAAGTAATTTTACAATTGTAAACTCATAAATAGTCGTTGTATGATAATTCGCGGCGCATCGATACTATCAACATTATTTTATCAACGCTCCACTGCGTCATACAAATGCTTTTTAGGTCAACATTTGATTGGGAAACGATCTGTCCATGTAGTAAAATATAAATAATTTGTTTGAAACGAAATGAGGGCCATTTAGAAACATGAGGGTAATAAAACTAGTGCGTGTCATGTAAACTCGGTCGCAGGCCTATGAATCGCGCGACTAGTGTAATAAGACCTGTAGGTCTTCCTTCATCGATCCGGAGCAGGGCCTTTTTATAATGTCGCCCAGGGGGTGGGGCAGGTCTTTCTATATGTGTTACGAACACGAATTCGTATGTCGATATTGTCGGACCGAACGTAACGACGTATTAGCATTCTATACGTCGATGGACGTACGTGTACTGCGGGCACACTCATACAGTAATAACATCCTTGTTTTCGTCATACGTTATTGTATTCTTTACATCATCTAGTAGTTAATAACAATGACAAAAGTGTTGTCATTGCCACAATTGCTTATTTCGTGGGTATTAGGTAACGGCCGTGTAATTATTTTGTAACCTCAAAGAATGTAATTATGTTTCTATTGTATTATTACTTTGGTTAGTAAAAAAACAGTAGTTCATCGACACAAGAGACTAATTTCATTTTGGTTTTTGAAAGTGGCATCCATGAAATATATCTTTCACTGCAATGTGTGTAAAATAGGACACATCAATGTCTGGTGTCTTATTATGCTCGATGCGTACGCTGTCTAAAATGTATACGCTGATTCATCTCAACTTGTCTAAGGATTTTTTTTGGGTGATAATGGTATGGTAACCCTGCCTGTGCTATCAGTATATACTGGCGAGGCACCAGTGAGAGGTGACAGATGGGAATGAAAGTAGGTCAGTTAGCCCATTTTGACGAATTCAAGTAGAATTAACCACGATGGATTCCAGGGGGAACCACGCGGAAGTCGACTTGAGAGGATATATAGCTAGTCTTGTGTAAGGATTGGAATGACAAAAGAAAAAATGAAAAGCCGTTTTTTTTTTCAATTTCAAGGACCTGATGGTGATGGTTTCATCCATCTCAAAGAGAGGGCAATCTCTTCTCAGAGTCGTAATTAATTTTAATACAATCTGTAATGCTTAAATTACATATGAATTGTAGTATAATGAATACATAGAAAATATAAACAAATGCTAATATGCTCAGTGCGTAAGTAAAGTATAATAGTTGCAAAATTACAAAAGGAATTGTTTACGATATTCAACACATTTTAAAATGTAATCACCCTGTTCAAAATGTACTGTGATATACGATTTTAAGTGTAAAAGTTTTAATGAATGTCCCTTTTTCCTACAGAGTTGACGGTTGTGCTAATTAAATTGCGGAGAATTAAATTGCAGTTTTAAAAAACAATATTTTGTACGAAATTAATTTTATCGTCATGATTAGTTGATATCATAAGGATCAGATGGAGATGGTATTGTAAATCAGATACCATTATGGAGAGAGTAAGGAGTTAATACTGGTTTAATCTTCCATAGCGTTTGATAGGGCATAAGTTAAAATATTATAATAAAAAATGATCACTTTAAATTTATTTATCACCTGTAATGATCTGATATATGCTACCAATAGAATCACGCTTACTAGAAATGAAATTTAAAACAGTAAATATATAAAGTCAAAATGTAACTCAAATAGCAAAACAGAATTGATCGATGAATAATATTCAAATTTTGAATAAAATGAAATCAGAAAGAGTGAAATATAAAATTTTATGTCAAAATATACCAATATCATGAATATACTTATGGTTTCCCTAATAAAATTTAAAATTGGTTCTGATATGAATATCTGGGTACATACCACGTTCCAGGCCACGTGCAAACTTGGAAACAATATTACGCCATTATGGATGACCATCATTTTATTATGAATCTGTAACCGCACCTTTAAAGAGAATTATCATATTTTTGTATTTTTATAACTTATAACGCGTTCAGCATTGAATATATTGAAAAATATTTGAATTGTCTTACGATTTAAATCGGCAGGTATTGATATGGTATATTTTTAAAAAAATTATTTGCTTGAAATAGATACATAAATCTCGTCATTTGAATCGTTCATTGATAATGAAACAAATTAAGAGAATTAATATTTATAAATATGACTTGAGGTTATGTGTGCGAAATGTGAGAAAATCAAGTACCTAATGCTGAACGTTAATAATAAATGTTGTAAGTTATTAATAGACATCTAATTGACTCCATAGGGTTTACAAATTGGTTTAATAAATTAAAAAAAAAACATTGTAATACGACACTACTACTACTCATATACGTCTCTGGCATCAACAGTTTTTAATCGTCTACATATACAAGAAAACAAGTAACGTGGCAGCATTGTTTATCTGAAACTACCTGAATACAATTCGTCCCTTTTAATGCATGGCTAAAGCCTAACTTTGGTTGCCAACCTATCTGCCAAGCGTGGCAACTACTGGCAAAGCCCTTCAATGGGAAGGCCTATTATCAGCACTGGACAGTAATGGCTAATACCATCATCATCAATGTTATGTATGCATATTTAAGCATGTCATTAGGTGAACAAGTATAATATAAAAAAACGCGAAATTTTATAAAATGCACCATCAGTACTAGCATATCAATAATGACAGAGCATGAACCCCATAAACATATTTTTTTACTATTACTTTTATGTTAGATAGCAAATTAATAAATACAAAAACTAGAAGCTGCTAATTAGAAATAACCGAATAATACAATACAACATACTCGTTTACATATGTATATTTATACGTAGTTCTAGATAGATTACACTAGTAAAATGAAAGCAGTGAAACAGTAATATTTATGAAGACGTCAGAATAAATGTAAAATTAATTTAGGGCCATCGTAAGACATATCTATATATCTTGTCGGTTGTAGATCATGTCTCACATTCTGCTGCTAATTAATTTGATGCTTTCTTTTTCATATCTAACAAGGGGAATGAATGAAATACCAAAAAGCGTAAACGGACGTGTGGTGTATAAGTTATCGCAGATCTCATTAAACACATTCCGGACATGGGTTTACTTCATAGCAATTGGTAGGTTCTGATTTATATACAGGTTGATGTAAATAACTTTTATTGTAACTTTATCTATACAAAATTAGACTTCTATGGCCTCAATTATTATCCGTATAGTATTTATTAGTACATAGATAGTATTTTATCTATTAATACTAAATTGAATTAACTGTGATTATATAACTTGAAATTTTTTTCTTCTTCTTATCCTCCATATAATATTTTTATAGTCTGTAAGTATCCGATATCAGATATAAATAGAAATTGACAATGGTTAAACAAATCCCCTAAACTAAAGACATGCACGGTATGCACGGTAACAACACGTTCGACCAAAACTAAAAGGATTAACTAGTTGATGTTTATGAAAGAAGACAGGAATAATATCATTCCTATTCATAGATTATTTCCATGATATCTAGTTTCAATAGATTTTTAATTTAAATTCCCTATCAAAGATACTCTTTTCGCAATATTAACTGTGTACAATAGTAAGTAAATAGTATCGTCCTATTATTATTGTTATCAGAATATTAAACAATAAAAGACTTCATTACAAAACATCATCCTGTGAATTGAACAAAATCACATTTATGACAAGTATTTCTCCCAGTTACTCACTGGACAGCCGTACATCATCTCATGATATACTCTGCACATTGTGTGGTAATATCCCTCAGCCATTTAATTGCCGTTCCGCTCTACTGTGACAGTAGTGGGATTAATTTATGAAGACACCTCCACCAGCGGCATTTTAAATAATAATGTATCATCATTAGACACGAGCAAGTTTGCGTTAGACGTGCTTACATATAGGACTTCTCGTATACTTTTACTGAGTATGTCACAGACTAAACTGGTTATGGTAGGAATCAGAAAAGTAAGAAATCTCGTTTGTTGCAGTTGTTTTTATATAATTAATGGAGGTAGTAATTAAGTGTTGGTTTGATTTAAGTATCATAACATATTAAGATTTCTTTAATTGTTTATTTTATGCATTATTATTACTTTTAGCTTACCAATAGGTACCTGATGTTAAAGGTAGTATATGTTCAGTAGCTGCTATCAGCTGCTGACTGTAATGAATAAATGTTTTGAAATATTTTTATGTAGCAATACATCTCAGAATTGTGACCGTATTATTGTAATATTAAAGTAAAAAATCGTGTTTATTAAATATAATTTAATTAATTTACAAATACAACGTGAAATAAAATTTAGTCACTATTAATAGCTTTCAAATATAAGCAGTCAGATTATAAATTTAAATTATAGATGTGAAACTCAAATAATGCATATCTATTTTGGGATGGATATCAAGGCCGTTTCCTTTAGCAGTCAACTATTCAGTTGTATTAAGATTAGATGCGTGAAATACAGTTTTAATATTTGATTTGTTAACTTCCTATTTGAAATTTGTTTAATTTCAAAAATTTGTAACGAATTTTTTAGTACTGCAATCTCAATGCGTGAATTTCTAGTGTTGCAGGCTTTCATAGCTTGCCATCACCATGTCGTAGGCTCGCTAACATTATAGTATGTAAATGTAAAAAAATCAACGCTGATTACATCAATGCAGCATAGCCTTAATCTCATGGATAACGTAATATGAAGTTTCTTTGTCATTTTCATATTAAACACACGGTTATTTTGCTTATGAATATTAAAAGAGGTCGACTTAATACATGTTTAATGACTTCACGTCAACCATTGTAATATTAAGTTGTAAACATAAAGTCACTTGTTTTGCTTGTAGATTACCTATATCATAAATTATTTGCATAAATGTTTCATGCAAATATATATAATTTACCTAATGCAGAATACTTACATGTATAATGTAGTACTATTGTATTTTATGTACTTATAAAAAAGGAGCTTGTAAATGACTAATCAATCTATTTAACCCATTGTTGCCTCTTTGGCTTACTTTTATGTAATTAAGTTTATGTAATTAATTATTTTGTTTGTGTACATATTGTTAATCTTTATAATCTATATTATTCTTTAAAGAGAACAATAGTTTTAATTAATACATTGATTCAATCATCATTGTCATATCAGTTTTTAACTGCCTTCTATTAAACATCTTCTTTAGGGGGTTTTACCAGTAGTCGCCAAACTTGGTAAGCAAGGAACTCTAGTTAGGCTTTTGTGATGTTTTAAAAGGGACGTTGCTGTCAATCCCTCGATCATTAAATTCCCTTAGTTGCCTCTTATGACACCCAAGAAGTGGTGACCGATTCTATGCTGGGACGACACGGCTAATCAATGCACAAGAGAAACTGCTACTAATTTTGCACAATTACTTATTCCTCATAATATACCAGTGTTAAGTATATCATACTTGTGTGAACCCGAGACTGCAGGTAAAGTTGCAGTAATTTGCTAGTGTATTCAATAAAATATTTCCAACTCTGTACTTTTCAAATTTTTTTTTCATGCAACTTTATATTATATCTATTACTCGGTCTCTAGTGAAAACTTCTTTATGAAATAAAACCACTCAACTCTCTGCTCGTAGTGCTGCTACTTTTGTATGTCAAAGAGATTGAAATCAATTCGTTTGTGAATATTAATTACCTATAAAAATACTTTTCTCAGCGTGTTTAGCTGTTCTCATAAATTATCTGATAAAATTAAGTGGCGTCGAACAACAAAAGTCGTCTCAAATATGAAATGAGTTAAATCGCAGTTAACAACATAATGCGTGCTTTTAAATTTTTTTGTTGACACGACGCCTCTGCGGCATTTCCTGCTACTATGTATGACAAAAAATCTCTTTCTAAATTTATACTATAAACCACAGACGTTTAAGTCGAAAATTGATTGACATTAAAATGTATTATTCAGAATCAGTAAAGTGGTGATTAATTGTGATATTAAGAATTTTATATTTCTGTTGTTCTTCTCTGTCGCGTCGTTTTAAAAATGTATCACAGGAATTACTATCAATAAGCTGATTTTAAAAAAGCTATTTTTTCTCTAATATAAATATTTATTATGGAGTCGTTTAATTTTAAATAAATGAATTGCAATAAGAGATGATAAAAACGACAGCACACAAGGAAATATCCAATTAGGCAGTGTTTAGACGTAGTAATGCGATAATACGGCGAGCTCAATTGATTTCGCGTCTGCAGATAAACAGCTGCATGTTGTCTAGATGCCACGTTATCAGATCGATGCGAGTATGTCGCGGCATCGCGGAATTGCCCGCGCTACGATCGCCCTACGCCGCCCACCGCTTCACCGCGGGGTTCGGCGTCATCATGGGAAACCTTCAAATCCGCCATGGATATCTACTAGACAACTTTATGATATCACCCACATTGTACAAGCTTAATTAACATCTAAATATGCCTTTTGTAATTTCCTCATAAAAATGTATTTTACAAACAAACAAAACATTCAATTATGCAAATTTTTATTGGTAGTAACGAAGCGTATCGACTTAAATCCGAACAAGCTGTGTGATCTGACTTCATATTTTACAACCATAAAAAACTTATATGGAGCAATATGTGCATAAATGTCAATATTTATCTGGCAATTGGCCGTTGGGAGCGGTGTATTCGATTTACAAGCCACATTTAGGTTCTAAGTCGCGTCGGCGTGTCGGCGCTTAGCGGCCAGCGCGCACAGCGGTATACCACTCGTTATTACGTCCAGCATTGTAATTGTCTATTAATTATATCGATTTCAATAAAACATACACTAAACATTACTAATATGGAATAAGCACCATCGGTGTTTTTATTGGTAGAATAAAATTAAGTAAGCAAGTAAAAATAATAAAAAATTGTACGTCGCGCGAATGCATGATTGTCTTATACACTCACGGATGAACGGCACTTTTTTTAAGAGTTAGTAGTATGTAGGTAGGTATGTGAAAGCATAGTGTAAGTATTTATGTGTTCATTAATGCAGCTTGTGTTAATAACGACGCATCACGTCCTCGGTTCACAAGCCAACAGGATCAGGCCACACATTTATATTCTGTCAGCTATGTGGTGCCGTTTAGATTTGGATTATGTTTGGTCATTGTTATTCAGTTAACGGTTTGTAAACCTAATCTCATTTGGAAAACAATAATAAAACAATTTGTAATATAATGAGAAGTAATTAAGTGTACTTACTCTTTTAAATAAAATTTAAAAATTCATTTTATTAATTTTTTTACTGTGTCTAATCAAAGAACAGTCTAAATTATGATTTTCTTTAAATAATTAAAAATCTAGCTGTACTTTGAATATAAAACTTCTTTTTAAATATAAAGTAAATAAAGTTAGAGCAAGATAGATAATATAATTAACATCATATGAATATATTCTCACTATCAAAATATTCAGTATCAATACAAGTTTATACCTAAATTAATCACACCGTGCTAAGAATAAAGACCATTTGAATCTTAATAAACTCTATTGGTGCACAAAAGGACATTAAAGCAGAACGAGCGCGAATGACAAATTATGATAATAGTGGACACCTGCTATTCTTTTGATCCGACATTTCTCTCATTTATGACGTTAATTGAGCGGAATGCTCGAATGTTAACATAGTTTTGTCCCCAACAAAGCGCTGCATTCAGACAATGCCCGTAAGCTTTAGTAATATTTTTTGTATCATATAAATTCCCTTTCATCTCACTTAATTTTAGATCAAACTATAGTTCTTACATTTAGATCATGTCATTATTGTCTCTGGTGACTATAAAAGCTTGTCCAACAGTGTCTGAACAATAGACTTGCTCGACTTAATTGGAACCTTCTTCTCAATATAAATAAGATATATTTCAGCAAGTGAATGTATAGGACTTAAGTTGTACAGTGTTGATAAAGTACAGAGATAAATAATAAGCGACATTGGTTACAGGTCGGCGTATGGTTGTCGCGTGAACGTTTACGCGGCGAGTCGCGGGTCGAATTAGTGAATTGTTGCGTCCGCGCAGTCGGCAGGTTTTGTCTAGCCGCGCTCCGCCTCTCTCGCACATTAATCTCTGCAGTAGAGATGAAGCGATATGCATTTGTCATCGTGTCCGCGATTAACTCAGAGAAACTCTTTCCATTGTATTGAATCAATTCAATTATTATTTAAACGCTGATATAAGGCAATAGGCTATTTGTAATGATAATAATTTAGATCATTTTGTGCTTTGATATATAAACTAGTGCCATCTTATTAAACTATACTCTTTTATACATTTTTAAAATGTGTATGAAATCTTGAATGAAACGGAATAAATTAGTCAGTCGTTAGGCGGTCGGCAAATATCGCAAAAATATTATGTGCATGAATAGCGCGGAATCCCTATGACGGACAGCAGAAAGGGCTGCCCTTAAAGTTGCCTTGTATTATTTTGTCATTATTAAATTCCACTGTCACCGGCTTGTTCTCATTTCTTCTTAAGAAAATATTGTATGCAAAATTATATGACATTTGAATGAGCGTATGAGGTCGCTTGATATTTGTTCACGAGACTGTTTCTAAGGATATTCACTCCTTTCACTCTACATAGATACAAACATTTTTAGTAATGGTCGAAATACAATACAAATTCGTCTTTATACCCTCTTTATGTATAATACATGATTGAAAGTGATAACCTATGGACATAAACAGTACCATGGACATCACAGAGTATACTGTGTCGCCAATGATATCCCTCATGCGTTACTATTGCTGAAGATTAAGATGTTATGTCTCTATACCATAGAATTCCACTGAAGAACAGAACTGAAGAAAAATAATAATATTCTCAGACACAGTTGGTTTGTCGATTTTGTCGCTATCCTCTTTTCAACCGACTTCAAAATGAAGGATGTTCTCAATTCGGTTGTATTTTTTATGTTTATTATCTCAAAAATCCATCAGTTATAAAACAGATATGGACAATTATTTGTTCATCTGAAATAATATATTTATAGATTGACCCATTGAAATTTTATCAAAATCGATTCAATAATTTAATTTTTAAATCAAAATGACTGATTTTACTACAATTGAAATAAGTTTGTGGAACACAATCTTAATTATGTGCTAAATTACATATAATTAGGTCGCGTTTAGTTTCCTATAAAAACAAATTTATAATTGATTTTTAAATTTTATGTCGATATTTGAAATTATTAATATAAAATATCAACATTACGTCATGTCCTTGGGTATTACCATACATCGTGTTTGCCGCAGAACAGCAATAATTATATTTTCCACTTAGTTTCGTTTATATATGCAATGATAGGAATTAATAAAGTTTAAGAGATCGTGCGGAAGGCTTGTCTGTCAATATTAGTGTTATTTATGGTTATAAGTAATTAAATACCTATTTATAAACTAAATACTACGAAATAAAAAAAAAATATTGCTTATCGTTATAGGTATATTTCAGTAAATAACTTTCTCCAAAAATTGAAGATATATCAATAAAAATATATTATAAATTTGGTGTAATATTGAAAAAATACGTAAACATGTGCACTTATTGTACTAAAATATGTCACTAAAAATACAATTCGCTCATTTGCCATGACTAATTCAATTTCCGAACGTCAAAACGATTGTCCCAAATGAGACACTTAAATTACTGTTCAATCGTATATAGGTATCTAATGAGTTAGTACAAAATGAATGAAATGAAGCGCGACACGAGAGCAATAATACAAAGCATCCTCGAGAAGGCAATCAACCTCAATAGTGGAGGTCTCGATGCGTTATCGACATGTCCTCAACAAGCCGCAAAATGAAATTTCACGTCGCCGTCAATCATTTTCCCCTCGGAGTGCTCCCTGTAGGTACTTCAAATGACAGCGATGTGGGATAAAGGTATCATCTGTAATAGGAGAGGTGGATATATTATGACACACGTTTCTAAGAGAAAAAAATATTTTTATTCTGCATTATTTTGATTTCTTAGCTTTCATTACGTTGATGGTGTAAGCAATGCAATTCCGAATAAATTTTCCTACGATTGTAGGATCGACCCTTATTCAATACAAACAAAATGGATATTCATATTAATCTAAGCATTTTTTCTATTTATTATTAAATACAATATGTATTTATAGAAAATATAGTCGTTTAACAATGGGCTCTGTTTAACTTGTTGCCAGATATTGCATATAACATACTATTATTATTATTATTAAAAAAAAACATCTGGCTATAAAGTTAGAAAACTTCAAAAAAGGTCCATGGAATTTAAGTATCAATTTATTTTTAAAACAAATGTCAACAAGCTGACCACAAATCGGACCAAATTTGCGTGCTATCTTATGGTTTGACTAGAACAACTCACAGTTCACAACAGTCTGTATCAATATTCATTAAAAAAGAAATTTCTACCATAAAATATAAAGAATAGGGTAGGCCCATGAGTAGTAATGAGGGATACCATGAGTGTTAAAGAGAATTCTGTGATGATAAAGGGGCGGGGGATGGGAAGGACACTGCTCCCTCTTAAAACAGCTTCAAAGCTTAACTACGGTTGCCAATCCGCCAGCTAAGCGTGAGGCTTATGTTCAGCAGTGGACAGTTCAAGGCTGATATGATAATGATGATGTGATGATAATGGTTCTGTTCATATTTATAAACGAAGATTGCTATTTTTTATTAGGCTCGTTTGCGATTCTATTTCATAAAAAAGGTAATATTCACAATTAATTACCAAATTTTGTGATCTCATTCCCACTAATTCAAAGGTGCAGTGGAGTAGAAAGCGGCGTTCTTGAATCTCAGCCACGGATCGCATGGCAGACAGAAAAATATTCCAGAATTGAGATTGATGTTGCACGCATGTGCAGACGGCTTGTCTTGCTGTCTGTATGCAAAACAACGCGCGGCCAAATATAGAACTAATTTATGTTCATACTTCGCGATTATAGATAAAAATAACTGACGTTACTCTCGCTTCTTATAATTTATAACGTTTCAGTACGAGATAAAAGGATTTACTATTCTCGGTTGACGCTGAACAAATCAGAGGTACCTATTGATGTATCGATGCTATCGTTTTTATATTACACATAATTATATAAATTTAACAAGTGTATAATAAAATATGTGAATATGATGTGGTTTCACAAATTGCTCGGTCCCTAAATTTTGCTAAACTGAAATATATAATTTGATATTATTACATTACTTATGTTGTAATTTAAATATATAAATAAAAGTAGCATAGCAGAAAACAGAAAACGAACATCTGCAAGCGCAATTCAAAGTAACGAAACCGGAACCAGGAAATAGTGTGCCACTATGTGTGTGTGTATCTGTCCCACTGCAAAATATTTTTATAATAATTATTACTTTATATGGATTTTAATTATCATTAAACCAAGTAAAAGAAAAAGTAGGTCTAACTTAAACATATTAAATGTCACCCAAATTCCACTGGTCATCATCAAGCGACTGCGCAGTCGATAAATAATTAAAATAAATCCCATTTAAGGGTAGGCTCCCACGCGATAAGAAGTGTTATTTATACACCCTCATCGCACAAAGGAACCGCTGCCGAATATCACCCATAAATATTGGTCTGAGGTGTAATTTTTCACATACCACGTCTCTCGGAGCGTCGCACCTTTAAAATAAATGCAAACAAAATTTAATAGGGTGAGATGCGCAGGATCGCGGGCTTCACGTAAAAATAAACGATAGTTTACCAATCGTCCTGACTTGATGCTTCAAACTGTCGTTTAAGGAAAGTATTCTTACTTAATTATATGTGGTTGCTTCAAACACAAATCGTATCGTTCAAGCGTTTAAAATGTTTGAAATATTAGAAAATATAATAACTATCCCATTCTCAACCTTGACTTATTTTTAATTAATTTTTCGTAAATTAATATTGTAAAACTAAGAAATTTTAGGGGCATATGTAAACTATCTTAATATTCAAAATATTTCTTAAATAGAAAATTCTTTAATTAGTGTATCGCCAGTGATGACTTGATATATGTCATTACGCTAACCGTATGAAAAACCTACAAATTACTTAGCGAACTATAAAGACTAGAGCTCAAAAAACCAATCGCCTATTAGAAATACAATGTAAGGTCTGTAAACGTAGATGGAGTGCCAAACTCAATGTGTTGCAGAGAGTCAGTAGGACAATAAATAGATAAATTGATATTAAGTAAATTTACTCTTGTATTACTGAAAAGGGTAATGTTTAGTAGGAATCATCTCTTATTATAAACATTTTATTATATATAGTGAATATAAACATTATGATATATCTTTAGATTTTATAGATAGTGTCTCCATGGAAATGCTTCGAGAACAATGGGTCAACTTTTTGCGTGATAAAATAGTTATGAGTGATTCCTTTATAACTTACATATTTATTTTGTCTTATAATTTTTGTATATTTTTAATACGTAAACACTCATTTTATTTATTAAATAATACGTCAAGATGCATTTTATACATAAGTATAAAGAACACTGATAAAAAAAATCTGCTAATTTGACAATTAGCTGACAAAAAGTTGATCTCTTTTTGAGCCTTGATGTTATATATATATAATCAAAGGATATCTCTAAACTTTAAAATATAATCCTAACATCTTATAGTATACTCACTGTATGAAAAGTCAGCAGCACGGGCCAGGGCCGTATTTATTTACGGTTATTGGTTATGGACAGAGTTAGTGGCGGCTCCCGCGAGTCTCGTAACGCCTCGGACTCTGCTCGTGTGCACTGAGGGTGCGGCTGACGGATATATCCGTCTTTGGGGAATACTACGCCGTTTGCAAAATTATGAATTGCTAACACCCATTGTTTCGTGGACAGCGGTTAAGGGTACGAGACGTAAGATGTTTTGTGTAAAATAAAAATAATTCTATATTGTATTTGCTGTATGGTTAACATTGAATAATTTAAGATATACCATAAAAAAAGAATTTCAGTCTTGATCAAATTAATATGGGGCCGAAAAAGACCAAATTATATCTATTGACAAATGATCATAAGAATCATAATTAACGAAGATACAATAAAAAATAAAAACGTCAAATCACTTGTATTTAGAAAATATACCTTCTAAACAATATTCATTCTTATTGCACACAGAGCAGTGAAAGTAAAAACATAACATAGGATATTAATAGAGAAGTAATATTCGAGTATAAGGGCATACTTATCTATAAAAACGTTTTTTGTAGTATTTCAAATGACACAAAAGAGTACTTTCAGTGTAATAGATATTTAGATACGCGCAAAAAAGAAGTGACAGAACGTGATCAAACCACCAATTTACAAAATTATCAAAATAATGAAGTCGTAAAAAATACTAATATTTTAAGAAGATACTCGTAATATGTAGAAATCTAATAATATATAAATGCATTTTCACGGTAATTAGCAGTATTTATTCATATACTTTTATTGATCACATTATAAAAAAATGGTGTAAAAGGCGAACTTTAATGGTATAAAATATACTATATTATATAACTTATTAAAATTATAGTATTATTTATTTAACCCTCGATTTACCCACATTTCGTCGAGTACATTATACTCCAGCTGAATCAAAGGACGAATTTATTATTATCATTCAAAGTAACTACTTTTATTGTTTATCATCATTGAGGAACATACCTAATCAAGTTAGTTAATATTTTGAATTTATTCATATATCCTATAGTACGCAACTGAATTGAAAATATATTGATCAATATTTATTAAATATCATAAATATGTTCATATGTATACTGATATTTAATAATATTCAGATAAACATGTAAAGGGACACGTGCAGCTGCTCCGAGAGAGCTAATACATAACTCAAGATGCAACAATGTTATTCTAAAGGTGTAATAACCACAGGTTTCTATCCAATACACATATTACAAATTTTATTATGACCAATAAATAGAGCTGTCTGTATTTGTCACAAAATAATCTGGATTCCATCAAATGATTTGGTGGCAATAAAAAACGGATAGAGACATTGCACGCATTTGTAATAAAAGTCTCGCCATAAATAATGCTCATGAAATATAATACACCTGCAATCTTCGAGAAATGGGAAAATCATTTTCCGAGGGCGGGCGCGGTCCGGCGTAATATTGTTATAAATGTACTTTTCTTGAGGGCATAAATAATAATGTTGGGCACGCGGACGTTCGCCGGACGAACGGGGAACGCGTCTCTAATGCACGCTTCCCGTGTAAAATGACATTTATGATTTTTTTTTTGTGTTGATTGAGTAATCGACCATAACTCTCCAAGATTCATTATATCAGTTATAAAAACTTAAACCTTCAGTAAACCTTTTTTTAATTATATATTTTTATAATTGATAATTTTGCTCGAAAGAACGTAATTATGAAATTTTAGTATACAATTTTTTTTTTATAATAAGAATAATACTAATTATAATAATAATTCACTGGCATTAAAAGCCTTTCTAAAGAAAGGCATACAGCTCGATCGTTCATAACGTTTGCTTAGAGTATGAAGGACTTAGTGTGCATTTTAACGTCTCAGAAGATATCTCACTCTTTTAGAAAATTTCCATTCTTTAATCTTCTCGGTTTGCTAGTTTTTTACTTTAAATAAATATGTAAGTATATATAGTATAAATTGTAACAAATCGCCGAAATAAAGTATTTATTTGTATATCATATTAATTATTTTCCATTGTGTCTAAACAAGTTAAAAATATTAAGTACATAATAAATGTACTTAATATTTTTAACAAAAATAATTAAAACGAATGTAAAATAAATCCGTAATATTGAGAAGTCTATATTCTTAAATATTATATTTGACGACAAAATTAGTAAAAAACTATACAACAGTTCAAGATTACTGAGAATTCTGTAATGGAGTTTCAGTAGCGCATTTGCCCGTGTAGAGCATCGTAGTGGCGAAGAGTCGCGGCCGCCTCTGGGAGCCATTTCACTCCGACAGCCTGTAAATTCTCCATTACGCGATATGAAATATGCCCGGCCACCCGACTACCCGCCTTGCCGCCGCCCTGTATACCGTTTACGAGCACCTGCTATGATTTCTGACCCATCAGCTGATATTCTTCACTTATAGGGATCGATGTCATAATAATATTTTTTTTGTTTTCGTGATAGAACACAATTACAGAAATAAACATTTTTCATCCCGTTGACTCACAATATAAATAATTTAAGAATGAGCACAGGTGAGACGTGTTAAAATATAAGCAACACTCGATAAATTCACCTTTTCAACTGCTAACGTCAACCAAATAATTATACGTATCTCTCATTACAATATTTTGAGGTTTCAACACGAAATTCTGCTTTTGTTCTCAAGGCAATATAATGTCTTTTTGCGGCCACTAAAGCGATATTATTTCAATTAAGAGCTTGATTTAGTGTCGTCGAAAAATCCAAAACAATGAGTCTCAAACAATTGTGTCGGGAAATGCGTAATGAACCATCTGATTTGCGCTGGCCTAAATATATAACATTGAGATAAAATCCAACAGAATACCTGTTTGCCGTCAATGACCTTATGAGTATAAATTAATAATGATATTAAACTGTTTTGACTATGAATAGCTGTGGTATTAAGAGATGCGTCCCAACAATTAAACACGTCGTCGGTTGTCTTGTCAGACATGAAAATAAAATCACTACTATTTATGCATCTGCGAGCGTATTAACGGCACGCACCGCACTCTTATAATGTAATAAATCGTCTGGAAAATATAACCGTCAGCACTCTGTCATACACGCGTCGCCGATGCGCTGGGCTGCGCATGCGCCGGGGCCCGCGACGTCACGCATCCATACACCATAAATTGTAACAACGTAAATAAAATCTGGCGTTCCATATTTTAAAACTTTATTTTAATAGCCCACTATTCAACAAGAAATTAAGACGTGTTTATTAGCTCAACACTCGCAATACACACAACTCCCTTCTTCATGAAATGGTATGCTGGCGCTGTCATAAATCTGTAAACACGTCAAGTTACGATAAATCTATTAATGTTAAGTCCTTCTTTACTTTGTTTACTATTTGGATAAAATATCGTCATAATTTACAACACCTGTCTACTTAACTCTGCATAGCTACTTATAAATATATATTATAATTTTAGTCACAAACATTGTTTGAATATATCCTTTTCAATTAAGTCTATGAACTCCAATTTTTCTTATCCATTCAACAATTCCCAGAAAATTGTCAATAGCCAAGCAAATACTAATATTTGGGTCCGAATTTATGTCTCGGAAGAAGTGTATGGGAAAAGTTTCGTCTTTATATGCCTACTTAGTTGGTCTGACTTCTTTTAAGGGCATGCAAATAAATCATTATTTTTATTAAATGTCATAAACAGTACAACACGTGTGTCGACTTGTTGACTTCCTGGAATCGTACTAAGTGGTCGAATAAAACTTCACAACAGCTGTACCACTAATCAATTATGTAGCGTCTTCATAATATGAGTTTTCGCTTGACGACTATAAAATTGCCACACATAAAATTTTTGTCTGTGCCAAAAATCAACATCATCTCGGGAAGAATGTTAACAACGCAATATTTTTCAACGTGTTCTTAATCTCTGCAGATTGCTTAAAATGAAAATATTTAATCTTGTACCTTCAAAAACAACAAAGTGCATAATTAAAAGTATAATATAATGAACCGCACATTGGCATTCTTGATGATCATTCTTTAACAATAGTCGAAAGCTTAAGGCGAAGCTATAATTTAATTTGACTCGCTTTGACTCGCTGCCAGAATGACTAATTTGCGCCAACACGCTATGATTTTAATTTTATTACTATATTTTTTCCAATTGTTCAGTTCCCTACTGCCTATTAAAATAAAGATATGAACACACCATAAATTAACTAAGAGCAACATAATTATTTTATATTATATTGTAATTATCCAACGTCAGGCAATTATAGAGTGCAGAAATAAACTCATCGTTGTCCGCTTGCACTCATAACTTTGTCTACATGTGTGTGTATGTTATTTATTACATTTACATTTTACAACCGTTATATAATGACGGTTTACAATACATATTTACATGCATTACAATTATTACAGTTCAGGCGAAATTGCACTTATTTTATTTTATTATATTTTATAATACGTACTGATTACGTATTATACGTAGAAATAAAAAACTTTCCAAAGAAATCAACTTTATAAAACTGTAAGTATGTACATTTTTATTGTGAAATTCTTAACAAGTGCAAACACTAATTATCTTTCCAAGATAATTAAAAATTTATTTTTATAACATAATGTAGATACTTCAACAGCATTTTTTAAGAAAAATTTCTAGTCATTTTTATTAAAAAGTTTTATAAATTTGGTGTAGAGCGAACTATATTTAACAAGTTCAAAATCTACGGAATCGGGCTGCATTTTATTTTTGAACTTATGAATAGTAAAGTTTTCTATTTAGAATAGTCTTTTTGTAATATAATAAATAAATATAATTATTATCGTTACTGTGGTAATGATGATTTTATTCTCACTCTTTGCACTGGAATAAAATCAATGCACAGTTGGTTGTATTAAAATTGGATGAGACACTAATATAAAGATGGTATTTACTACGAGGATTAACAACTTTCCACTTTGTGACAGACAATCTAAGGAAGACTTTTTCAGATAACCACAGCCAATTGGTTGTGGAATCTGTAAATACAATATTAATGTAACATAATATTTTTTCAGAGCTCCTAGGAAGAAAAGATTTTGGGTTGACATCTTATTTTATTTATTTATTTATTTACAAGAAACATGGTAAGTGTATAGATGTTAGCAATAAGTATAAGTATCCTAAGTGAATATAATTGTAGATGAATGTCTATATTTTAAATAAACTATTTAATATTTTTACACAACTTAGCGAACGGCAAATAAACTGAAGCCCCATTTGACAAAAAGTGATAGGTAACTGACTAATAGTCATCTATAGACATTATTAGCACTATGGATATCACAGAATACCTATTCTGAGGCACTTATCATACCATTTATATGCTGATATTTCTGTGAATTATGGTATTACGCCTTCGTATCTTGTAAATTCACTACATTTTAAACCTACCACTACATTTCAAACTAAAAAACAAGCAATGTCTGTTTACTGAATGGGACAGTGGTACCCAAGAGCAACAAAGTTAATAAATACGCACGGATAACTGAAGGTATTATACATGTAAAAAGATATATCCGTGCTATGGTTGTAGGTATTATTTCAGTTTCAATAACAAGTATATAGTTAACATACTCGTATCAGAGAATGACAGTAAAATGAAACATTCCAAATTCCAGCGAGTCGTAATAAAATTTTATAAAACCGCGGTTATCGTAAACAGAACAAAATTGCAAATTTTATGAGCCATTCGTCGCGCTTTTCCATTTGCATGATACGAGTATGTCATAGTAAATACAGCTACGGGTTACAGACATGTGCAGTACCGTCATAGTGTCGGTACTTAAATATACATACATATGTATCTATAACACTGATATATAATTCTTCTTTGTTCTAATTATGCTTAAACTAGTTTCTGAATTACAGACTTGACTTCACCTTGACGATACCTTATTACATATATGTACCTAAATTACTAAGACAATGGATATTGGAAAATAATCATTAATTTAACGAGTTATATAATTGAAATCTACAATTATAATATTTTAAAGTAGTGAGTTTCTTTAATTTTCAAAACCAAGAATTTTCATCTCCTACAATTTTATTCTACTTACATAATTATTTTTCAAGTAATACTTGTTTGAAATGAAATTAAATGAAATTTATTTGCCAGAAATATTGTAGATAAATAATAAATTGTTTGTGATATTTTATATTAAGAAAGTACACATATACATGTGTATTAAATATAATAATTCATTACTTTATAAAAAAAACTTAGAAGTATACTACTAATAACGGCGCGAAATAAATATAAAAGAAATAATCTCAGTAACAAAATATCCTATTTCCACTAATTAATATTATATTAATACCTTACGCTAAACTTTCTCATACAAGTACCATCAAACGCCGTTTGTTCACACATTGTTTTTCAGATAATAAAAAAAACAATGAACAATAAAAACAATGTCCATAACACACGGTTCTTTATACAGTACCTTTTCCGAACATATTTAGAGTTGTTAGCGCTTCTTCATAATAAAAAGCTCGTCAACAAAGGCCCATTAAAAACTGAAGTCATAACAGGAAACGTGATATAGTGGCCGGGCTTAAGGATCACCTCTTTTATCATAAAGAGCGCGGTAGCGGCAGCTGGTGCTACCACTTTATGTGGTTTTCTAACGACTCCTCTTTAATAATCTTGTTTATTTTTGTATATGGAACACACATAATGGACTTTAGAAACCTGAGATGTTGAATGCATGCTTGCTTACAAAGATGATTACCACCATTCCATTGTATGTGAAGCGCATATTGCAAGCATATATATATATACGCATAAATATTTTTTATCTATAATGTTATTAATTGGGTATTTAATAGTCACTACTGTTTGTTCGTAAATTGTAAATTATATATTTAAATCCCCTAGATTCCTATGTGATAGCGAATGCTGAATTATTTCAGTCTACCAACAAATATAATCCATGATGATCAACAGGGACATAGACCAAACGGTTTATCGTTTATAGTGACAATCTGTCTGGGTACTAGATTTTTTTAAATTCACTCAAAACCTAAAGTAAAATACATAATTGTATATGAGTAAATATGTCTACATAACAATCATGTTGTAAATGTCAATTAATTCGATATTTACATATTTACTCTTTATTGCACCACTTAAAGAACAATACAAAATAGTAATATATATTACAAATGTGAAGTACAAAAGGCGGTCTTATCGCAAAAGCAATCTCTTCCAGCCAACCTTTGGGTAGAGGAAAAAAAGAAAGAGGCGGTAGCTATTTGGCGCGATAAGTATATGTAATATTATTCAAACTAAAACTACACGTGTTAAAAAAATATGCAAATAATCATATGAATACCATACATATACCTAAATACTTATGATAGTATGTATTATAGGTATGTAATTTAATATTCACTTATATTTATAATATGAAATATTTTATTTTAACTCGCATAAATATATGGTAAACGTAAGTTAGAGTTGCGTGTAAAATAACATTGGTAAATAGCAATCTCTTACACAACATACAAACAAGCCAAAGGTATCTAATACTCGTAGAGAAACATTAAGCAATAAGCCCTCTCTTCAGCTAATAACAACAGTAGCATCTCCGGCGATATCTCAATATCGTAGGTGCGAACTTAATTAACACATGACGGTTGTCGTCGAAATAGAATTCCTGTAAGCATGGGTGCGCGCGCGCCCCGGGCCTCGACGCCCCCCAGCCCTGTTTGTTTACAAGCAACGAGACTTCATTACGCCGCCGGCTAATGTATTCAGCTTCAGCCTCCACGTTAACAGCGACACTTCTCGGAATCAATATGCTCCTTGTATGTTTTGATTGGCTTACGTCTCAAACGGCAACCCGAAACGAAACCAACCCACCAAATAATAGATCACAATTTCCCCCAAACGCACCGCCTAACTTTAATGACACAGAATACAACGAACGGATTTCAGTGTTAATACTTACCCGGGATAAATTTCCTATAGTGGTAACGACCTCTGCATTGAACTTGTCCAATTTTAGGGTTAACGCGCATTAATTTGTTTTATTAACGGCGTTAAACGTTTAACCGTTTCCTGTCTCTGTTCTGTTTCGTGTCATTCCAATTGTCCGCTATTTTTATAGTAGCACCTTTTATCAAATTTATTTTGCAATTTAAAATGTGTTAATGTGAGAACAATATACTGTAAAAGTTAGTACAGCTATAAATAGAGCGCTTATTTGGCTGACATAGAAAGGAATCACATCGGCAAACCCATCGCAGCAACTTTTGATCCCACCGGCGGCGCCCCCAGAAATAATAATGTTTCATCTTATAAAAATATTTCCCTTACGACTGTCGCTCGGTATATCACAGTATTTGTCACAGAGGATCACCCTTTATGTTCGTTTCCAGTCAAACCCCTTAGATAAGCGAGCCTTTTATATGTCAAATATAATATATTATGGTTTACAATTCTAGTTAAAGATTAATATGGATATACGCTACATATTATAAATTTCTCTGTAAACAAATGTAAACATGTCATATACCAGGCGATGGATACCACCATTCACTATGTTGGTTTATTTGCTTATTTGCCATTTCAAATTGTAGAAAAAATACTATGCTTACCCTAAAAATTTAATCGAAAATGCAAAACTGTCCTTTTTGATTACATGAATTTATTTATTTTGTGGTAAATACATGATTATTTGTCTGATATTCTAAATGCATAAAAAGTAAAAGAAAAGCTCATCGTGAACAGATGTTCGCCTTATCCATACAAAGCGAAATCGCATGAGCCATTACTTCCAACATATGAGCAACACAAAAATATCAGCGTATTATGGGTTATCAGAGCAGAGTCGCGTCTCAGAGACTCCGGTCGCCATTCACCCGCCCCGGTTTAATGGATTGCTCGCTTTCATATTCCGAATGTACACAATATTTGCGCTTCTATGATCACTAGTGATTTAACGCTTTGTAGTTCCGCTACCCGCGTCCCTGAATATCAAACGTGTGCTGTAGCCGCCGCACCGCCGGGAATAGAAGCCGTCAACTAGACAGCTAAAATAAAATTTACATTTGATAGTAATAGCATTTCCCGATACAAAAGCTTGAAGTGCGGTGAAGTTCTCACCCATCTGTTTGCACGTCTATAGCCTCCCCTTTCATATGAAAGACGAAAACAAACAGAGAATGTGCCAAATAGCAAACAATATTATACGGAATGCACAATAATATCAGTTCCGGCGGGCGTGGGTGCGGGGCTGCGGCCTGTTTGCTCCCGCGAATAAATATGAAATTCGAAGACGCTCGTCTCACATGAGCAAATATTATTCGGAGTTTGCTTTGGTAAAATGATAACTGCCGAGATTGAAAATTTGGATTTAGCCCCGAGCTCGGGAAATGGTGAGGATGATTCTGAATACGAGTATCGAAATTTATTTTGACAAATATGATGCAGCAAATATTAAAGCCTGGTTTAGGGAGGAGAGTATTGTTTGAAATACAATATACTTTACCAAGACGACCTTCATGCGGTCCTCTCTGAAAACCACCGTGATTAATTCCTAGTGAATTAGTCACGATGGGTTAACTAACCGATCTGTACCCCGCCAGCAGGTTGAGTGATATTAGATTTAATGAAAACGGACAAATAAGCTGAGCTCAATTATTTAAAAGTTGCAACCATTATAAACACGAATAGCGTGTTTGTAATTATTTTCTCGATAAAAACTAACTACAAGTTATATAACATAATTATATCATAAATTAGTGTAGGTGTGAAAACCTATAGATTCACTTCAGCTTTCCTTATTATAATATCTGTGCCTTTGCCACGTAATATTATGGTAGCAATTAATATAGTATGGTCCCAGCATAGAACAGGCCACCCCTTCCTTTCCCGTGGGTGTTGTAAGATGCGGCAAAGGGAATTAAATGATAGAAGGATAGGCAGCAGCGGCCTTCTTAAAACATCACCAAACCCTAACTGCGGTTGCCAACCCGCCTGCCAACCGTGGCAACTATTGGCAGAACCTCACGGTAGAGGGAGACCTATGTTTAGCATTGGAGAGTTAACGACTAATATGATTAATATTAACAGTGTGTTTATATATTTTTTATATATCTACAAAACTTACGTTGGAGAATCTGCCTGTACTAACATTTATATCTCCAAAACCATTTACTCTGTTTCTGGGACCAGCCCCGTTTTGTTTTCATGTAAATCTCTCAACATCTAACATCGATGTATGAGAGGTAACCACTACATATATCTATGGTCCATGTTCATGTAATTAGGCAACGGTTACTTCCATCAAATGGGCCGTCAACACATTTGCCATTCTAAGTATCATAATAAAAATAATCAGGGATATATATAGCACGCAAAGTCGTAGCAAAGTATAGACACTATACAATACGAACACCAACATTCAACATTGTCCAAACTTTTATCATTTCTCTATAACCAAAACAATGAAGTTCGATCACCCCAAATATAAGTCCGTGTCCAATACGGTTGAGCTGTACAATAACTCATGAGCTATAGTCCTAAGCAGTCACTTCAAATCTCGAGCAAACCGCGCGAACTGCGCCAACGAACGAATCCGCGGCCGTCCCCTTATCATCCCACGAGAATAACTTCTAGATTTATGGTACATGTAAAACTTTATGTCGTGCTTTGTTTCCCTGTAGGTATGCACTTGTAAAAACTGATTTGTTCCGAGCATTCCCGATTGGTGTCGACACATTATTTCTAAATGTAATATTATTATTGTATATGGGTGTTTTTTATTTATAAACTATTTATTAGAGCAGAGATTAGATTTTTGTATGTTTGTTTATAATGGATAAACTCATATACTATTTAACCTATTTTAAAAATTGTTTCACCTATAGAAAGCTACGTTATCAGCGAGTAACATAGGCGAATTAAAAAAAAATGTTTTAAAAAATACCAATACCATATGAAACCGAGATAAGCTTATAACATATAGATATCATTATAATCATCATCTCAGACATTATCTATCTTTAGCTGAACTTAGGCGTACTCCATAGACTGCCATAAGGAAACGGTCCTGAGCCACTTGTATATAAGAATATATAGAAATGATGGATTGAAAATGATAAGGGCATTGTATAAAATTTTGTTGAAATACTTATTTTATTTTAAACCGTTGTGCTCGCGGCTTCTGTCTCATGGCACCTCGTCGAAATTACCATATTATTTAATTATTTTTGGGAAGATAACAGACTTTTAACAGTTTCGATTAACATAATGTGATTATTACTAAAAAATAATGCCTAATACTATTTAATGTATTTTTATACTAACCTAAAAACAAATACCTCTGCTTTCTACATAACTTCATAGAATAAAGGGATCAAAATCATAATTGTGTCTACCTTTCTATACAATCCTAAAAAAATAACAACAAATTTAAATGTACACTAATAAATTTTATGATATCTTAAAATTATATTAATTATAAAAATAAGTCAAAACTTTAAATAATATTTTTCTTTTATATTTTTTCTATTATTTAAATTTCTTTAAGGTTGATCATTTGTTTTATTAATCTTCCTCTCTGTATTAAATTTAATGTAATCAAAAATATTTTACGATATTTCTTTGACCCATAACGTAATGACAAAATTGCATAACATTTGTTTTTTAACTGCCAAACTTGCCTATGAATAACTTCATTTCTCATATGCAAAAATTTTATAATGATGATTGAATCACCACACTGCTTTACAAGTTTTGCCTTATACGATAAAAAATCCTAATATGGGATTGCTTGGGTACCTCTGTCTCATTCGTGTTTCAACCGTAAAGCAGTTCTGTTTGCATAGCCATGTTTCGGTTTGAAGGTTGGGATATGGCGTGAATTTACTGGGTACAGAGGAATAACACCTGAGTCCTCAGGAATAGCATCGCATGGGGTGTATCATGGGCGAAACAGTATACTCTGTTATGTCCATGGTACTGCTCATGTCTATAGGCAACGGTTACCACTTTACATCAGGTGGGTCGTCACTTTGTTTACAATTCTAAGTTGTATAAAAAAAAAATAGACCTTATAGGTAACTATAATACAGTATATATAATAAAATCGTAATTCAAAGTTGGATACTACTAGTAACATTTAGCAATATGTGGAAACGAAACAGTTCCTGGGACCCTAAGGTAAAGAATGGTCTCGCAAGTCGAGTGGACGATAATAGTGAAATGCGTTTACGAGTTCGACACCCGCTTGACACATCAACACAACTTAGACAGTGCAAACGAGTCTGGTTAGAGCTGTCGTATAGTGTGACACCATCATAACAGCTGTGACAAGTTGGTTTATATATTTTAACATTATTTTTATGATATTATTTATTTATGATTCAAATGTTGATTTACATACTATAATAGATATATCAAAACAATGATCATGCATCAACGCCACTTACGTACAGCTCGCGCTATATATGTGTGTGTACTTCTAAAGACAGTATAGAGATTGCTGGTACGTGAATAGTGAGTGGCGACCACGTACGGGTAAACGTAGTGTAGGACGACCCCCTCCCACAAGATAGAGTGACGAACTGAAATGCGTTGCAGGAAGTCAGTGGATGCAGGTGGCTCAGGACCATTCTTTATGGCAGACTATGGGGAGGCTTATATCCAGCAGTGGACGGATAATAGCTGAAATGATGTACACATGTTAATAATAAATATTAATTATATTCTGTATTTATATTACGTTATTTCTCACAAAATGAAATCACGACAATGGGTTATTGCTACCCGTAAAACTTTTTTTTATTTATTTTATTATTTCTGGATGACGCCTTTGTGACATAACATAATCCGTTAAATAACATAATAATTGTAAGAGGTTTTGACATGTTTATATTGATATAGCGTTTTCATTTCAGCCGTAAACTGGCCACTGCTGAACATATGTCTTCCCCATAAGGAAAGTTTCGCCATTAGTTGCCATACTTGACCAGCGGGTTAGCAACCGCAATTAAGCTTTTAGAGAGGTTTTAAGAGAAACACTGCTGCTGTCCATCCATCTATTATTAAATTTCTTTAGTTGCCTCTTACGATACCTGCAAGAAAGGAAGGGGTAGCCTATTCCTTGTCGAGACCACACGGCATATATATCATATAGCTATAAATGCTTACAACAATAATTCCTTCGCTCTTATCGACACGCAGTGCTGCATCTGAAAGTACGAAAATAACAAACTTAACAAATAAATCTCTTCTCCACTTACAAATTGTAAAACTTAAAAGTTTGCTCAAACCTTCCTTTAACTTTTTCGTAAACTCTTGACAAAGACACCTGAAGTGGGTGGATTTGGTTTGAACGAGTAACAGCACCGAACGATTCCAAGAGACACCGGCCACTTTCTGCAATGTCATCGCTGCATATAAAAAGTTATGACCACTGGCAATATTTCCGAGCGTAGTCGTCGGCCGGGCTCCGAGAAAACGATATGCAGTAAACGGTCGGGCGTGCGGTCTCGCGGGGCCAGTGCGCCCCCGCTGACCCGCCCGATTTTATGCCAATTTTCATAAAAATAAATCTGACTCGCGTTGATTGAACCAGTCGCCGCCCCGCGTTCGTGATCGCCTTTCTATTTTATTGTTATTAGCTCAGTCGCGTAAGGGTACGAATTATTGTTTTGCCATTTGTTCACGAAAAAATAGACAAAAACAAAAATATATATTTTGAGATGCCAACTTTATTTCAACATGTCTCATTTTCAACTATTCTGTTTTATTTTATAATAGCATTCCTCTCTTTGAATACTATTATTATTATGTGGGTAGATACACTGAATACCCGTATGTAACGGGTAATAATATTACAATTATTATTATCAACATACGTGTCTGTATACATATTTTCGTATATGACATATATTTACTCGTATTCTTTTAATTATTTGTATTTATGTGGTTGTTTTTGTGTCTCACCAGTATAGGTAGGTTTTCCCAAAAGATTACAGCATGGGCTTCTTCAAAAGGGGGTAAAGAGATTTCTTCAGGGTTAGCAACACGCGCGTAATACCTCTGGTATTGCAGGTGGTCATAGGCTACGGTAACCACTTCCCGTGAGCCGTATGCTTGTTTGCCACCTCAATGGTATAAAAAAATCTCGTCATCTCTTTTATTCCTATTGTGTGTGAAGAACCAACATTTATTTATAACAATAAATACAGTAAATTTTTAAAATAAATGGTACAAAAGGCGGCCTTATCGCTAAGCAATTATTAAATCAAATACATTGTTGTATTTCAGTCTGAAAGATAGTCGATGCAATCTCGCTCTAAAGATACAGACACATTTTATGTTACCAATTCATCTTTAACATTTCTCAAAATATGTAAAACGCGTATAGGACTTTGACTTTAGTATAATTAATAATAACGACAACGGTTAACAATTTCTATCACACATTGGTTCATGAGCTTGTCTGCCATATTAAAAAAAAATATATCATTTCCTCGAGATCACCACACCCAGAGACATATAAAAAGTGTGTTAAAACATTATTCGCAATTATAACTTCGCCAAAGCCTTTGATCGCGTCAACACTATCAATGTTAACATCTTATACAACAAGTGTTATGGCATTGTATACTACCATATACGATTGAAAGCGTTCCCGGAGAAGTATTCCGATAGCTATCGCACACACACCAATGGAAACTAAACTGTGTAACAATGTCGGTGCACACCGCCAATTTGCGACACTTCTACGCTTAGAACAACATCTGATAGCGCCCAACTTACTATTACCGACTCAAAACCATAAATGTTGTCTTTATGCGCAATTTATGGCAATATAGAATTAATTCCATTAAAACACGTTTACAAAATGAAATACACGATCAGTACAAAAGTGCAGAGTGTAGTCAAAGAAGCATGGCGGGCGATCGTGATTTATCGTCGGCCGCTTTTGAATATTAAATAATCTTTAATGGGAGCGCATGATCGGCCCATTAGCCGACGTCGCTCCTTTCACGTTTAATAAAGAGTCATTTATAAGCGAGCGACGCTTTTCCCTTATCTGGACGAAGTATGTCGCGCGACTGAGAGGTGCCGCCCTATCAGTATTAATTCATAATTTTATCCTTGTAAGTATGTGCAGTGTTTTGACGGGAACAATATTACGTAACAGCTTACCGTTGACTTAATATATTAAACTGCGCAATATTGTCTTAAACTATGCTTTTTAGGGTTGCGTACTAAAAAGGTACAAAGGGTTCCCCTTATGGTGCTACTTTATCTGTCCATCCATTTGTCACAGCGTTATATCTCAGGCACTACTAATGATTTGAAATTTGAAGTAGTTTTTACATATCATTGGCTCGCACATATTGCAATGGAAATATGTAAAAATATTCTTATTTTATTTGTTAGGGGGTACAAAAGGGATACTCAAAAATTTTAAATTGACCTACTAGTTCAAGTAGAGTATCAATGAAAGAGCTTTATTTATATATTTTAAAAATTATTTTTATTTATTTTTATGTTGCGTAGTTTTTTAGGTGATCGAAAATGTAAGAAAAAAAACCATCATGCTCCTTGTCTCCAAACTTTCTGAAGCAAAAAATTTTAAACAATTACAGTTTATAAAGGTGTTTGTAAATATTATTTTAAAAAATATAAATATTTATAACTAAAACCGTTTTTGAAAAATTATCAAACAACCTCCAAAACAAACTTAGTTATGCATGCCACAAGGTTACGGCATAAAATACGGAATTACGTAGAAGTAATAATAATAACTATTTTGTTTAAGAAAGACAATGAAGGTAATTTTATCTCATATTTATATATTTATGTACGAAACCCTCGGTGTATGAGTACAATTTGACCTGACCGGTTTTTGCTTAGTATGAAATTTGATTTACATGATGATTTCTGGTACATCAAAAAATATACTCATCAAAATATGGCCTAGTTGAGCATTTTGTTGACTGTAGCAATTTCGGTGAACGTAGTCACTTGCAATTGCAATAGGCGACTATTATTTCTGACTACTCCATTTGCGAATACATACATGAATGTAATTTTGAATGTTGAATGTTGGTCTGAAATAAAGTATTAATCTAGTTCTTCATTCTTATATAAAAGAAGTAACATTATCAAAATTACAAAATGTTAGTCTAAAATGAGGTGATAATGTAATGTGAATCTACAAAATTTAAGATAGTATGAATTCTGGTTCTATAATTAAATGTAATTAAAATTGCAAAATTTAGAACGTTCTGTACTTTAATGATAAATGAGCGCAGTTTAATGACGCATAGAAGTCGTGTACATTAAATTTGTGTATCTGGAACACTCAAAGTTTAACATATAAATAAAAGTCAATGCTTATTATAGTCACAATACCCATACAAATGTAGAATTATTTTGTACATAATAATTTAAAAAGAGTAATTATTGAGTTTCTTGCGAGTCCTTCTTAGCAGATAACAACATTCCGAACCCAGCCGTAGAATCATAAAAAAATGCCGCTTAAAAAGATCCTTTAGTCCATTTGAATAAAGATTAATTCTTTTTTATTCTATTTTAATACAACTATAATATCTACAGATATCACTTGACATGGATTGAACCTTTATTACCTTTACCCAGTAGCTATCGGAATCTTTGATTTAAGGGTGGAGGATATGGATGGATGAGAAATATAAATGATTGAGTGTTGGGCGCTTGGGACGCTGCTGTCCCTCTTAAATCATCACCATATCCAAACTACGGTTGCCAACCCGCCTGCCTTGGCAGGCGTGGCAACTCCTAGCAAACCCCCGAATAGGAGAGGGCTATGTTTAACAGTGGACAATTAACGGCTGATATGATGATGATGATGATATCGGAATCTGCATCCACTATATTTTTTTTTGTCAAAAGTTCATAACTAAAATATATTAATATGCTGGATGATTATTGTAAACTAATACAATATGATTATATTTTCATATATAAAGCTTATCTATACTTATAATAAATCTGTAGAGAAGTCAATTCTGTACATGAAATATATTTCCAAAACAACTATCAGGGGGTGATTAGTGATCGATACTGATGCTAAAAATGCAATCAGTAAAATTTTTGTCTGTCTGTCTGTATGTTCGTTATAGAAACAAAAACTACTAGACGGATTTTAATGAAACTTGGTACAATTATTCTTCATACTCCTGGGCAGGTTATAGTATACTTTTCATTACGCTACGATCAACAGGAGCAGAGCAGTGAAGGGAAATGTTAAAAATGTCCACCCCTACGATGCCGGGACGGACCGCTAGTTCTAAACAAAGAATGACATTTATTCCAATTATTTAATTGGATTCACGTAAATCCGAGTCTGTTTTGTTATGTAACAAAAAAATTGTCTCTGATACGATATTTTCATGAAACGAAAAAACTTCATTAAAACAATAATTGCAATTACAAATATAATTTGCAATTAAATATAAAATGCAATTTAGCAAAAAACAGAGATTTCAATCGTAAAACGTATTATACAACGACAAGATGTTTTGTAGCCGTAATATATTAAAATTATTATATGTATATTACTATTATATTAATTTATTATTAATATACATTATTATATTATATATGTGAAGATGTTTGGACGTCGGCCACTCATTCATCTTAACCAGCTAAATAAGATTGAATAAAATTTGGCGCTCGGATGGACTATATCCTGGCTTAATATACATAGGTTACTTTATGGATATATACTTATTCACACGGGCAAAGTTGCGGGATATAGCTGGCATTCAAATAAATTTATAAAGCGAAATCATCTCTCTTCAAGTATTTTTTTCTTCGTAACAACCAATACAGCAATAACTTCATTCGTCACAAAATTAATTTGAGGTCAACAAAAGAAATAATTTTATCGATTGCAAAAAGATTTATCAAAATAGGTTTAGAATTGGCGACGTAATCGTATAATATAGACGAATTTCGTATCTCTTTATGAAAGCTGCATAAAAATGTGTAATTAAACACATTTTATGTGCGGTTTTACACTCATGAAATGTTAGTTATTCTGTAATAGAGCCTGAGTCATTTGGTTCAATGGGAAGGAAACAGTCGGCCTCTCAAATGTTACAAGAGTAATTTCGATTCCCACAGCGGTTAATTGTCACCTCATTCAGCCATTACGAAATTAGTTAGTTCCCTTCATTGATACCTGATCGCTTCAAATACCTTTTCTTCGGACTTTAGCTTGGCAGAGACATTGTAATAATATATGTATATATATGTATATTTAGAGTCAAAAGCAATTTTGACGATTGAATGTAAAATATGTGTTGTGTTTTATTTAACAACTAGACATATCCTGCGACTTCGCCCCGGTGAATCAGTAAGTACGCAAAATATCTGCTGTTGTTATATTAACTTTGGTATGTTTAAATTACCTACTCGTGTTCCAAATTTCATTCAAATCCATTCTGTAGTTTTTGCATGAAAGAGTAAAAAACATCCATCCATAGTTACATACTTTCGCATTTATAATATTAATAATATAATTATAGGTACTTTTTTGACAGTAATATATGTACGTATATAATCAGATTTGATATATCTGATTATATACGTACATATATTACTGTCTAATAGCATAGACTTCCTAAATATTTCACACTCTGTTTATTTAATAAAACTGACTGAATATAGTCAGATATTGTATGTGATGAAATTTTACCTTTAGTGGATACTGAGTACATTGTAATTATAATAAAATTAACGTTTACCATATTGTGAATAATTCCAAGTTTTTATACACAATGTTTTAGGCAGTAAATTGTATTGATATGTTTGTCAGGTTCTTTTCTATATTTATAGCTGGGAATTTGGCAAACTTAATACATGTAAAACTCTAGTGAATACCAAAATTCTTTAATCTTTGTATGTATACCCACAAAACATAAAAAGTAACGACATGCAAAATTTTAGCATGAAAACAAATCTGCTTGATATTAAAATAGTGTAATAATTTATTCTGCTATGCGGACAGCACTTAAAAGTTGAAAAAGCATTGTTCTATTTGTATAACACCTGTTTCAAATCACTCTAGATTATTTGAATTGTAGCAAAATTAATGAGTTTTTCTTGATTCACCACAAATTGTAATACAAATGACGAGCATAACTGTGGTAAATGTGTAAATCTTGTTTTATTGAGAGCAATATATTTAGTATTGGTGTCATTACGGAGCAATTGAATTAATTTAGTTTTATACTAAAATATTTATTTAAGTACCATATAATTTAAAGTAGGTTTTAATTTAATAACACACGTTGTTTATCATGTTCCAGTTACTTACACTACCTCTGAGCACAAGTAATGCAACTGTAGCTCTTTACATGAAATACAATATGTAAAAAAAAACATATGAAGAATTTAAAAAATAAATATCACTTATAAGGGCAGGTCTCGTTTATGATGTCTTATAATGATTCAGAAATGACAATAACCCACATAATATGTTTATAAAAACAGTATATTAATGTTAATATAAGACTCGTTGAGCAGTGCGTAATTATGAAGATTAAAGAGCGATGTGACCACTGCGAGCATTACTTAAAACGTTTCGTCCGTTACGACTTCCTAATAACACTTCGATCCTCCGTTCATTATCGCAAAATATTCGATCGGCTTCATGAGTTATTCCTCTTAATATCTCTGCTGCGTGGGCTGAGCGGCCGGGATATCGTCACGTATGCTCAGCTCACCGGCTTAATTATATCGGCGCAATTAAAGACCAACTAATATATTATAAACGTTGTTAGCAACAACGTTTTTACAAGAGCGCCGGGCACCGACGCGCGTAATCTGCCCGCGTTCACACACTGCCCGCCGTAACACCCCATTACGCCTGCGGACTGACCGACGTGTTTCACAGTATTCTAGAATACCTGTCAAAAATAAAATTACAGTTTGTATACTGTGAATTTACATAATAGTGATAAATATAAATAAAATAATAAAAAATAATGCTGACTAATATTATAAATGAGAAAGTGCGTTTATTTATTACCTCTTAGCGCCCTAATGGCTCAACAAATCGTCATGAAGTTTGGTATACGCATACTAGATGGGATTGAGAAGGTCATAAACTACTATTTATTTTTCTTGACCAATCTACGTATTGCGGTTACTTAAAATGTAATTAATTTCATTGTCATTTTTCTATGATACAATTTTCGCGAAAAGGATGTACACGTTTTGAAAGGTTATCTGTCGACAGAGTTATTTAAGTTTTCATGAGTCATTGCCTCATTGTAAAGCAAAAAAGAATCGTCACAATGAATTTGCGGTTGATAATGTTGTTTTAAATGTTTTAAATATATAATTAGGTACATTGCCAATACTTCGAAGATTTGGGATATTTTACTGACACTTGCATTTAAAAATATATGTTTTTTTTTTAATTCACATTATTATTTTGTCGCACAACTTTATCCGAGGAAACGGTGGAGTTGTAGAATATCTCTTTTAGTCTATTATATCCTGAATGCACCTAGATAATTTAATATATAAAAATCGTAGGCCTGGATGTTAGTCCACGCTTATTTTTTTTTTTATTGTTCAAGCGGTCTTAATAAAATTTTGTAAATATATATGTAGTATTGTTTGTTTCAACTTGAGAGATAGGGTATTTTTTTAATCTGAGAAGAAAAAAAATTAAGTAAATCAATTTTTACCAAGTCTACTACGCGTACTAATGTTCAAACTTTAGACAAATTATTTAATTATTATTACTTTCTGTATTGTTGTATCAGCCGTTAACTGTCCACTGCTGAACATAGCCTCCCCCATGAGGGGAGGGGGGAGTTTTGGCAGTAGTCGTCACAGTTGGCAGGCGGGTTAGCAATCGTAGTTTGGCTTTTAATGATGTTTTAAGACGAACACTGCAGCCCATCCCTCCACCATAAGCTCCCTTAGTTACCTCCTACGACACCCACGGGAAAGGAAGGGGTGGCCTATTCTATGCCGCGACTTACGTAGTACAAGTCTCTGTATATGGTACTAAATATTTCTTTGCTAAATAATTTTATCTTGTTCATCAAAATATGTGTGGGAAAATCAGTCGAGATGTCGATTCAATAAAAACAACTGATAGGATCAGAGAACTTTTCTCGTTTATCTACGTACCTAGTTGGTCTTGTTACGATTTCCACAAGCGAGTCATAACGACTGGCGACAATGTTGTAATACAATTTTCTACTTCTCCATCTATACTATCCACTTGAAGAAGACTTTTATAGTAACTTTTTATTGTCATTACATATGGATGCACATACATAAATATTGTAGGTATCTACATACATATATTCTTCAGACAATTTTATACCTATCACTTTTTATTATAAGTGGACAAGACATGTCTATTGCTCTAAATAATATGACATAAAAATTAAAATTAATTTAGTAAGGAACATATATATGCATAACACTATTTTTCAGATTAATTTCTTTTGTCGTTGTCGAGTCTAAGTGGCTATTTAGATTTGAATGATCTTTGTTAGACTAATAGATCAATTCCCAGATTAACACAGAATAATTTTTATTTTAATTTATGCGAACAAAGCCGCAGCTAGTCAAGAATAAGTTAATAAATAGTAATTTGTAGAACAGATAGTCTGTATATTAGGCAGTCTCGTCAACGTGACTGCGTAATAATCGGTTTGGGTTCGATTTACCCGCGAATCATGAGAAAATTATGCCGCGGGATCGAGTCAGGACGCTTTGAACACATCCGACGGATAAGAATAATTACTTGCAATGATTGAACCCTTATAATCCGAGTGTATATAGTCGACAGATGTTAATCGGTGCTCGCTATAATTACGATTCGATTTCTGACGAGAAAAACGTTAACGCGCGCTCGTATCGGAACACACGGATAGCGCCGACTTACAGCGCAAATATTTCGTTGAGATGTTGACCTTTTAAAAATAACATTTAGTTGTTAGTATTATAATATTGTATGGTTGTATCTCAGTCCCTATAACTGTCGTAAAAATAGGCCATCTCTATTGATATATATAAACATATTGTAAGATTTATTATTGACTATTTAGGCACACTAAATCTGAGTGGTGCTTAATCGCAATTTAATTAATAATAACACAATGTGTAACTATTTTGACGAAATCAATTGGTATTAATTTCAAACTAACACCTATATCTATTAACTAACAAAGATCTCTGATGTACCTATCTATGTATATGTATATATTATGTTATTATGATAGTAATATTTTAATGTAATATCAATAAATAGCATTATACATTTAAAATCTGATATTTCTATATAAGTATTAACTAGATTTGCTAAAAAAATCATCATTCATCATCATTTTAGCCATTAACTGTCCACTGCTGAACATAAGCCTTCCCTATAAGGAGAGTTTTGCCAGTAGTTGCCGAGCTTGGCAGGCAGGTTGGCAACCGCAGTTAGGCTTTTAGAGATGTTTTATAATGGACGTTACTGCCCATCCTACTTGTTTTCTTAATTACCTCTTACGATACCCACAAGAAAGGAAGGGATGGGATATTCTATGCCGAGACCACACGGACAATATATGCCAAAATTTCTACATATTATGCAACTCAGTTCACAGGTTGTAAAATATCAAAAGAAGACACTATCACACGAACTGGAGGCATAACAAAACGACATAAACTGACGTAGCGGTTTTAATTAGCATTTGTAGTGACGTGTCCGCTAGTTGAGATTTTTTTTTTCACATTTTTCCCATTGTATGCAAAGCGGCGCTCATCCATCACTTCATATTCGCGGCTGGCTGGCGGTCCTCGGCTGCCCCTTGCCGGTCTACTGTGTTCACTATACACACGCTAATTGGGAGCACAATCGAAAAAGTACGTTTCATTATCATAAGAAAACAAATTACCTAATCACATCACTTGTTAGATATTTTTGTGCATAGAGCATGACTTCTGCTTGGTTATTTTATGCAACCAGTTTAGGTATGTTGTTTACACACCGCATGGTATAACAATATTTACAAATATAATGTGAGTATATTTGTTAATTTTTGGTATTTACGAAATCGTCACGAAATTGGAAACACACGTAGGTAGTAAATACTTGGTATGGAAAGGAACTCTTTTTATTATAATGTCACGCGGACAAAGTCACAGACAGATTTAGTATAAATGAAGAAGTATTTATATAAGTATAGTGGGGATCAAAGGTTAAATACAATCTTACGTTGGATCTGCGACACACATATATTTCATAATCACTTACCATCAAGTGGCTATAGTGTCGTACCAGTGAAGAAAAAAATTCATAAAGTTTTAACAAATTTTTGAATTCATAATAACCAATAGCATGGGTATATTTTTACTAATATTACACGATACATAGAATAAATAATTTTTTTATGCAACTTTGAATGGCAAACAAGGTGACATCCCACCTGATGGAAAGTGGTAACCGTCGCCTATAGACATGAGCAGTACCATGGACATAACAGAGTATACTGTTTCGTCCATGATACCTCCAATGCGTTGTCATTCCTGAGGATTCAGGTGTTATTCCTCTGTACCCTATAAATTCACTAAAGTTTCTTAAAATTCATTCATTTTCATCGCAATAGATAACTTACCTGGACTTATTACCTAATTTATACATAAAAATATAAGCTACTAAAAACTAAAAATTACTAATATAAGACCATTTGTTCAGACTACATTTCAAACAAATAAATTATTATTATTCTTATTATAGATGAGAGTAATGTTTCGAACCAGAATAGACATCTTACTTCTCAAGGTCTCAAGGTCATCATTCCAGTAAGTCACCAATTCCAATTAACCTATTTATCTATTATGTAATATGCAGTTAACCTCAATTTATCATTTTATACCATTACCTGCATTACATATTATATTTCACATATTTTAATAAAATATTAAGTACTTTATTAGCTTTTTCACTTAAAGAGTACATGGGTCTTTAAAATGTATAAATCCTACTCGACACACTCGTAGGTTTTTCAAATACGCCACCACATTTAGGTAATTCATTTGCTGGGAATCATCCCATGGAAAAATACCCATTCAAACAATTAATTTATAGGTATTTAATTTTCCCCATTGTTTCAATTTTCTTGTGTCACTCTGCATTTTATCTACAGAACTCTTATGTAGTCCACACCGTAGTGAAATTTACTATTGACCAATATAGACATACCACGTAACCGGTAGATTAAATTAGTAGTTAACACAAATAGAATCATTTACATGCATGTAAGTAACGCTGCATAACATTTTAGTTTATTGGGTTATAGCTACTGTACTAGAAGTCACCAGAATGGTTGCAGGTTTTTGCTTTAAAATATATAAGTATATGAAAATAAAATAGATAAGGGACCAACACGGCGGTAAAACTTGCCAAATGCATAAAAGTGTATCGAAATCGGTTAAGTATTATTGAAGATATTGCACAATATATAGACACACAAAAATACTACGAATTAAACCTTCCCCTTTTTGAATACGCAGTTACAAATAAACCTTAAAAATTAAAATTCCCATAGACACACATTAATATTATTAAGGTAAAGCCGTTTATAATCCAGCTATCCTGTAAGTGATAATTTTAATTCTAAGGTCCTAGGATGACGGCAAGATGTATGTTGATAGTCCTCATAGTAGGAGGATTGACGATAGTCTTCTGCGAACAGTGTCCTCTCAAATTCTAGGGCTTATATATTATATATTTATTATATTTATAATCATTTTTATCAATGCACCTCTTTATATTATCGTAACACCTTAGAATCTAAAGGATTACTCACACAATACAGCTCAATTATAAATAGTATGTATTATTTCTGCATATTCACACAGGTAAATTAGGTTAGCTCGTCTTTGATAATCCGTTATCGGGAATATTAAGAATTTAAGTCAACTCCTTTTCGAATATTTTATTAACGTTGAATTTAACTTTAATTAATCAACCTTTAATTAAATACTTATCAATCTTTTGTTATAGTCGTGTTAAATTACTTGTGTGAAAATCTTGTACGTTATAGAAGTACTTTACGAGAAGCTTCCTCTTGCGATTTTCTATAAATATTGTAGCACTGAATACTTCAAAAAGGAACAGGATTTAAAAAGCGGGCGCACCTTCCATTTCAAGTTTATCCAGATATCTATAGACTAGGACCGATTATACATCACATTCGTGGTACAAGAATAACCATTTTCTTATTAATGAAAATTAACTGAATTATCACTGTAATCACACAAACCGTTGAAAAAAGTAATATCTTGTTACAGGCACATATTTAAATGTCAAAGTCATAAATGCCATACGCGTACTTGTAAACGCGCGCATGTAAATTCTAATCCTTGTTGCATTCGGAACGGGGCGGCCTAGTAATTATGTGCTTTCATTTGTCTGTTTCTCGGAACAAACGAGCGAGCGCCGCCGTGTAAGCCCGCTCCATGTAAAGCAGTTAGCAGTACTCTAATCTCGCACTGCCATTAATTTAAAGAATACGTCTGCGTAACCGACTTTACCAACATAGTCGAAACACAATTCTCCTTCACATTTTCTTATTTGCATATTAAAATAATTTCGAGTAAACGCAATACGTAAAGTCTCCTTCCATTGGCGCTCGGGCGTTTTAACAACGACTTAGATAGAATTTGGCGGTCGCCCTAAAGTAAGCTTTATGTCGATCTCCTTGAAACTTAATATTAAATTAACATTACTTTAATCATACACTTGTTTGTTATAAATTCAGTTGGAAACGATGACAGATAAAGGCGGGTTGTGCGCCCAAATAGATAAACTAGTGTGGAAATTAATGTCTACATTTACTGGTGCATGAAGTTTGTAGTTAATTATAGGTTTATAGCTATTCACTTTTTAAATATGTATTAGTACCACAAAGAGCGACCATTATCATTAAAAAGGAAGTGTATAAATTATTACTTAGTTTCAGCTTATCATGAGACATTACATACATTTATCAAATTAAATATAGGCATGCCATGAAGCATGAAATTGTGTGATAAAAATAACAAACAGTTGTGGATTTGGGCTTATTTTGACATTACTTTTATTGGTATTACCTTGGTTATATTTTTTATAAAGAACCATGAAATTTAAGACAGGCATATATTCGCGAAAGACAACATTATAAATTATCATATAAATAATCATCGGCCGTAATGTCAGACTTAAGATTCAGAGATATTTGTAGATTTGTAGTTGGAAGCAACTCACGGTTTGTCAAAATTTTTCCATCATAGTAGATTTGGTGCAATATAGAAGAGAATGTCCTAAACAATCCCTATCCTATTGATCCCTATCCTATAGATTGTTCTTTATACTAATAAGATGATAAGGTTCATGTTATCGTGACCTAAAGATTATACTGTGACATCCATGACATCTCCCATGTGTTACCACTCTACGAGAATAAATATTGCCTAGTGACATCTCAGTTAATCGGTTATTACACAAAAGATGACTGTTTTTAGACTGAAACCAGACAACGTATTGTTTCATGTTTTAAAGTCACGCAAATCTCAAAATATTTAGTGAAGTAATTCCCGGTAATTAACTGAAAACACCATATACGTTTCAATTTCATACATTCACAGCTACACATAATATATACCTAAAGAAAACAACACTAATCCTATTAAATGTTATGACATACCTTAATTAGCAACACCTCACATTAATATAAAGGCGCGTTCATACACCGTCGCGTCAGTTTATGTACAAATTAACACGGCCAGGCGTGACCTAACAACATTCACTCCTCTGATACGCGATCTAAAAACAACAATGTTATGAATTACAAATTTTATTACTCCTGTTTTATAAGGCAATTATGCGTTATAATTTTATGACACTTTAACTTAACAGCTTTACACATTAGCCGGTGCTAAGTTAACTATTTCAATTTATGCGTATTTGTGATAATCTCGTTTATTAAAATTAACTTGTGTACATAGTTGGCGATGAAGTGATAAGTATAACTTTATTAACGACTCAATTAATTGCTTACCACTCATGGTACGCATATTTAATATTATCAAGTATTTTTATAGCAGTACTACTACAATCAAAAAAGTGTTTATAGTACCTACACTTTCGAATGTAGACAAATAACATTAGATGCAGTCCTTTTTTTATTGAGTGACCATAAGCGCTTTCGCTCTCAGTTGAATTAGATTTGATTAGAGCTTAGAAACTGATAGATTCCTATTTTTTCATGATTACCATCAGTTAAGATTATCAAACTTATAATAATAATGAGTTTATTTCATCTCTACAAATTACAGTATCTGTATAGATTACTTACTTTTATACAAAATATAAGTATCGTATTTTGTGGGAAATCTAGAGCCTAAACTAAACTGTAACCTGTATTTTAAACACCAGGTCTCCCTCAATAGAGTAGTGATCATACAAAACTAAAAGGTAGTTGCGTGGAGTAAAAATAAATATGGTTTATTATTAATATAAAAGTGTGTGTGTGTGTGTGTGCGCGCGCAACTAAATAAATTAAATATTCTTTTTATATTGGATAATTGCAACGTTAATATATGAATCAATATACAGAAATTTCTGCTGAAGAATTGATCGTTTTAATAAAAACCTCCTTTGTTCAGATAATTTTTTATGCAACTTTAAATAGCAAAAGATCTAACAATCTTCATTATGGATATTACATCCATAATTTTTTTTTCAGATGTATATGAATTAAACAATTATGTATTAAGAAAATAATAATAATTATAAATTTGATATTTTTTTGCATTTTATATGTCGTAGTCTTCCAAGATTGGATATATGGTCAAGATTATTATCTATTCTTATTCCATCAAGCGTAAAGCGTAGATTTGTTGGATATCAATAGAAATATTTTATTGTCTTAGGTATTAAAATATTCTCATATTTCTTTACCAAGCAGCATGAAGATTCAGGGATTGGCGGCACCCAAGAGCAACTCGCGCGTGGTGGTAATATTATCATATAATAGCTTCCCATGGCTGTCGCAAGTCGCACGCTATGCTTAAATTATTCAAACTTATTTCATCGCATCTCAAGATCTTAGAGATATCAAAGTATCTATTCTGTCAAGACATACCTACTTAAATATAATAGATACTTACGAGGCTTGAAATGAATTTCATGGCGCCGCTCGTGTCGAATGTAATATAATGTAATGTTCCTGAAAAATATTTTTAAACCACTAAGGTGACAAACAAGCATACGGTCTACCTGATGGTAAACAGTTACCGTAGTCAAAGAACGCCTGCAATACGCGTTTTGCCGACCCTCAAGAAATCTTTTTAGCGCTTTTTTAATCATCATGCGGTCTTGGTAAGTCCAATATTAATAAATTTAATAATAAATATATATAAATTTAATAATAATAAATTTAATTTTAAGTTTCATAATACACAATTTTGAAAAGTGAAACCACTAATTTCTATACAATTTCAAAGATGTGTATGAAAAGCACAATTAAAACTGAAAAGACTTTTTATCTTCCGATAAAAAAATTACATTAAAATTCACTCGCTGTGTAATTTACATAGATACTGGTATCATGTTACTATGTTCAGAAATTCAATATTTTATAAACATTGAATTCCAAATTCATCAAAAAATTTCTTTTGCATTACCTTGTTAAACCTATTATGCTGTAAAGCCGTTTACTTGCTTACGATTCATTCCTTAATCGATTCACACCCTCGGCTGCTATGTGCTATTTCTATACTGAAATTTGTCAAATGTATTCGAGTATAATGCACGAGACTTGTCATGTGAGCGATAAGCAAATGACAGAAAATGTTATGTAAATTCTAAGCGGCTATAATACTGAACAAACACCTTTATAATGCGAAACGTGGGGGATAATGGCGGGATCGTGAGTTATACTTGCAGATAAGGCAACTCCTTTGTCTAAATAACGAATTATATTTTTAATGTTTTTATGGTAATAAAGAAGAAAACAATGACGAAAAGAGTTTTTTTAATCTTTTACCGTCGATATAAAATAAACCTCAACACTTATTGATGGTCTTAGGTATATAACCGACTGTGAAGTCTATATAGAAGCTATACGAGTGAACCTAAACTGGCCAATAACTCGACTACACTAAAATTTCTCTTTGCTTATCGAACCGTCTTATAAAGCCATTTTTTTTACTTATATGTAAGCATAGTTTTGCTTAACCTATCTATGAAACTGACAGCATTTCATTACATAGGCACAATAAGTACCTGTAGGTGACTATAAGTGGTCAAAGAATATCAAGCAACTGATTTGGAAGGCTATATTTAGTTAAATGATCTGAATGTTATTCACAACAATAATTTATATTAAATTTTAATATTGTTTTCGTTCCTTATATTAAAAAAAAATTTTGTGCAGTCCTGGCATAAAAAGCCACCCTTTCCTTTCCCATAGGTGTCGTAAGAGGCGACCTTCAAGGTCTTTAAAATCGAGAGTTGGGCAGCAGGGTCTCCCTTTAAACATCACCAAAACCTAACTGCTGTTGCCAATCTGCCTGCCAACTATTGGCAACTATTGGCAAAACCCCCAACAAGATGAGGCCTATGTTCAACAGTGAACAGTTAACGGCTAATATAACGATAATTACAAAATTAGAAGTATAAGTAAGTAAAATTATAAGTAATATTCAATTGTATAATATGAGTGAGTACATTCAACTTTTTTATCTTACTAATATAAAAAATTGTAACTAGATGATATCTGTACATGAGAAATATTTAAGAAAAATGTATATATGGTGTCTTAATAGAGATAACTCTAAACAATATTTATTACAAATTATGTTAGTCTGTATATTTGTTCCAGCATTGCACAAAAAGTACTGTATTAAATTGTATGTGATTTTCACAGTTATATTTCTGAAGATCTAACTTAAAAACTGATCTTTACATTAACTTGATACACTATCTATAAGTCTACATATTTCATTGGTTTTCCTACTTCTGAAATGTTCGCGTACGGAGTAGTCGGCAAAATGCTAAATAAAATAAAGTATGAACAAACTTATATGTTGATAGATACTAGATATTCATGAAGACGCTTCTATTTTTTTTAATACTATGAACATGCACGTAATGACTTTATTGTTAGGGAAAAATTAAAAGATTCTTCATACAATTGTATAAATTATATTTTCCTATCAGATACATCATAACACCAAACGTGCCGTACTTACATTTTATAGATAGAGTGTCTCCATGCAAGTGCTTCGAAAAAAGTGGCTCTACTTTTTCACACGAGTACAGTTTTGTGTGATAAATAGTTATGAGTGATTCCTTTATAACTTACATATTTATTTTGTCTTGTAAATTCTGCACCCATTTAATGCGTAAAAACTCGTTTTATTTATTAAATAATTAAATACAATACATTGTGTATGTAGAATATAGAACATTAAAAAAAACTATTTTTTTATTAATGTCAGCTAATTGTGAAATTGTGAAAAAGTTGACCCGTTTTAAAGCTCGAACCTTTATCTATATAATCTTAGATGCCGTGCAACGGTAAATTAAAAAAGGCCCTTCAAGAAGAACAATGGTGCTGATAAATACACAGTACGTGTGTAAAATAAACTTTTTTTTTACTATAGGTACGGTTAAGGAGCGAAAGTCTGTCCCTGGTTATGTTTTTATCCAAATATATTATGCACCAATTTAAGACAAATGTAAATAAGCTATTCGTTGGCTCGAGAGCCTCATTTTAGACTACATCCTCGTTTTCCATCAAGTGAGATCGTTACCTTTCAATAGTAAAAAAAGGTGAAAATAGTATACCCCACCTTTTTTTTTAACTCTATTCGACTCGACTCGATTTTGTTTTTCCATTTGCCTCAAAAATAAATACGAGTATATTTTTAATGCGACTGTATTTTCAACCGACATTAAAAAGGAGGAGTTTCTTAATTCGTAATTTTTATAAGCTTTGTACCTCATAACTCCGTCATTTATAAAACGATTTGTAAAATCCTTTTTTATCTGTAACTATATATTTTCAGATTGGTCTCATAGAAATTTTATCATAATCGGTTCAGCAATCTATCTTTAAATCAAAATAACTAATTTTGTTAGAATTAAAGTCGGTATTTTTTTATTTTTTGGAACATTATATCAGCCATTAACTATCTTTTAAAGAACATAGTCCTTTAGGCGTTTTGTAAAACAAAAACTATTAAATATTAGTCATTCTATGGATATTTTATGTGATATATTCACTAAATTCTAAACAAATTTTTATGATGAATGGTTATTCAATTTACTATGATTGTAAACCTATCATCGTTATAAAATAATATAAGGAAAACGGTGCAAATCTACTTTTACTTCCGGTGCTGTTTTTACTATTCATTTTTATTTGAATCACCGATCCATCCATCCATGCGGTCGTGTAAAAAATATCGAATACATAAACAAAATCATTACATTATACTACGCTGGAATGGATGAACCGAATAATTAATTAATCATAATTTCACAAGTTAAATGTTGATGCAAAAATATACTATTGAAAAACCACCAAATAAGATAATAATAGAAGTAATAAGGAAAATGACTTATATAGTTCCGTTTAACTTTTATATTCAGTTAACCTCTTTATTTATTACATTTAATTTGACAGTAAATTTATTTCATTCTTACAACTTACGTAAATATTACCAAATATTGTGCCTTTAATTTAAATAAACATAATTGTTGAGATAGAATTAAATTTTAACGTTACATTTACAAATTGAATATAAATAATATCTAAACATGTCATTTTCAGGCAAAAGTTACGTAAAAACACCAAAATCCGCCAAATGATATTAAACACGTAATACATTTTACAAAAGCTATCATCAAACGTAATTGCGTGGATAATTACACAAAATAAGTTCTTAGGAAACTGAAATAGGTGAGTACTTAGCTATATATATTTATATTCTGTTGTTAATTAGCTACAAAAGGTCACAGTGAAATCTGATAAAGACTATTTTATAAGCATTTGCTGTACGTATACGACTCAGGCAATTCCATCAATCTGTCCAAATGTGAGCTACGTAGGCCACGTTTCCATTGTATACGACACGTGAACAAAAACGATTTATTTTCGAAATGTAGACTGATAAATGTATTCGTTACTGTAATGTACTACACATAATAAATACATACGATGAAATATTATAATACTCTTTACTGATACCGCGTTGGTTGGTAGCAGTTGTTATATAAAGCTGACACATATTCCCGCCACTGTGAGGCTTTTCTACATAAACTCAAGATTTACACAGTGTACTATAACGGTGACCTCACTGAGCAGATTAAAAAAACGAATGAATGAATGAACATTTATTTGCATACAGTTATATACATCACCAATGTATCAATGATCCCATTCCATTTTAAAAGACGGTATAGTAAAATTATATCTCTTTTTAAAGATGGGATTAATAGTGATCTAATAAACTATAGGCCCATTACCATTCTTCCCACGATTTTTTTAAGAGTAAAATCTTTGAAAAAATCATCTTGAATCAACCACTTAATTATTTTAATTTAAACAAATTAATTCATAATAGTCAATTTATTTTTAAAGGGCGATCAACTACGGATGCAGGTGTGAAGTTACTGAGACACATTTTTGGTGCCTGGGAAAATAAAATGGATGCGATTGCCATTTTTTGTGACCTATCTAAAGCATTCAGTTGTGTATATCATAATATATAGCTGAAAAAAACTAGCTTTTTATAGTGTCAAAGAAAATGCTCTAAATTTAATCAAATTATATTTATCAAATAGAATTTAAAAAGTTGCAGTAAATAGAATTACACCTAATGGGTCGCATGTGCGATCTTGGGTGTACCTCAAAGATCTATTCTGGGGCCATTCCTATTTTTAATTTATATTAATAATCCCGCTTTTGCCAAGCAGGGTAGATGTGGCATAGTATTATTCGCAGATGATTTCTTCTTTGATTTTTAAAGTTGACAGATTGACCAAAAATTATGTCGATGTTAATAGTGCTTTGCTGCGTTTCTTGCATTAGTTTACAACTATTGATTTAGTCTTGAACGCTAAAAAAACAAAATGCTTAATTTTCTTTTTCTAAAAATCATAATTCCAATTTCACTGTAAAATTAAATAACGAACCTCTTGATCTTACAGATTCTACTCTTTTTCTTGGAATCACTTTTGATAATAAAATTCTAAGATACCTAAAGAAAACTGAAACGAGTGAAATTATAATATTCACTTTGTAATAATATTCAGTAATATGATGTGAGTGATAGCAAATAAACTTAAAAATCTAATCTAGGCGGCTGTGATATCCATAGGGCAGTTCAAGTTGACAATGACTATAGACCACGGTTACCTACCACTATCCATTAGGTGGGCCAATAGGTTATCTGTTCTTCTAAGTTGTATAAAAATATAACAAATACAATTCAGACTGCTTTGTTTCTCTAAAAAATAGTGGTACTACACAGTTATCACTTTCAATAGGGGGGCTGTCAGTTTGTTTTATACTCTAAGTTACATAAAAAAAAATCTGACCTATGGTATGGTCTAGTCAAATAATATTCTACTGTAGAAAGATTCTATAAGCCTTTTGCTCGTCTTTTGGCTTATAACAATATGTACAATTTATATGCAAACAGCATACTAAGAAATTTATCCATAAAAATTCTTTTCTCTCCAACTGATAGACGATAGACACCAACAGATGCGCAAGGGAATACATAGTTACTAATTATATAACTAATAGCTTCTCATGTCACGAATATATTATTGCGAATGACTGATATCTGTAAGGACTTGGTGAAACAGATTTATAAGTCGTCGAATATAGTGAACAAATATGTAACCAAACGTGTAACCGTGTATTATACACGTTTGGTTACATATATACTAATAATTGAAATACGTACACCCGCAATTATTATTGCTGAAGTTTAGGCATAAAATAGGCAATTATTATTATGTCAGTTGGTAACTGTTCACTGCTGAACATAGGCCTCCCCTTATTGGAAGGGTTAGCCAGTAGTTACCACACTTGGCAGGCGGGTTGGCAACCGCAATTAGGCTTTGATGACGCTGTTGCCCATTGCTTGGCCATGAAGTTCCATTAGTCGCCTCTTACGAAGTATCATATTCCTGTGAGTATCACAGGAAAGAAAGGGGTGGCCCATTCTATGCTGGAACCACACGATTATACAAAAATAGGCAAAATTGACATTAAAAAAGGTAGTTATCTATTTAATTCATATCACATTCGCCTATTTTTTGTTAATATTAACATACCAGATAAAGATTACGTACGAAAGTCGTCAGCATGGGTATTGTTCAGCTGTGTTTCTGCCATGAAACAGCTATGCATTCATGCCTATTTATGTTAAATAATCCTTGTGTTCGGTCCTCAGGAATGGCAACCCATGAGTACCGTGGGTATCAGAGTTTATTTTGTGATGTCTATGGTATTTTCATGCTTATAAGCAACGGCTGCCACTTTCCATCAGGAAGGCCAGCAGTTTGTTAGTCATATTAAGTATCATAAAAAAAATATATTCCTAAAAGTATGTAACGTTCCTACTTACGGACGTTATATAACGTTTTAACTTTTCAAATTAATTTTATTACAGTTTATAAAATATGCGCCATCAAAGTTTCTGTACTTAATTTACTGATTAGTTATGTGTGAACGTGACAAAATTACAAATAAACTCGACTTCAAAATAAGTTTTTGATAGTTTAGAGTCACCATTGATTTTGCACTGTCGTTCATTTATTACTCTTTCTTCGGCATTTGTATTCACGTAAAGTTTTTGTAGTAACATAAAATGCAAATTGTGAAAAATATATCCTATTAAATTAATGTCATTAAAAAAATTTGTCACGACAAAAAATTTAAACATACAATACCAACAAGGTGTGTCTTGCTATTATGGAAGCTAACATACCTTGTTATTTACCAAAACTTATAACTTGGGAAAAATGTACAGTTTCACTACTTTAAAGGATGCTTTTAACTTTGATGTTACCCTTTAAATCACTTTAATCTATGCATCAATGTCATACATGATTTCAGAATACTTGTATTATCCAGTTGTACTTAGTAAATTTTAAATAAAAAAAAGTGTATTCTAAGACAAATTTATAAAATTTTCAAGTTATTGGTTAATTAGAGGACAACACAGAAAAAAATCCCAGAACATACAAATATTAATAAATAAACTTAAACGAACCAAATAAACAAAATAGTCAATGTTATACTGTTCTCGACAAGTACCTAAAGTTATCTTAACCCCTTCTGACCCGATTATAAAGTGGAAATCTAATTATAAAATAATACTAAACTTAAATAAACTTGTCGGACGACCCTCCCGCCGGCCCAAACTTGGCAAGTGGAAAAGGACCCGAGACGTAAAGTAAGCTTTATCTACGAGTATATTTTGCTTTGGACTCTTTATGAGTTCCAAACGAGATCCGTCACGCGACGTTAACTCGGAATAGAAGTGATAAAGTGCTCGCTAATCTGTCCTATTCTGGCCACACTTACTACACTTTATTAATCACAATGCTTACAAATTACACTATACTTCCTGCGGCGTGACACCTCGATATAGCGTATGTTAATTTTATTGTTACCTCTATTGGACGATTTGGGCACCGTGACAACTTTTGTGGGGGTTGAGTGTGCTTGACTAATATAAATTTAAGTCGCCCTTTTGTTTTATTCTGTTTAAAATATTATAGCGTGAGACTAGAACTGTGTCGTTATTGTATCTTTATATTTATCAAACTCTTTTATTTTATGAAGTAAAAAATCTTTGTCAAATAAATATATATCTATCTAACCATATGCCATTACTTTATTAATTTAACACTTCTTAATAACAAATAAGTGTCTATAATCCTCGAAATAACATGTTTTTCTTTTAAAAAATAAAACGTCAAACCGTTTAATGTAACATGTCTGTCTAGGTACTGCCTTACCTAATGCCTAATACTGTCGTGAAGCATTGCATGCATTATTGTACTCGTATATCAGTACAAAGAATAAGAAAGTGACACTGACACAAAAGCGATAACAGTTTAAACTTTCATTATAACAATTACCATATCAATTTGCGTATGTTGTCGAGAAAGCTCGACCAATTTCATTAAAGGTCTCTTATTCAGAAATGGCCAGACTATATGCTTCGTTACACTGAGCTGAACATCTTAGACGTTAGGTGGTAAAGTAAAGCACAGCCATGAATAAATAGCTCACGATATTACCTGATAGATTGCCAGCTTAAAATTTACAGTGCAATTAAAAAGTCAAATAATCAGATACTAAAAGATCGCCACACTAATTTGAAGTATGTAGTATTAAAATTTTAAATTATAAATGATTTCCATGATTCCATAACATCAAATAGAAAATTAAAAAATCAAAGCAGTCGTAAGTATCTAATTATAAATTAAAAATAATATTTTGATATTGGTAAAATCCGTAGAATGTCTTTTTCATATGGTTTAATTTCGCATACAAGTTAGTCGACATTGTTTATGCAAATAATTAAACAAATCCAATTCTACATGCATTGGTTGAAATATCACGCTTATACCAAATTCTAACGGCCTTTTAAAATAAGGACACCTTGAATCGACCTTACACATGACAAGAATCATGTTTTATGCTTATTATTCTTATCGGAACACGTTTCTTTCCAGTGTTTATGTACAATTTTATGCTTTAATCGCAAAATTTACACTTTGAGCGTGGGGTTCTCGACATGACGCCTTATGCAAAGCAGGTGCTACCTGATACGTGAGTCTACAAACATGTTACAAAATGTAATAAGTACTCACCAGAGAGCCAAGGAACTTTGATCTAACATATACATTCATGTAAAGTACAGTAAAGATTAAATTATATTAGCAAGTGTGAATGAGTAATAATTAGAAGAGTATCTAAATATGATACGAACAAGGTGAATCTGTTTTCCCCTTATTTCATAAGTCACATTTTTGAAAGTTATGTTCGCGACTTATGCCCGTTTGCGGTCGCTAGAACACTTATCAGACAGTAATCGCGTAACGCCGTCATAAAACTCTCATATCGGGGTGGTTCATGAAATAGCAAAAAAATAAAAACGAAATAAAAAGTGAGTAACCGTATACGTAGTTAATACAAACACTTATTAGTATTTGGAGATAAAATGAAGTTGGCCCGCTTTGGGCAATTTATTGGGGTAAGTTATGGGCGGCGCGCGGGCTGGAGCGGCTAATTTATTCGCCGTGCACATAAATTACTTGATTATGAATTCAAGTTAACTCCACTGAAATGTTTGTCTGTTGTTGTAGGCAGCGCTTTTGTGTAACAAACAAGAATAAATAATTTCTAAACTTCCTGCTGAAATAAATGTGTATAGTTTTTGTGTTGCAATCTATACTCCTAGATTAACATGCCACTACTGGGCGTGTATGTTAACCCATCTTCTCGCATAATTAACCTACTATTATAATGCTGGTTAGAAACATTTTCACAGGGTTTTATTTCTCTTTGTCGTACACTAGTGTATAGTTGCCTCTTAACCTGTAGTAAAAGATTAGAGATACATAGTTCTCTTCTATAGGCGATTCTATTACTACATAAAGCACGCGTAGCAATCGAGAAAGATAAATACACAATTCACAGCCTAAAAGAACATTGAATCAAATTAAAACTGATGTTATCAGCTAAGGTTTGGATGAGGCTTCCCATTAATGCCTAAAGGGGAATATTAATGGGCAACATAGGAGACAAGTGGGGAGCGAAAGTAGAAGCATTCTCATAAAAAGCAATAGTAGGGATTATGTAGAACACCAATGGTAATGTGGAGTTGTTTTCCAGGCGGCAGTAACGCGCCGCAAGTCGCTGCAGCGCGGAATAATCGCGGATGCCCATAAAAGATGTAATTTCAGATAAGCTGAAACAGACGAGCCCCGCCCCCTGCCACCCCGCCTCCCACTGACCCCCTCGCCATCGCTGCCTACTTTCTAATGACTAATTATTATGCTGTGCGTTTGCGAGCTTTAACGTCAGCAGTAGAGCCTACCTGCTTATGCCCCCCGCTCGACTTTGTGGCAGGTCATCCATCTATAGGACATATCTTGATTGATTATGCTTGCTTAATTTGTTGTAAGTATAATCAAATTGAATATTTTACACAACAAATCAAATTCAGTAATAAATTTCTCTAATAATTACCTGTTTATATCTACTTACACAGTATATTTATCATCATCCCAGTCATTATCCGTACACTGCTGACATAGGCCTCCACTATAGACTGCCATAAAAAACGGTCCTGAGTCACCTACATCCACTGAATCCTTACAATGCATTTGAAGTCGTCACTCTTTCTAAGGGGGTAGGGCTCGTCTTACTCTACGTTTGCCCGTACGGGGTCCCACTCAAAAACCTTTCTTTCCCATCTGTTGTCGGTTCTTCGAGTGATCAGCCCATTGCCACTTCAACTTGCTTATCCTTCGGGCTACGCCAGTAATGTAATACATTACATACATATTTTTAATGGTTGATAATGGTATAGTAACCCCGCCTGCGCTATATTCTGGCAAGGCACCAGTGAGGGATGATAGATGAGGCTGAAAGGAGATAACGGTCCCATCAAGACGATTTCTACAAGAAATAACCGAGATGGTTTCCAAGGGAATTACGTGGAGGCCGACCTGATAGAGTATATCGCTAGCAATGGAGCTGTCAGATCTCCATTACTAACAATCCCTTCTGCCCATGTACTTACGTAGTGTTTATACTTTATGTTTAATTATCATTATTTAATTGTATTTAATTTTAATAATGTCATGAAAATATCTATAGGCACTTAAGTATTTAAAAACTGCAGTAAATTTAATACAAATAAATATCTAGACATTTTCACTTAACATTAAAATTAAAACATGAGCTAAACTGCCAGCACTTCTTACTTAGACATAAGACCTTTTGTCAAGTATTGAGTACAAATTTATAGACAAATTCCACAGTTATACTTGCAAAAGACAGTGCACAGTTGCAACCAAGGCGCCAGGCAGCGCGATGTGCTGATAGAGGGCGCCGTCTACGACGTGTCGATGCATGATACTGCATTACCATACGCTCGCACCGCGCCTATCTACGCCAGCACTACTAATGTAATTATTAGTGCTCCTTGCCAGTACGTTTACGTTAATGAATCAGATACTAATATTTGCAACATTTAAACAATGTAGTTTGTGGGGATCTAAACACCATATTAGACTAACAACTATATGTGGGATCATAGATAAGAATATATAATTTATGAAGTCGTAGTAATTTTTCAAAATTATAAATAATCAAAGAATGACTTACTGAAATTAGATTTCATTTTTATGCTATACCTATTATCCGAAATGTACATAAGATAGTGTAATATACTCCTAAGTGTAAATGGACTACTTCTTTACTAGGCAACAATGCCAAATGTTTTTTGCGCAAAAACGATTTACGATAAATAGAACCATTGTGCATGCACATGGTATAACGGTTTTATTTTAAAAAACTTTCGTATATTTATTTTTCAGCAAGTGAATAATTTTTCTGTACATAAAACTAGAGCATTACGTATTCTGTTGTAAAACTAGGCACTATGATGAAGTACTTACACGAGTATATTTATAGCTATAAAAGGAAACAACGCGGTCTTGACGTCCAGAAGCCGTTTTCTTCTGTTCCCTTGGGAATTCCCAACAACCCTTTCACGGAAAACGTCTACTCAGATGAAAGACGTCTATGTAAAATTTAAAGTTATATGGTTGCAGAGATTTTGTGATTAATTTGATATCTTTTATTTTTTTTCATATGACCAAATTAATACGAGTGACAGCGGCAGTTTTGCCCTCTACTCACTGGATTCTAATATGCTTAGTGAAATCTAGGCATGTCAGATACAATCACCGAAACATAAGACAATAATAGATATATGATGAATTCAGCCGTTAACTGTCCACTGCTGCACATACATAGATCTTCCTCTTTGGGGGTTGGGGTTGCTACGTTTGGCAGGAGAGTTGGTAACCGCTTCGGTTATATTTTTAAATAGACTGTGCTTCCCATCTCTCGATGATTAATCCCTTAGTCGCCTCTTTCGACACCCATGACAAAGGAAAAGGTGATATATTTATTCTATGCTGGGCCTACAACCAACTAATATATAGGTAACTGCGACTATTTCAGCTGGGTTTATAGTTATAATCGTATTTTTTTAACATTACATATTTAAAGATATGTCACAAAGTGATTAATATGATCACTTTGAATGATGATTGTTACAAGGCGATAAATATAACTAATAGATAATCTATATATATATATATATATATATATATATATATATATATATATATATATATATATATATATATATATATATATATATATATATATATATATATATATATATATATACAACTTAGAATGGCAAACAAGCTGACGGCCCACCTGATGGATAGTGGTAACCATCGCCTATAGACATGAGCAGTACCATGAACATAACAGAGTATACCGTTTCGCCCATGATATCCCCCATGCGTTGCCATTCCTAAGGACTCAGATGTTATTCCTCTGTACCCAGTAAATTCACGCCATATCCCACCCTTCAAATCGAAACACAGCCATGCAAACACAACTGCTTCACGGTTGAAACACGAATGGGATAGAGGTACCCAAGCAATCGACTTTTGTACAAAGTCTCCCTCTGGTATATTTATAATATACATATTTATTTATAATACACACGTAAATTTTCCAGGTAAGTACTAACTGTTGACATCTATTCAATAGCAAGTACTTAGGTATACGTATTATGTTATCTTAGTCCATGCCTATGTTAAAATATGTAACACACACAACAATATTAAATGTAGTTAGTATGTACGCACCTATAAGGTGACATTACAGTGCTTTTCTCTCAATAATTTATCCAAATTATACAAATAGCGTTTGCCTAAGTGCAGCAACATATTGGCATGTGTTCGTGACTAGTTTACGAGTGCTGCGACATTGCATATTAATTGGTGTCACTATCTGGTCGCGCATCGCCGGCGACCTAGCTTCCATGGTGTACGTGCGATACACGATCTCTATCTACAATCTACACGTCATATACTTGTTATTGTTGTAATAAATATTTATTACAACAAAGGTTTGTTTGCAAAGATTTTATAATGGAAAGATGTGCATCATTGTCCATCCAAGAGGGTACCTTAAACTTAAGGAAGTAAGAGAAACTATAAATCTAAGAACGAGTATTTTCTGCCATTGTTTCTATTATATACTAGCAAAGATTGTATCTATATCTTGAAAACTAATTTGTAGTATAAAGTCAAGTCCTATAAGAGCTTTCTTCCGAGAATGATCATGTGAATATGCTTGACATACTAAGATCTTTGGATTTCAAATTCCAGTTCCTCAGAGTCGACAACATAGACGTGATATCACTATATACTCGTAAATAAATAAACACTATACAAATTTAGAAAAATATGTATTTATTATCTATAACATAACTCAGAATGTAGGTACTCAAAATATTGATTTCAATATATATAATCTAATTTCAATTAATACTATGGAACAATAATCTGATATTTAAAGTGTAGCATTTATTAACGTAATTTAGTTTCTGAGACTAGAATAAAATGTAGCCTACATCCTTCACCATTACCTAAACATGCCAAATTGATAACTATTGGTTTAACAGTTAAGGTGTAATAGAGTAACAAATATAAACAAACAAATCAATATATTTTAAATATTAACAAGGACATCTATAGTTTATTAGTATAAGTGTAAGCATTATAAATGCTTCTATAGGTACCTGAACAATGCACTTACCAAATCCATAGCTTCGTCCGGCGGTAGAGCGAGCGCATTCTAATATGCAAATGTATTTAAATGGCAAGCCCTCTTCATTACGCTCCGTATCGATCTTAGATATACCTACAATCTGTTACAACGATAGCTTTCCGAGTCTAACGAATCATTTACTAATCCCCAATTCGACGGATTTTGATTTTAAGCCAAGGCGTTCAATTTGCCTACATTTATTCGTGGAATCTTAATTAATTAATTGTATAAAAATTGTTATCAATCAATATCACACAATAGAGGGTAAAAGCAGTTGATTAATATTATTCTTCGACTGTATACGTTCTCTAAGTATTACTCATGTTGAATTGAAACCAACTAATCTCCTGACTTGTAATATTTAGTGCGTTCTAGCAAACCAACAATTAAAAGCACGGAATACAAATTAAAATTACCTGATGACGATAACAATTTACTTAATAATAAAACAAAAGGTACCGTGATAGTAAAATTATGGCAAATTAATTTTACCAATTTGATTTTTCCATTCAGGTAAATAAACTTTTATATCTTAAAAATTTTTACTATCGTAAAAGTCCAAATTACAACACTATATAATAACAAGTATACTCACGCGTAAGTGGGTGATTATTTGTGACTACCGCCGCCCAGTCACCCACAACACCTACGGCATTGCAGGTGTGCTGCCGGCCTTTTAAAAAGGATGGAACATTTGTGTAGTCCATGGAGTGACTTATAACACAGATTCTTCCAAACCTACCACAAGCACCAGTCTCCTACAAAATTGGTCTTCATATCAAATTTTACCTCAAATTGTCACTTTATTCTACCTTTTGTGAAGAGAAAAAAAACCATTCATTTATTACAGATAATACAATAAACAAATTTTACCTAACGAATATACTACTAATACTATTAAAAAGTATTCCGTGTCATTCATAATTATTTCAATTAAATTTTGTCTAAAGACAAGAATTTTCATTTTCCATCCTTTATGTGTTCTTCCAGCTATATTAGAGGCAGTTGCTGATTCTTTAAGCTATATAGATTAATATAATTCTTCTGCAGATAACTACTACTATGTTAAGTATCCCTGAGCCACTTAAAACTACCGGCCTTATAGCTATAAGGCTAGCAATACGACCATGTTTCTGTAAATAACCATTGAGTTCTTAAAGAAAATCCTTGAAACATTCAGATAGATTTTCCTTTTCAAAATTTTTGAATGCTTTAGAAACAAAGACATGCCGCAATTTCACGGAAACTCCCCAAATCGAGTTGAAATTTTCGATTGAACACTCTGTTACATTTTTTAGTCTTCTGTCTTTATTAGTCAACTATTGTAACTATATAAGTGACCGTTTACCAGACTGTATGCTTGTTTGTTGTCTTTGTGGTATAAAAAAAAATATTATGGGGAACATTACACAATATTCGCCAAACAATCTTAATCGAATCTGAAGAGACGCAGGGCGAGCCTATCGCTGTCTATAAAATTATAAATCCACGTGAATCCTTCGATATTTTACAAGAGAACGAAGCATTTCTTACCGGTCGTTAGTATTCTAATGAACCTTGTACCCAATCAGATTAATCTTAAATATTTATTGCACATAGTCCATGGTAGCCGGAGCTATGCTAAATTAGTATGACGATGGCTTCACTGATGGTGGGGAAAATGGTGGACATTTGCATCGTCCACAGACGTGGGTGGGCTGCCAGCCGTTGATTAAGTCTTGATGAATATTAATACCATCCTGATCTAAGTCTATAGTGATAATTATATTATATGCATAGCAATTAATCAAACATTGCTTTTCATATGTAGGTATATGAGTATAATAAATACATACATTAGAGATTGGAAAATTTGAGAATTTCCTTATTGTAGTAGTCTTTTGTTTTGATGAAAACTATACTTTGTCATGAATATACCTAATGTATTATATGGAAGGGAGAAGGAATTATTAGTAATGGGGAGGTTAGTCCCCGTTGCTATCAATGTACCCTATCAGATCGACCTCCACGCGATTCCCCCTGGAAACTATCATAACTAATTTATCGTTGAATTCGTCATGATAGGCTAACTGACCTGTAAGGTATGCCGATTGCGCAGGCGAGGTTACCATGCCATTTTCATCCATTAAATATATATATATATATATATATATATATATATATATATATATATATATATATATATATATATATATATATATATATATTGCGTGCTGAGAAATCCGATAAAGTTACATACAGATAATTTGAAATGATAATTAATTCCTACATTTACGTTGATAGTTTGTAATGAATTCATATTTTTAGCCATCCAAAGCTAAATGTAGTTATATAAATACAAACAAGGATAGACACCGGCAGCACACCTGCAATGCCGCTGGTGTTGTGGGTGATCATGGGCGGTGGTAGTCACTTACCATCAGGTGAGCCGCATGCTCGTTTGCCTCCTGTGTTGTAAAAAAAAATAGAATCTTCACTATCCTTGACGAACTTATTTCATCAAGAAAGTTAGACGTGTCATCCCTGTCGTCGCTATAACATCATAAACAAAAGTAATCATTCATTAATTTATTGTACTTACAATTTGATAAAAAAAGAGAACACCATTTAACTTAACCAGTAACCAATCATTAGTCATGAGCTGTTAAGATAAATGGAATAAGCCATGTTAAAATAAAACGAAAGTACAAGGTTTAGATCATAAAACAACTAAAAACTTCTATATAGATAGTTTATTTTTAATAAACTCTGGCGTTAAATTTATATAATAAATATAAACACCGCAAATAAAGTCACTGTACTATTAGGAAATTTTATATAAATGAAGGATTTTTTGTTGACAATTATTTAATTGACATTTTAATAGGACAATTACAAATACCATAATAACAGAAACAGCACTTCCCTTTCCGTATCGAGAATCGATTAGTTACCAGCTAATCCGTAACCTACAGCGGAGCTAAAACGAACAAGAAAAACTGCTCCACCTGTCGAATCTGATAAAAGTGTTTTATTTAAATTTCTTTGGTTGGCGACTCAAAAACAAGCATAAAGTTGTATTTGTGTCTTATTAAAAGAAATTTATTGTTGGAATATGGTTGCTTGATTGACCTCGGTCACTGAAGGGATAACAGGCTCGCATTCATGCTAAAAATGAGTTCCCAATATTGTTGTCCTGATCCTTTATCTTCCATGGACTTTATTATAATGAATACCCCGAACGTCTTCATTTTAAACTTAAAATAACATTTATGTTAGTGTCTTCATTAATTTTTAAATTGATTATTACAATATTTAATTCGTAAATTAAAATTTTGTATCTGTATTAAAATAAATAACTTATCACAATTTCTTTGGTCATTAAGACAATGCAATGAATATTACAATGTGAAAATCATATAAAGTTAGAAATTTATTGAGTGTTTTAATCACAATCATAAATAATTTAAATAAGTAGGTACTTACATTATAAATGAGGATACGAATAAAGGCCTATATTCTTTTTTATTTTATGATCTCGAACAGTGTTGCGCAAGGTGCGCTTGCGCACGTGCCCTACGCCCGCGGCTCGCTACAATATCTGTTCCAATTTCAAATTCGTGTCATACATCTTTATGCTTAGGTACAAAGAAACAAAACCGTATAAACTAAACTCTACAGCCCTCAGTTAAGGATGATTTGAATAATAATTATAAAGGAAATGGATATTCAAAATAATATCACCTCGGGGTTAACGATTACCGGGGCGCGCATGCGCCACAGATGGCTGGATAAACCGACGTTTGTTTCCGCAGTGATATCTGAATTAATGGCGATACGAAATGCTCGAAAGGTGCTCATTACCATGATTTATGCAAGATATATTTCTTATGCCGTCCCTATTGTACTGAATTAACGTTTCAAATTAAGCAATGCTTCAAAACGATAATCAGTTGATGTTAGTTACCGTTGGGTACAATTCTGGAAAATTTTCGCTAAATGTATTGACAATAGATCAGCGAGCACTAGAGCTGGCCTCAAGCACAAGGATAGGTTATGGACTTGCGGCGATATCCTACGACGCCGTCGTCGTCCATCTCGCAGCTCGCTCGCTCACTGAGTACATTCCCGTGTAAGTTTTTACACCTATTATTTTATGTGTCGGCAAGTAAAGTTCGGTACGTGAGTTATAAACTCGCTCGCGCCTCTCTCGCCCCTACTTTATAGGTATTAACGACTTGTCCGAGAGTTTTCTTATAAATAAATTTGAAGGGTAACAAGGCTCGCTTTTGTCGGATTAGTAGAGTGGATCTTGTTTCACTTTGTTGCGTAGCCTCTATCTTATTGTAGACAGGAAATTCATGAGCAATATGCTCTTTCGCATGTATTCCTATTTGCTTATTTTACCTTGGCGTTTTTTGACAAATTTTTCAAAACAAATAAACAGACATTTATTTTTATTATTCAAAATATGTGTATGAGTATGTACTGAGCAGTGACCTACATTTAGTTATTTATTGCATTATATTATTATCCTATAAAGAATCTACTTAGTTATAAAGCCATCCTAGGTTGGGTTGAGACTCTCAAATCAGAGAATCACGTGACATTAGCCCATAACGCGTAGAGCGGCTATAAAAGCGAGACATATGGAAGTTAAAAGCACTACCTGTAAAATATCAGAGCAATAAAGTAAATGCAGTAGTAGCCGCGGCTACGTGCTCTCTGTTGTTACTAGCTGTCCCGAGCGCACGCCGAGCTCTTTACAAAAAATAACGTATTTTACTAACTAATAAAGTAGCCAAAATAACCATAAGAATTTCGTGTTAGAACCCTCTTTAGTCTATTTGAAAATAGAAACACATATTACATTTTCAAGTACAAGTTGGAGTAGATAATTTTATTCGTGACTAGATTTTAGAATAACATCATATGCGATATTTAAATAATTAATTTTTGACGACAAACATAAATATTAGGTATAAAGGCGACAATCTATTAATTTATACAAAATTAACAATGCATAGTAAGTAATTATTTCTATTCTCGGAACTTATATTATTAGCTACGTAAAACTCAATTTATGAGTGCACTCTCAAAGTTTCAAATATCCTTAATGGAGCAAGAGTCAGCCGTTTTACATCTTCCCCCACAAACTGCATTATAATGTCTGTGCTTAAAATAACCACGCATAAATATAAAACAATGTGAAACCACTTAAAGCGAATAAAATACACGTCGACTTCAACTCTGTAAAATGAATTTATTAATAACGGAGACAATGAACGTCTGAAACAAACGTTTCACTTTTTGTATTTTTAATTGTCCTCGGGACGACAGCGACAGCGCATTAGAAGTTCCAAAATAAACTCTGGATCATATTCGACAGTCAACACGCGCTTGACTTACGCTCATACAAAGCTTCAACTCGAATACCCAAGCCAGACGTATTTCACTTCGTAAAAACGTATGTAGGCTTCACCCAAACTATAAACACACCCTATGCATTACTGACTGTATAAACTATTTATTAGTATGTAACATTCGAATCTATAGTAGATTATACAAATTAAATTAATTAAATATGGATATTCCTATAATCTCCGCATTTCGCTAAGGGTATTCCCTTAGTAATTGTTGAATTGTAATTTCACGATATGTCGAGTATAGTATGCAGCGCAATTCTTAGATGATATCTCGGACGTAATTAAAAATCTTGTCGTGACATTCAGAGGCCCGTCCCGCCTCCGCACACCACCAGCTCCTGCAATATTGTTGGCGATTGAATCGCAATTAAATGTACCGAATTAAACTACACTTTATTAAGAGGAACCGATAGCTCAAAATGGAGGAAATATCGGCCGACAGAATCGAACGTGCTCCCGTCGAAATGCCAACCATTTTATTTATTCGCCTTAATTATGTATCTTGTCTTAATTTACGATTGGATCATACGATAATCTGTAACGTAATTTATTATAGATGCCTAGGTATTCGAACCGACTCCATAACGAGATTTAGGATTACACGAGATGATGTCGCATTCAATTCACTGTGTACAGATTAAAGTATATTATCGTTGTTCATTCGCATTTTGCAATTAAGGGAACGCGAGTGGTGAGTGGCAAGCCGAGTGGCGATCGCCGAGCAGTGAGGAACGAACGGCGAACATTCGATGCGCGCGCTTCGATAGCGTCATCGCATTTAATTTTGTTATGTGTCGATCGCATGACGGCGGTCGTCTCGATACGACCACTGTACGCAGATAACCCTTAATGAAAGTAATGGAGGTTTATTAACGATACATCGACAACTCTTCCCGCGAATAAATATAGGATACTTAATAGACGCGCAGCGGGTGCAGGACGTGCAAGAGAGAACAAAGAAAGCCACATTTGCTAATTGCGGTTTTGCTCGTGTCGTGCGCTCGGAGGCTGGGTCGTGAGCTCCAGAGATATGATGATAAGGCATTCATAAATAATTAGAGTAAAATATTCTCATTTGTAAAGCAACTGCCGTGATATTTGGTAGCTGAACTTTTTCCCCGAATTACCATCGCAGGATCTAGATACGAGTGTGATACGAGTATATGTCGTACGGGTTTGGTCAACCATTTTCTACATATGTAATATACTAAATTCACTTGTAAAGACATAGGCACCTAAACTGTATTACCGTCTCCGTATACTATGTTATATTATGTTAATACTTTTGTTTGTCTTGTATCTATTACATATTAATTATTATTACCCTTAACTGGTTTATAACTTGTTTTTTGTGAACGGTTTTATCGTGTCATAATATCACGTCAATATATTATACATCAGCAAAACTAAACAAGGAGTGTTTATCCTAGATCTTATATGCTAACCTTATAAGGACCAAATCTCACAAATCGTTTTAGTACAAAATTTATTTGAGGAAACGTAAAAAATAGACTTGATTGACTTGTTTTCTTTATATAAACATAAAATTTTATCCGTGACTTCTTTCATGTGACCAATATATATACACTGACTGGGACAAATATTAACCTATGTCGTTCTCCATCTCATATACTACATGTAAACCAAGTTTCACAGTAATTGGTTAAGACGCTAGGAGGTAACAAATAAACAAACTCACTTTCACATTTACTTACTTATAAATACCTACCCAAGTATAGTGGACAAAGAAGTCAAGATTGCAGATCAAGGATCAGTTCCACTCAATCTATTGAAAAACGAAGAACAATGTAAAAGCAAACGTGAACCGATGTCTATGAAACATTTGTGGTTCGGTTCGGTCACGGTTGGAGCCTCGCCATGCCAGGGTTCAAATTCCCACTTCCGTCGCTCTACGAACAATCGATATTGTTATCGCTGACTCTTCATTATTAAATCAAACAAAAACAAATTAAGAATACATAATACGAAACTTTGAAACTACAAAAACTTTGGAAATCGATGAAGCGAAAATATTTTCTACTAGTATTACCCGCGACTTCGTGTGACTGGAATATGTCTACTGACTAAAATAAAAAGTAGCTTCCTTCTCCATACCATGTGGTTCCGATATAGAATAGGCTATCCCTTCCTTTCCGGCGAGTGTCGTAAGAGGCGACAGAGGCAACGTAGGTTTAGGGTTGAGCAGCAGCGTCTCTCTAAAAACATAACCAAAGTCTAACTGCGGTTGCCAACCCGCATGCCAAGCGTAACATAAGGGGTTTTGCCAATAGACTACTACTGGCAAAATTCCTTATGATATCTATGTTCAGGAGTGAACAGCTAATGGCTGATATGATGATACATATGTATATACAATATAAAAAAAATTAACTGAATATATCATACATTTCATTTAATTTTTTTATATCAATGTAGGTATACTACCTTACCTTACCTGATAGGTTATCAATTTGCTAAAATTTACTTTAACAATGTAAGTGGGTATGTCTCTAACTTCTGTCTTCTGATATACTAAACGTGTGATACATCAGATTCTAAGTCTAAACAAACAATATGAAATTTTATTCAGCAAGCAATAGTTCTGTTCTCTCAGGTTCAAATATTAATATAGAAAGACACGATACATTTTAGTTTATATCATCTAAATTTTTGTTAAAATTATCATTCTCTAATTGAAAAAATATTTTAATGTGTGCTAACCATTAAAACATTCAATCGAATAATTATTTTTGACTTGATTACAATTGAACATCAGCAGACTGCATAATAGTCGGTTCAATCATTTGTTTCCATTCATTTTTCCCGAAATACACTGTAAGAGAATGTGTTACTGCACTTCTTTTATCCTTATGATTTCGTAAAAGGCAACTAAAAGAACAAAGTATAATATGTCATAAAAGAGCATACAAAATTTTATGCCAAGCCACTTGAACAAGGTAGTATTAAAATCATGTCTAATAGTGAAACATTACTTGTGGAATGAGCTCTCTGCAGAGGTTTTCCCTAGAGGCTACAGTATGGGGTTCTTCAAAGAAGGTATAGTAAGGTTTCTTCAGGGTCGGCAACGCGCACGTAACACCTCTGGTATTGCAGGCGTCCATAGGCTACAGTGACCGTTTACCATCAGACGGGCTGTAGCATATAGCCCGTCAGATAGTAAACGGTGTTTATCATCTTCGTGGTATAAAAAAAAATATTTCATATGTTGTTATGGATATATTAATCTTATAAATCAAATGTTTCAATTTTGAAAATAAAGATATTACACTAGTAAATGTTTTATTTCCTTGAACCGTGAACCATCGAATGATATCGGAGACGTCGTAAATCATCCGGAAAATAAAAGATTTTAATTGAATGAAAAAATTTGCAATACGAATGTTTTATCGTTTTTGCTCAGTCACCGTAAGTAGATTAGAATTTCGAGCGTTACAAGTTATTGGTTGTAACATTTATTCATTTCCAATATAAATGATTGTACAAAAAAAGAAGTTTTTTGGACGTAGGTATGTTCCAAAGATATATTGTTCTTTGAAACTTTCCAAAATGAAAGCAATGTTCCATAGCAACTGTTACAAACCTAGTAGTGTGTAAATCAACAATAGATTTAGAAAGCTTGTCATAATAATAATTGGCGCGTTAAGACCGTTTTGTCCTGATTATGGTAAAAAAATCTATAGCCTAGATTATTAAAAGAAATAACTAAATCGAATAAATATGAGTAAAACATTTCACCAAATATCTGAGACGCTCTGTCGCCTGATTATTATCATTTTGAACTAGACAAGACTTCCTCGATCGATTGAACTGATGTTTTTGTAACACAAAAAATAGTGAAATAAAAACAAACAATCTGTAGCGCATAAATTAAAATTTCCGCTTGCCGATGCTAGTGACAAATCAAGCATAAATATGGCTGGGGGAACGGATTGTGGGACGATCGATACAACTGTGTTACTATACAAGATTACAACTATGTCTAGTTACCTATTTGCTATTTGCATTTGATATAAGATATTAATATCGCGATAGTTAAATAAGCACTTGGATAACTATTGGAAACAAATATTAAACACATTACTTATTTAAGTTTGTAACGTAATTAAATAATTATTTAACTGATACACCCAGTAATTATATACAATAAATGCATCTATTCTAAACTAATATGAGCAAATAATAGGTTAACACGTTTAGTTTCCAGTTGCCCATTCTAGGTAATCCATTAATATTTTTTAAATATACATAATTTAAAAATATATAATTCTTTAATTCATGCAACTGGAATCTGTGCATATTAATCGTCATTTCCGACGACAAGATGCACATTCGTGTTGACTTTAAAATTTATTGATAGTAGTTGTCTATTATGAGATATTGGATATGCCGCGATATTCTTAAGGCGATATAATATAGATAGAGCACAGTATAGTACTATATCTAATGAAGAAATCTTCATAAGATATGTAACTGTATTTTACCCTAATATTTATTAATCTAACTATATCCTGCAGGTTTGTCCACATAAATTAGGATACTAAGCATAGTGTTGTTAATCCAGTATATATACTCGTAATTGATCCGTCTTATAACTAAGTTTTTTTCAAATCTCTTTAAGTGTAATGGATTGATAATTTTTTTTATACTACAATCGTGGCAAACGAGTATACAGTCCGTCAAGTAAACGATCAGTGTAGCCTATGGTGGCCTGCAACACTAGGGGTGCGCATTGCCGACCCTGAAGAAACCTTAATATAACCCTTTTTAAAGAGCTCCATAGTGCAGACTTTAGAGAAAACTTCGGCAACAAAAACCGCTCAAGCTGTGAAATAAGCTCCCTTATTCCACAGCCTAAGTGTTCGCGGGCAAAAATTCCTCTGAAACTATACTATACGCGATCATTTTGGTTCCAGCGTATAACTTTTATCTGTCTGTTTGTATGTTTGTTCCGGCAACACGTAAAAACTAGTGCACTTAATTTGATGCGGTTTTCACAGTTGTACTCCTGAATATTTAATTTAAAATTTGGTGTATGTTTTATCTTGATACGCCATCTAGAGGTGATCTATTTTATTGGTTTTCCTGCTTCTGAAATCCACGCGTACGAAGTAACGGGCAACAAGCTAGTTTTCAATATACTACGAACCAGTCCAACTTACAGCCTTTCCCTTAACTAGAGACGTGTTAATATAGACACAGAATAATTTACAATCTACTAAGTATAATAAATAAATCAATAAAATATAGATAAGCGGTACGTGGCTAGCTATAAAGTGCCTATCAATTACTTTAGTACACGTCATATTCATTTGAGAGTGCACTCGCCCTGATTAGTGGAATGCTCTTTAAGGGCCAGACAGCCATTAGAATAAATAAAGAACAATCGGAAACAATTTGAAGTGTTAAGTGACTGACTAGCTATCAAAAATTACAAGATAACTACGACAATACTCGAATGGTGACTTATGAAGTGATTAAAATAAAGTTTAGTAAGGACAGCATAAAAGGTAGAATCGGGATATTTCTTAAAAGAAGTAAATACCTGTTGTATTTTGCTAAAATAATATTATAAAACCCAATACAATAGTAATAATTGTATGTATAACTGAACTAGCTAGAACATGCTGAACACAGTATTGCTTGAGTCTGAGAAAAGAATCGATGTTTAAAAATTTATTATATAAAAATATTAAAATCAGACAACAAGTCTATATATATCGCAGCTTTTTAATTTCTCATTCAAAGGACCGTTACCCTTGAATATAACGTGAACTTGAGATATAATCAGTAAAGAGTTTGCACACAGTTAGGTATTGGGAAAGAGAAATTAAATTCCGTTCCGATTCAAAATATCACATTCTTTCGGGGAAATTATGCATTTAAATATAGTTGCCAGAATATAACAAAACTTGTTTTAGATACCTAATTAAAAACGTGGTGCCAGTTTTTTTTTAATAAATTGCTACTAGAATTTTTAATTAGATAATTTTAGTGACGCATATTTTAAATACATTATCGGGACTTAACGCGATGAAAAATTATAGGTAAATAGGACCAACATACCTTATTTTAAATGATGCACTCCATATTATGTGGATTGTTTGAACCGTAAACAAGTACGAGTTTTGTGTATCGCTTTACGCGCGGCTTATTACTCGACGATAGCCACAATCTGGTAACAGCCACCTTGACATCTTTATGATGTTTCAAATACCATTACTAACGACACCTTTTTAGTTACTCTGATAGGTGGCCACCAAGTTCGAACAAAACGATTCGGTGTCAATGGCACCTGCGCTCTTAACTTTATAACTTTCTTTACATAACACACAAGTTACACTTTCCTGCATTTAAAAAATAAAAAAGATAAAAGAAAAAAAAAAAGAAATATTTCGCTGACATACATTAAACAAAAATAAATAGACATATAATATTCAAAAATGGTAACGCACGAAAGGTGGCGTACCTAAGCATCACTTGACTATTGCGTTGTTTATATCTATACGTGATTTTATCACTTTCCATCAGGTAGTCGTCGGTTTGTTTCAAATTTAGTGTGTGAAACTAAATATTTATCTGTCACTTCTATATCTGTCGTATAATATTACATTTAAAATCTATAATTATATTAGAAAATCTTCTGAAACACTCAGCTGGTACTTAAATAGAAAAGACCCAATATTTTCTTCTGGGCATAGATAAATATGAATAAGTATACTAAATTAATAATTCATGAGTTACTTTATTATTAGCTGAAAGCGTTACATAGAATACCTTGTTATTTTTTCATCAAGTAAAAATCGACTGTTAAAGTACCCATCTATCTTCGAGACGATAAAGTGATACGACGTATTAGACTATTCTGTTCTATCTGGGCGTACTATTTAAAAATGAATGCTGGAAATGAAATCAATACGTTTGAACGTTTGGCGGGCAGGAACGGCGCGTTATGAGAACATAAATCTCGAACCTTACGCCGACTAGCCATCCTCCCAGCCTCCCCTCCGCCCCGCGATGTAGTGCACCACATCAGATGTAGTGAGAGATACGAGTCCGACCACTGAATCCAACTTTATTCATTATACTGCCTATATATTGCCAATATGCTTCTCAAGAATATTGAGAATATGATTTCCGTGTTGTAAAGATAATTTCATATTATGTTATTAATTTACTAAATCTAAAATCTACTTACAACGCCAAACAAGAATAATATAAAAGAAAATTTAAATATGTAACTTATAAAACATCATAGAAAGACAATTGCAAAAGCAAACACGATATGAAATATTTCACAAAGGTTTAGTTTTTGAATCTTGAAAAATATAAATATATAAACAACTTGAAAAATATAATAAACAACTCTAAAAGTCCAGACAAATTTCAAAGTTACTGTGCTCTAAAATTGTTTAGAGCTTTTTTATCTTTCTGGCAAATTACCATTTTTCATATATTTTTTTTGTACTCGTTGTCAAGAAAAATATTTTTCCAAATGTACTATCTATTATTGATTTCAATAAATTACAGATATATTGATAAAAAGATAAATATTAGCATATATATACTCGTACATTAAAGTTACAATACAAATTTTAAAATTACTTTGACTGTGGTCAAAATAATCAATAACATTTGGTATTGCCAATTTTGAAAATGAAAAAATATTAAGTACATATTATTTGTAATATATACATTGGTGATCTAATTTACTCGTAGTATGTTTTCATATATAAGTATATTATGTCTATATTTCATTAAAAATCGTTTTCCACCATACAAAAAATATATTATTGAATAACAAACTCGAATGTCCATTTCCATATATTTACCTCATTAATTTCCGATAGAAGCGTGCCATTAAGTATAGTTTTATTATCATTTACATATAAATCCGTATACGAAATAGATATTGAGTAAAAACTGGTGTCGTATATCAAAGCTGAATTAATTTTAGTGATCGATTGGTAAATTATTGATTAGTGGATAGATAAAATGATGGGTGCAGTGAAGACGTGAGCCGGTTACTGGGAAAAAACTAGGCGCTTTTCGACAGATATGAGCGGCGGAGTCGGATATATTTTATCGGAAGTAATGGCATCTAACGTACGGCCAATTTCATAATGCCTCGCTCGCCCGCCGCCGCCCGCCGTGAATGTGCCTCACTTATCAATTTGATATCTCGATCTCGGAAAATAATGCACCACCAATGAATCAATGGTCGATTCGGCTCTAATGTCATTCACAAGGTTCTCTTGAAACGCAAAACGTGCAGTACAACCACAACAAAATAACAAATGTACTGTATTTTTCGTGTACATGATACATATAATATTATCGCAAATTTGGAACAAATTTTGAAGATTTATTTGTTTAATTCTCTGTAGGCCCTACTACATTTTTCGATTCTTTTTTTGTGGAACATTGGAAATTTTTTATAAGTCTATCATTTTTAACAACTATTAAAATTATAAGTAATTAACTTAATATAAACTAACCCCTCTATTTATAAAAATTAATATGTCGTACAGACCTATTTTAACTATTACACTATTTTGATACTGAGAATTTAACACAAAAGAAAGAGGGAAAATAGTTTAATAACTATAATAGGTTAATGAGAGATTTGAGGTTTTTATGAATAAGAGCGTAAAACTATAATATAAACACTTTAATATAAAGTAAATAAATAATTTAAATAAAAAAGTATTATGTGTAAAGTACGCTGTGTAGATCCCGGCATAGAGTGGGCCACCCTTAACTTTCCCGTAGGTGTCTTGAGAGGCGACTAAAGAAGCTTATGATGGAGAATTGGGCAACAGTGTCCCTCGTAGAATATCACTAAAAACTGCGATTGCCAACCCGATTGTTAATTTGGCAACTACTGGCAAAACTCCCCCTTATGGAGGAGGCTATGTTCAGCAGTGGAGAATTAATAGTGGATCGTGATGGATCATCACACCATTAAAAAATATATAGAGCCGAACATATAACCTCCTCCTTTTTGAATTCGATTAAAAAAGGTCAGGGTCAGTACGATTGAATTTGACCAAAATCTTTAAATTTTCGACTACCACTCCAGTAATTATGAACGCTGTTAACAACTTTAATTACTTCGATAAACCACGGTAGTCTCGTTCCTGTCATCATAAGTTCTGACTACCGAGTATATTCGGTACGTTCAACAAAGTCACGAATCTGAATTTTATATATTTTTAATATATATAATATTTTATATACCTTTGACTACCCCTCATAGATTATCCAGTCACGGACATAATTTATTTATACCATATACATATTAGTTTGATTTAATTACATGATGGTGTCAGTTTATTATATAAATTACTTAAAACTAACTAATTAAGTAGGCAACTTGTATTCAATGCACGATAATAAGTTGGTCAATATACTGGTTATACCTATATTAAAATAATTAATTAGTTTAGAAAACCGATTTATTATATAGATACATATTCAAAGATATTCATAACTGTTTTTCTTCTTGGTGTTACAGCAGATTACGTGGAGAAAAGCCCAAGCAGCCACAGTCAAATGTGGTGAAAAAGTGAGGTAATGCAAAATGTTGTCATCGCAAATATTTTCTAAAGGTACAAGTTGTATAAAATAAAAATTATATATAAAATATTAGACAATTGATAAATATATATATTTTTTTGAAAGCATTTTTTGTAAAAATATTGATGTACATTTAATACATATAAAACAGACTAATAAAAACAAACCTTACAAATGTGTGTATCGTTTATATGGATACCTAATGGAGAGGTGTTTCAGCAGCGGAGAACGAATGATTTATTTATTTATTTATTCTTTATTACACAACAAAATTTGTACAAGTGTCGAACTTAATACCGTATAGCATCTATCAACTATCTTTTAGGTAAAAATAGGAAGCTTCAAAAGCTAAAGCAAAAAGGGTAGTAGTGGCAAAAATATATTATACAAAAATTTTAATTTATCTAATATAAGTCTAATAAAAGATGATGGTGTAGCGTGCCAATAACAGCGATTCTTCAACTAAACGTTTTGTCACTGCATTGTTGTTTGCTCACGATCAATCAATGGTATACAGACACGTTCTATTGCATAAATGCTTATAACATTTAAATGTTCTGAGTTATACATCCAGGTGTTTATTATATCTCGTAAAAGAGTTATAGTGATATGACAATTATTATGTTATAATATGATTATGTGGCACTATTTATTTATATATTACACTATATATACTAGGCAGGTATATATTTATCTACAATTAATTATGTGTGAATATAATAATTACTATACATCATGGTCAGAAGGATATTATTTAGTCATTTGACTAGATTAATTTATATTTAATCAAATGTCCAGATTGGTGGCGAATTACTTCTTAAACTCCCTAGAATACGAGTATAATTAATCGCAATGATGGCTGGCTACTACGTTACAACCACTCAAGCGAGTACTACTAGCAAAGGTTTGTGTACTCTAGTTAACTGATCTATTTTTGTCTAAATCTCAAATTTTATGTCAGTATTCAACATTTATCTCTCCGAATTGAACTGCACGAGTAGATTACAAAATAGCACCTATAATGTCCTAAAAGAACAAAAAATATTTAATTTGATTTCTATATACAAACTTATTTCAATATAGATAAAATAATCGTCATTTGAGCTAATCTTCCATAGATGTTATGAACATTGTAAAGTATACACAGGCGGTAAAACATACGACTCACTCTGTCAAATAAGTCATCAGTACGTCAGTTAACTCAATTACATTGAGATCAACAGACGGCTACCGTTAGTGATGATCGGTACAAAAGTACAAAGAGATTTGATCTTAACATACACTGTATAACTTCCAAATTTGTGCAACAGGCTTCACTGTCTGTAATCCTCCTCCATAAATCATTTAATAACACAAATGTAGAGCCACACACTGAGCTATTCCTTCCGTTGTTAGCGTTATGATATAACACTAAGAATGAAACAGAGCTCTATGAAGTAGACTATAAAGTTGTATTTCGTAAATATTTGTAAAATTTTAAGCTTTTTAAAAAGTAATGGAAAAAAGATTTCTCGATAGAAAGTAACATAGTCCCATTTTTGATAGTTAAAAAAAGAACCTTATATCTTTATAACCTGAGTTGCTTATAGCAGTGTTCCTTTGCTTAATGGTTTATCCGCAGGTCGTAGCGGATGTCACGAGCCGCTGTCAACCCTTGACATTACAGATAAGTTTGACGGATCATGCATGAAAATGATATAGAGCACGTGTTAAATGGTGTCACACAGTGACAGAGAAGATTAACATACCAGCCCATAAAGCTTCCTTCCCGTTATAAATAATTTAAATTAAAAGAACATTAAATTTGATATCAGATATTAATATGAATATTTGATGAAATGTATCCAATTTCACAAGTATTTTTTAATAGAATTAATATTATTGATGAACAACGCAGTTATTACTTATGTCACATCTATATCGTAATTTAGTATGAAACAATTTCGTAACTGTATATCACGGCTAATAGGGCCCGTTGAAGCGACGCCGTTGACAAAACCGTTGACCTTTCAATCAACGCTGAACAAATATTAGCATTTTAAAATATCAACTCTATTAAGCGAGGGCCGGAAAGTGGTCGTTAAATTTGGATAGCACCGGGTCATAAAAATAAAATATTAATAATTAGCGGCAGGAGGTTAACAGTCCATTAGGAGCGTGTTGGTTTACACCGCAGAGACACGGCGCGACGCGGCGGCGTGCCGCGCTGGCTCGATGCGCTTGCGTCGCTACCACTGACACTTTGATGATCATTGGTGACATCGTAATAATTTTATTACGATTTCAATTAGGTCTACGAGCCAGGTTGAATAAATGTAATTGGATTTTATGAGCCAACTTCGAAACTAGTTAGAAAACCAGTTACAGATTTTAAGAAGTCAATTAAAAATATGTTTTTGTCGTCTGTTATGAAGGCCATAAAATTATACTATCGGTATTTATCTTTTTGGATTATTTTTGAATTGGTGGGGAGATACATCTGTCTTATAGATTCCGTAAAGTAAGAATAAGTGTGTTTTTGTGTTTTAGAAGGTGGAGTTTAAGAAGTGCAATTTCTAACACAAGAGTTAAAAAGAGTTGAATGTTGTTCCCCAAACGCATGGCATCTCGTAACTTCAGGTAACGTAAGGTCAGAAGCAAGGGCTTTAGTGTGATTATGTGGCACTTATTTTTGCTAATAGGAACCATAAAACGTCTGATCTAATGTAAAGGGAAAAGATTAACTTATATACTTTGTATAATATTTTATGACGTCATTTACATTAATGCTAATAGAGTAAGCATGAAATAACGGTTCCAAAAAAATAGCGTAACGCTCCATTGCATATTGTTAAAAACTATAACAAAAAGAATCGCGTAATCAACGAGGTGATCCACTTCCCAAGTCGCAATATTAAATCGTATAAAAACAAGATCGTTAATAATTAAAACACGGTGCTTTCATTGAAGTGAGCGCGGACAGGTGCCATTTGTGCAGTGTGGTCCGCACAGTACGGTACGGCGACCGGTGGCCCGGCCCGGGCGCAACAAGACCATGACACCGGCTAGCTAAAAACTACACCGTCACGTCGAATGTAAAAACAAATTATCAAAGAAGAAATAAAGATCTATCGAGGAAGCGTCACAGTTGACTGTCTCTACAGATTATTCGACAGCTCTATGTGTTGTTTTCTTTTATTATAAAATCTCACTGCAACTACCGGACACGGCCAGTCCTTGCTTGTTTGAATTTTCCAATAATTATTCCCTACAAAAACACCGGAAATGGAACGCTTTAATCGATTCCGGAGCGCAGGCAGCGGGCGGGGGACCGGGGACTACGGTGACGTGGTGTTTGATTACTGAAATTATATGGCGAGACAAATCGCATCAACTTTGTTTTGCGTATTGTTAACATGACCTTGGAAAGAGGCGAAAAATAAAAACTAATACAACAACATTATTGTTTTAGTCTTGTCATTATATTCGACCGCTACGAGGAAGTTAATTCATTGCTTCAAGGTGAACAGTTAATTTCTGTGGTTTTTATTGATTTTAAATCGGCGGGAGGTAACATTATTCAGTAGAATAATTTGTATCTAGGCAGCGCTTATCGCTCTAAGAATATCATTAGAAATGTGGGTCCGGAGTAAAAGCTTCATACTTTGTACACAAATTGCATTAGACACGCCACGTATGAAGTGTACCCCGTGTTCACATTAAAGATTAATGTGAGACGAAAAGATGGGGCCACTCTGCAAAATTTATTTCACATTTCCACTCTACCAATGACAAGAAAACTGTTACGGTTTGCAGCGGTCTGAGTGTAACATTAAAAATTCAAGTCGTCTTACCCACTTGTGTGAGGGATTGCCGCATATTCGCCTTTGGACAGCATTTATATTTCCTTTGGATCGGGTGATACTCAGCATTCTATCAAAAGGATTTCTGAATTTGATATTACAGACGTCATGTGCATAGATATAAAAAGATTATGAGGTCCACACACTACTTTTTACAGATTACAGTTTGTAGGTATCCGGTCTATAATTATTATTACCTATAATATAGTAATTGGTCTATTTAGTGTAATTATATATAACCTTCAAAATCAAATAATGATAATTATGGGCTACCTATACTATTCTAACGACAATTACAAAACTAAGGTATTATTAGACATTTAAATACGATAAAAACGAAGTAATTTAGTATACGAATATCAAATCGGAAACTTCACAACAATGATGTTTTTAATATTCGTATTAAAATCGATAAGACCTATATAACCCTCAAAATCAAATCAAAGTATAAATTAAAAAACGTGCCTATACCTATAGATGGTCTAATGAAGTTTCCTCGTGTAAAATAACCGATGTGACCTTTATATGAATATAATGGCGCCGACGAACCCGATATTTCCGTTTGATATAGTGCCTGTTTATTATTCATTTAGTACAAGTCTTTACAAAATAGTTACAATATAGTATTACTATAGCTAAAGATAGTAGCGTACTTATGTACGTAATACAATATGAATAAGTGCGATTTTAGTGTAGCGGGTAGATATAGGATGCAGTTTGATGGAACATTTTAATTCCTATTTATCTAATATTCAAAATATCTATGTAAGAGGCATTTTCTTCAAAACCTACTATATACTATACCCATCACGTCGAATATTAACTTTAAGTTATGAAATAAAATGTATCTATCTACATATGTAGTTATATTATTAAGGATGTTAGGACATTAGATTTAAAACATACCAATCAAGTACAGTCGAATACATTGACATTTTACAGCCTATACATACATATAGTTTTATATGTTACAAATTTAGATAATTATATATTTTTGCTATATACAAAATATATTTGCTATATATAATTTTGGCACCATTCAATAAACATGATTAATATATGAAAAATAATTGAATGTGTCTGAAACGTCACAAACATTGTAATTTATAATATTTTCATTAAAAAGATGAAGTTACTTATGAAAGGCTTTGAGGTACAACTTTTAATACTTAAATAGATACGCTTTTGTGTAGGATTGTCCATTAATGGACAAGGTATAATCATCTGCCACAATGTCCGGTCACACGTCACGAGCCACTGCACACCTTGGTCGGATGCTATATCAAAGATACCATTATTGCTCATCCAGAAGTCCAACCAACATACAAAAAATATACGCTAATTTGATTTATTCTAATAAGATATGGTTAACGTCTAATATGAACTTGTTAATTTATAAAAAAAAAAAAAAAAACATTACAATTGTGCAACACACAAAAAAAACGATTACTGCAATACCAATTATTTTAAAGTCAAAATTGTATTACTAAATCAATTTTTATAAAATTTGTATGAGATTAATTTGTAAGTATGTATATTCTTTTAGATATTTTTTTTCTAATTTTTTTATAACAGACGGAGCTATAGGTAACAAAAAACCTTATTTTGTTTTGAAGTCGGTTGAAAATTTAATTATAAAAACAGCACCTTTCAACTTGATAAAGTTGAGATGAGACTTTTTAGGAAGCAAACGTTATTTCATAACATTTAAAAAGAATACAATTTACTAGAAGGAGACTTTGTACAAAACGGATCTGCGTTGATGTGTAGTACCTCAGTCCCACTCATGTTTCTGCCGTGAAGCAACTGTGCTTGAAGGTTGTGTTTCCATTTGAAGGGTGGGATATGGCAGTGAAACTACAGGGTACGGGAGCAAAACACCTTAGACCTCAGGAATGGCAACACCTCATATGTTGCCATTCCTGAGATACAATAAGAACCTATTATATATAGAACCACAACAATTTTACATTTCGTTCGTGTCTCAACCGTGAAGCAGTTGTGTTTGCGTGGCTGTGTTTCGGTTTAAAGGGTGGGATATGGCGTGAATTTACTGGGTACAGAGGAATAACACCTGAGTCCTCAGGAATGGCAACGCATGGGGGTATCATGGGCGAGACAGTATACTCTGTTATGTCCATGGTACTGCTCATAGGCGACGGTTACCACTTTCCATCAGGTGGACCGTCAGCTTGTTTGCCATTCTAAGTTGTATAAAAAAACATTATGTTTCCTTTTGTTCCTTTTTTTTATTCCATTTCAAAATGTATATTTACCTTTTTGAGTTACTTGATAAAATTGATGAAGAACCGAATCGCAAATGATAATAAATATGTACTTATTGAATTAGTCACTCACTGATTACTACGAACGTGGCCTACGAGTCTAGTGTAGTAATCATTGGTAACTAAATTGTGTACCCGCATTTTTGTTTGAATAAATTATTATTTGTTATTATTTATTATTATTATTATATAATGAGCATCACAGCGCATTCTATGATATCCATGATACTGTTCATATCTATAGACAGCAGTTACCACATTCCATCAGGTGAGTCATCAGTTGGTTTGGCATTGAAATATATGAAATCAACTAATTAAATAAAGGTTTATATATATATATATATATATATATATATATATATATATATATATATATATATATATATATATATATATATATATATATATATATATGTGTTTCGGTTCAGGAATGGCAACACCTCATATGTTGCCATTCCTGAGATACAATAAGGGACATATTATATATAGAACCACAACAATTTTACATTTCGTTCGTGTCTCAACCGTGAAGCAAGGGTCAAAGCAGTTGTGGATATGGCGTGAATTTACTGGGTACAGAGGAATAACACCTGAGTCCTCAGGAATGGCAACGCATGGGGGGTATCATGGGCGAGACAGTATACTCTGTTATGTCCATGGTACTGCTCATGTCTATAGGCGACGGTTACCACTTTCCATCAGGTGGACCGTCAGCTTGTTTGCCATTCTAAGTTGTATAAAAAAACATTATGTTTCCTTTTGTTCCTTTTTTTTATTCCATTTCAAAATGTATATTTACCTTTTTGAGTTACTTGATAAAATTGATGAAGAACCGAATCGCAAATGATAATAAATATGTACTTATTGAATTAGTCACTATATATATATATATATATATATATATATATATATATTTATTATTATTATTATATATATATATATATATATATATATATATATATATATCCATCAGGTGAGTCATCAGTTGGTTTGGCATTCTGAGTATCATTAAAAAAGAATAGAAACTGCCGAAATATATGAAATCAACTAATTAAATAAAGGTTATATATACAACACCTCATATGTTGCCATTCCTGAGATACAATAAGAACCTATTATATATAGAACCACAACAATTTTACATTTCGTTCGTGTCTCAACCGTGAAGCAGTTGTGTTTGCGTGGCTGTGTTTCGGTTTAAAGGGTGGGATATGGCGTGAATTTACTGGGTACAGAGGAATAACACCTGAGTCCTCAGGAATGGCAACGCATGGGGGGTATCATGGGCGAGACAGTATACTCTGTTATGTCCATGGTACTGCTCATGTCTATAGGCGACGGTTACCACTTTCCATCAGGTGGACCGTCAGCTTGTTTGCCATTCTAAGTTGTATAAAAAAACATTATGTTTCCTTTTGTTCCTTTTTTTTATTCCATTTCAAAATGTATATAAACCTTTTTGAGTTACTTGATAAAATTGATGCAGAACCGAATCGCAAATGATAATAAATATGTACTTATTGAATTAGTCACTCACTGATTACTACGAAAGTGGCCTACGAGTCTAGTGTAGTAATCATTGGTAACTAAATTGTGTACCCGCATTTTTGTTTGAATAAATTATTATTTGTTATTATTTATTATTATTATTATATAATGAGTATCACAGCGCATTCTATGATATCCATGATACTGTTCATATCTATAGACAGCAGTTACCACATTCCATCAGGTGAGTCATCAGTTGGTTTGGCATTCTGAGTATCATTAAAAAAGAATAGAAACTGCCGAAATATATGAAATCAACTAATTAAATAAAGGTTATATATGTCATTATTAATCTTTGAACTGTGATAATTTCAACTCTTTTTATAATAATGATAATTTTAGAACGCTATAAAACCATAATCAGACCAAAATGTCAACTGATAATATTTCACATGGAAAATAAAATTTTATGGTAAGTGTGTTTAAGGGTTAAATTATGTTTTATGGATCAACATTGGGGGAGAGGTGCGCACGCGCCGATGTTAGTATTGACAGATCGAATAGCGGAGCACATGTCGGATGAGTTGACGGTTTCCGTTTCATAAAGTTTAATGGCGTGGTTGACCCAGCTTTGTTTGCTTTAAGCAACTTCACAACTGCACCATTTATTGCCGTTCTGGTGAACTATTAATTGCTTAGCAGCATTAGTTGAGTAAATTACACATCATTGAGGAGGAATGAAATTATTTGTTTTGGATAATCAAAGTATGCTTACAATGAGATAATTCTAAGACCCTCTGTTACTGTTTACAGACCTTCTTAAAATTAAATTTCTTTTTCTAAATTATTATTAGCATTGGAACACAGATATAAAGCAAACTTTCTATTCCCACAATTATACTTTTTCCATTCATTTACTCGTAATTTCAATCAAATTTAAAAAGATGAATGCATAAATAAAGATGAAAAAATATTGACAGTATTTTTGCCAAATATATAAATTTTTAGCTATGTGGTTCCACCACATAGCTAAAAATTAATACATATTATATGGACCACCCCTTCCTATCCCGTGGGTATCGTAAAAAGCGAAAAAGGGAGGGCGAATGATGAGCAGCAGCGTCCCTCTTAAAGCATCTCCAAAGCCTAACTGTTGCCAATTCACCTGCCAAGTGTGACAATTACTGGCTCCTCCAAGGGGATGCTTATGTTCAGCAGTGGACAGTTAAAGGCTGATATCATGATATGATGAAAACCTAATAATAGATAATATAACATAACTCATAGTTTATACAATTTTAATGACACTTGATAGAAAGTGTCAACCACCGCCTATAGATAAAAACCATGGCAGTAACATGGACATCACAAAATAAACCGTAATATTACCCTACAAAGCGAAGTCAAACTACTTCTATAGATTAGGATATTTTTTGAGAGTTCAGGGTGCTTTATTTAGGCATCCCATTCTCGCTATTGGATACGTGTGGCGGGATGCCTTTTATTATAGGTGCACCGTGTTAATTGGGGCGCAATACGATTATTAAGGGGGCATAGTTTAAGAATGGACAACCGAGGTCTGCTTGTAAGATGAATATATTTGTTCTCTGCCGGTTATGTGTTAGGTTATTTCAGTATTTATTACTACATTACCCACGACTTGGCTCGCATAATTAGGATAAAAAGTGGCCTATATCCTCATTCATATCACGGGTGCCTATATCAAAATTCATTTTCACATCATTGTAATATTAATAAACAATGTGAAAGTAAATGGACTCATGTTAATTACATTAATTACTAAGCATAAGTACTTTTGGGAAATATAAATCTTATCCATTTTTCTAGGAAAATATGGGCATAGTGTATTTCTATAACTTAATGAGCTATATGACTCACATTATGTTGCCCTTAATTAACAGAAATCCTACACGCCTTACTTCACAAATATCAGGGCGACTTAATCAGAGGATCACATCTCTTAATATACGGTCCGCCGACGAGTGAGATCTGACACGAAATTCCCTAAAAATAATATTTAAAATGGTAATGGGCCCTCGTGTTCATAAATTGCCGCGCCATATGTCCCCGTGCGTTGCATCTACTATGTACATAAATATGTCAAGTATTGAGACGGCTGCTGTTGGATTATTTCACGGAGTTTCTTGATACTCGATATTACATTTTTTTACACCACTGAGATGACAAACAAGCATGTCTGGTAATGAACGGTTCTCATAGTCTATGCATACCTATATAAATATTAATAGGTTTAAACTGAAATAATCAAAAAAATTTTGAACTTTTACTTAAAGATCCCAATAGTGTACCTTGTCCCTTATAAAAACCTTAGTGGAGAGATTACTTTTTGACCTTATTGTTTACGAAAGGAAACTCCTGCGCTTAAAGAAAAAAAAATAAAAACCCTCATAAAAAGTGAAATAACAGTTGTTGATAAGGCACGCTTAATTTTCAATGGTCTCACTCAATGAGTGCTTAGTCAGATCAAAACCAATAAAATGAACTGTTTTAACTGGCGGTTTTCATTAAGTTTCACAAGGAATGTTAAAAAATCAACATAGCTGTTTCAATTAGTTGTTTGTTTTTGTTTAAAAAAAAAATCTAATCTAGTAAGGTCCATTAATTTACAAAACAGTACTTTCATATGCGATTATATGCAACTTTGTCATAAAACTTTTACGCTAATATCATTTAATAATATCATTTCATTACCTTGTTCTCTAATCGATTAATAAATCGATACCTCAGGTATTTGAAAGTAAACTGCAAAACATTCGATACTATGCAGAACCTTAAACTCTAAGCTATTTAAATTAGATTTCCTGTTAACAATTAGCCTCAATTTTCGAACTGCGAATGGGCCTTGCAACCTCTTTTCAAATATAGTCCGTCTTTGTAGCAAATTTTATTTAAATCTAAGAGCCGTTTAAACTAATTGATATATGTAACATCCAAACATATTTATAAATTTATGCGTTATCTATAATTTTTTATGCAACTTAGAATGGCAAGCAAGCTGGTGAATAGAATAAATATATCTAAATTCGGTAAAAAAAAGTACCTACTTATATTAAATTTGCATGCCTAAGCTACTAACTTTAGCGTTCCTGCGCCAAGTTCAGCGACCCAAAGGTCGTGCGCGACCGACGTGCGCAAGCGTACTATGGTCGCCAAAGGATCTATGCTTTGTTGCAACAAAAAAAATTATATCTATATATCCTTAACCTAATTTTTATTAAAATCTAGTAAGTATCCTTGATTATGCTTCATAATAGGTATGCTTCATAATTTAAAAATCGCATACACAAAAATCTCTAAAATTGTAATTTGAAAAATTTTATACCCATTATAAACTATACATTAATATAAATTATTATATTCCTATGTATTATAATGTTTAAAAATATGTGAGTATAATACTATTTATAAGAATGGCGTTAATAATGCATTATATAGTCAATATAATTATAAAGTGCAAAAGTAAACAAAAATGCAATGTCTAGCGAGAAAGATGTTAGCAGTAATAATTTATGACATCGAATTAAGAATTAGTCATAAAAAACTATGTTGACTATATTTATATATTTGCAGTATAAATATCGCGCGCAATGTAAATAAATCAGCTCCTCAATCCTCGGGAATGGCAACACCAGTATATCTATGTTATTCTGTAATCATCATGGCACTGTTCAAGTGCATAAGTAATCCTTACTACTTTAATTGAGCCATCAAATTGTCTACCGTTCCTAGTGGCATAAAAAGTATCATTTGTCCTGGTCAACTAAAATAACAATAGAGAAAAAATAAATACTGATGAAATAGTACAATGAGTATTGCACTTCAACCTTTTATATTATTATTAACTTTGTCCGCGTGATTGGGATATCTCACCAAGATCGAAATAAATGATAGCGATTTCTCCATTCCATATTGTATCTAAGAATGTACCTAATACCAAATTTCATAACAATTTATTGAGTTGTCAAGGCGCCGAGAGGTGACAACAAACAAATTCACTTTCACGTTTATAATATTAGTAAAGATATAAATGACATACATTAGCAATAAATAGGTAAATTATTTAAGAAATATTGCAAATGTCCTGTCAAACGTGGCAACTACTGGCAACCCCCCCCCCCTCGAAGGGGGAGGCTTATGTTCAGCAGTGGACAATTAATAGCTGATATGGTATGGTAGGTATACCGTGTGTGTCTGAAATAGTATGGGCCACCTCTTCCTTTCCTGTGGGTGTCGAAGAGTCGATTAAGGGAGGGCGAGAGATGGTCAGCAGCGTCCCTCTTAAAATATCTCTAAAACCTATCTGCGGTTGCCAACCCGCCTGCCAAGCGTGACAACTACTGGCAAAATTCCCCTTATGGGGGCGGCTTATGTCCAGCAGTGGACAGTTAATGGCTAAAGTAATAATGATATGGTATAACGATATGATTATAACCCGTGTAACAGCTGTCAGATTTGCAGTTTTTACTCTAAGTTCTCTTATTATCTATTTATTATCTATATTAAGATCTTTTGAGTTATTCTAATAATAATCGTAAATTGATAATTTCTTAGAATCAAATGTTCCCGAACTTAATACTTTTTATTAGTGTGTTATTAGTTATTCGCCTAGGTATATACACATAGTTGTAATGCTTCTAAAATCTCTCATCAAAATGGACCCAAGAAGACAATAAATCGTAGTGATGGCAGCGGCGCGCGCCCCATGGGCACCCTCGGAAGCTCGCTATTTTGGACTATAAATAAATGTGTAGATGGATTGATAAATATAAATATTAGGGGCGAAACGAAGAAAAACAATGTTTATGAAACTAGTGTCGCTTGCATCATAACTGTGAGTTACGACTTCCGACGCCTGCCTGCATATGGGCCCTATGCGGAATTTTTTATACATAGCCCGACCATCTTTTGCTATTACGAGCTTATATTCGGTTAAAAATAGAGAAATTAATGTTTGAGGGAAATAAATTTGTTATTTTTTACATTAATGATGACAGACAATAGACATTTTTCACATTCATATAATGAATCAGATTTAATGCCTCTATTACTACAGATAGTCTCTGACTGATAAGCTCATAGTTTACTTCATGAAAGAATGGTTACCATAGCCAGAATCAAACATCATCAACCCATGTTATTTATACGTTGCCATTCCCGAGGACTAAGATATTATGTCTGTTTACTCTGAACTTGCACTGATTATCTCTTGATTAAATGAAGTATAAAGCATAAGTAATGCTAAGTCTTACGTTCTTATCAATTATTATTATTATATCAGTCGTTAACTGTTCACTGCTGCACATAGGCTTTCCCTATAAGGGGAATTTTGGCAGTAGTTGCCACACTTAGTAAGCGGGTTGGCAACCGCAATTAGGCTTTAATGATGTTTTGAGAGGGACGCTGCTGCTCATCCTTCGATCATTAAATTTCCTTAGTCGGCTCTTAAGACACCCAAGGGAAAGAAAGGGATAGCCTATTCTATACCAGAACCACGGTAGTTTCTTATCAATAAATTATTAAAAATAATTTCTACTAAATTCTAAATTAATTTGAACCCTACTGATACTTTTTTAATGAGCAAGTGTTAAAGAAATTTACGCTCAGAGGAATAACAAATAGCAATAAGTATCTATAGAACAACCCATCAAATTTATTGCTCAGTTAAAAGCTAGACGTCTAGAGGCGGCTTGTAGACGTCGAAATCAAACCTAATCTGTCAAACAGGTACCATTGCAAATAAATTATCCCGCCATAATAAGATTAACAGGGTAAAGCACGCGTGTAGCGGCACCGCCACATTTGACAGGACGTTAGTCACGCCGCGCTATACTTAGCCGATTGCATTGTCTTCTGAAATATCTATTAACGATTATTGACAAGGCATCGGCACGCGAATTCTCCCCGCGATAGGTGCGACGAACTACTATAAATATATTTTATGTGCGATGCAACGCGCGACGGTGGCGGTGACAGTACGGGAACGCAGCGGATGTGCAGCGTTGCAGTGTGGTGCGATGGCGGTGAGTAGGTACACTGTAATTTACATTTCCAGAACCGGTAAATTAAAAATACTTACTGCATATTATCTCATCATTTCCACATCATCTATACTTATAATAAATCTGTAGAGAGGTCAATTCTGTACATGAAATATATTTCCAAAATAACTGTCAAGGGGTGATTAGTGATCAATACTGATGCCAAAAATGCAATCAATAAAATTTTTGTCTGTCTGTCTGTATTTCTGTCTGTATGTTTGTTATAGAAACAAAAACTACTCAACGAATTTTAACGAAACTTGGTACAATTATTCTGTATACTCCTGGGCAGGTTATAGTATACTTTTTATCACGCTACGATCAATAGGGGCAGAGCAGTGAAGGGAAATGTCAAAAATGTCCACCCGTGCGACGCCGGGACGGGCCTTCTAGACATTAATAAGTGTAGTTTAGAACAATTTATAAATAGCTAATTGTCTTTTAACGTGGCAAAAAATTTAAGAAGTATTTAAATACTTGAAATGGCAAACAAATTGATGGTCCACCTGATGGAAACTGATGGTCCACCAAATCGTTGCTATTCCTGTAATTTTACTACAATATCTCACCTTTCAAACTGAAGCACATCGATGCATACACAGCTGCTTAGAGGCATAAACACAGGTGGGATAAAGGTACCCAAGCAAACGAGTTTTGTAAAGCCTTTGTGTGGTTTACAAACTTCAAAATTATTATAATTGATAACATAAAATTTACCTACAGTAATTTGTAAATAAATGCGCGAATACAATTCTTTTATATTTTCAGTGGATATACTTGTACATTAGTTACATTTATTTCATATTCTAGTCTCATACAATATCAATCCGATTAGAACATGTAAAGCCATTGTTCCATAAGTCACGTATAAAGCCCAAAATTTCTTAACACTAGAGAACGAAACTGTCACATGAGCAGGGTTTTTGTATTTTAGCAATTTTTATCAACATGTTATTAATATGATCATTTTGAACAAACTACGTCAATAGTAGTAATTTCAACTTTCCATTAGATACTGCTTCAGTTAAGAACGTAGGTATATCCTGATAATTTACAAAGCATAACATAGTTTGCTTGAAATTGCAAGTTCAAATTGATTCAATTCAACAATTGATTACAATATGCACACAAAGCACTATCGCGTCCACAAACACGAGCGAGCAGTCAGTCGGCCCACATCGATTCATATCCGACGAGAGCTTTTCATTTTGTGTGTTAAATTAAATTTACATGAAACAAGATTGAATTTTTCGCAATCAGCACGCGGGGATTCGAATCGAATGTGTAATTTTATGTTATTAGGACGTAGCCGGTACCAGTGCAGTTGAATTATGTAGGTAGATCTCTAACTGGCTTGTTTATCTGACATAATCTAAATAGATTAATGTGAGTTAAACTACAGTAACTAAACTAAATATCATAGCAAGATAACATGTAAGGGTACGTCTAATTTCCTATTTCACAGTTCATGTTTATATGTTATCGGAAATAACATTATTGCCAAATTATTGACAAACACCGACCACCAGTGACGCTGTGGTGGCGATCGTAGCGCGACCGCGGCAGCGAACTAGCATCGGCTTAGCTAATTTACAATTTAATTATCAGCTGGGATGATGCATCGTTAGCGCGCGCCAAACCGAGTTTATGCGACTAATCAATTGTTTGACGCGGCCACTGCAATCACGAGCAGCGTGCTGCTCGCTTGCCGCCCGCTCACCACCCGCTGCGCCGCCGCGCCCCCACCCCGCCCTGGTACTGTCGGATATAATTTTCAGCGGTCGAATATATGAATAAAAAAATGTAATTAAGTATTTGAATATGTTGCAAATAAAAGGAATGATTATATAACCTTTACATCAGATATCCTAAAACAACCTCACTATTATTACTAATATTATTTTAACCTTATACTGCGATTCGGTGATTTTTTTCTTTAATATACTAAATATATAGATATATAAATATTTGCGATTTTTAAGCCTTGTACTTTTTAATGTATGATAATGAAATGGTAACCACGCCTGCGCTATCGGTATATACCGACGAGCCACCAGTGAGGGATGATATGTAGGTGAGATTAAAGTCAGGTCAGTTGGCCCAAAGCAATGAATTTGATAAAATTGATCAGATGGTTTCCAGGGGGAACCGCGAGAAGATCGACCTGACAGGGTATATTGTTAGTAACGAGGATTAACGTGCCCATTACTAACAATTCTTCTCCCCCTACATCTTTCATTAAAGTTTTAAAATCAAACTTCATATCTTATCTTCTTTGTTTGCAAGTTCTAATAACAAAATTAAACATTGTTACTAATGTAATCATAATATCGTAGAATTGGGAATCAATTAGGAAGTAAATATCATAGTTAAGATGAGATTGCAATAAATTAAATATCTAATGGTATTTTAATTAAAATTCTATCATTAGGCATTTAGTTATATTAATTCAATATCTCATCTCCATCGACGCCTCATAAAATAAGTTTCGACAGACGTTCCAACAATCCAATCCGGAGAACAATGCGGCGACCGGCGTGTCGCGCCCGCGTTGATTAAATATAGCTCAGAATCCATCAAGCGAGCGCCCGATCACCGATCGAACCGTTGCTATGGATTTATGCGCTAAATATTCGACAGGTGCCAAGTGTGTCGATCGTAGAGTTCGATTGCCGATGACTAACTGCGCTCGTCCCAAATTTTATTTTAAATGTCAAATAATTCGAGCACCTGCCCTGCGCCCAGCGCATCCGCACCTATGTTGCACAATTATACCGATACACCGGAAATTTCAACGTTCTCCTTATGTACGAGTATTGAATATTGTACTACGTTTAATATATATTGACGGAGAACTAATAACGGTAATTGATTAGCAACACTCGCAATTAGAAAGTCACGAGAAGTTTTCATTAATTTATTAAGGAAGGTTAAAATTAACCGCTCACGAATGAGAGTCGTGCGACATACTCGTAATGTGAACGTTCACAATTCGCTAATCCCGCGCTGCTACCGTTACATAAGACAGCTGAGTTGAATATAAATGTAAAACACAATAAATTTCATGCCCCGTAGGAAATGAATATTCATCACGAAATCGCCATGCATATTCTCTTTTGCCACGGAATTTTGTGTTCCCTACAAACAAATGGGATCGGTAACAAAGTAAACCTTATATTGTGTTCCTATTAGTTAGAATTCGCGTGTAGGCTATAGGAACAGTAAAGTTGTAGTCAGCGCCGCAGCAAGAGGCTCTCGTAAATTTCAACATATAGTAAAGTGATTTACGAATAATTGTTGTGTTGGCGTATAACTAGAGAAATCTTTCCGCTGTTTGCCGCCAGTTAATTTATATATGAGGCTTAGGTAATTCGCGAGCCACGAGTAATTGGTCTACAGAACAATAGCTTTTGTCATACCCTTATCTCGCCCGGCACGTTTGTCTCTCTTCAGAGCGCCCTCTTAAAGCACAATAACATTCGCATCAGTGTTATCTCGACTACTATTACTTTTATGAACATAAACACTGTCTAGTTACTTTTTATTTATTGTGACAACTTAATTTTGACTTTATTGCAGTGTACAATGAGCTATAATTGTTACCTTTACATTTTTCGTTGTAAGAATAAAAAATGTACCTACGCATAATTTAATGAAAAGTTTATAATGAATATATAATGTATCTACTTAAAACTATCGCACGATTACATATAAAATCCACAAGTAAAATATAAAATTTGAGTATTAAATAAATTGTTTATCTGCTTACCTGCTCGGCAATTATTTTTAAAAATTTTCAATTAGTTACATTAAATAACACACCACTAATTTCCAATATGACGCTTGTACAAATTTCTGGACTTTTATGTGTTTTTAGAGTTTTATGAACTTAGTTTACCAAAACAAATACTTAATAAAAAAATATTTAATATTTAGATGGCCTACACTGAAACCATATTTTTTTCAATCTATTAAATTACACCTACACATAAAAAAATGAGTGTCTCAAAATAACAATTCCAACATTTACTTAGGTACTCATAACAACAACAACAACTACAACGCTTGTTAAGCCTATCACAGACTAGGTTTTTTAATGGATGAAAATGGAATGGTGGCCCCAATACTGAACAGTAAATGAAAAGCATTGTGACGTTATATACTTACTCCGTCAACATAAACATTATATATATATTTGATTTTTACACTATTTTAATGACTGTCAATATTTTAGACAAATACAAGATTTGTATAAATAAGTTTGCATATACTCGTATGTATGCAAACTATCACATGAATCTACTACAAGATTATGTCTTTAGCTTAACGTGATTACGTTGGTAGGTAGATAAATAAGTACCTAACACTTAATCGGAACATGTGTTTATCGTAACATGCGAATCGGCCTAAGGTGAATTAGTTCTCGCACAATGCAATTTGAATGCACATTACACAACGGACGAGGTACGAGCACTTTTTATTGCGGCATCGTGAGATCTTATCTTGAAACTGCCACTTCCAGCAGGCAAATTTCAGTTACTCTCAAAAGAACCAGCGGCTTTGCACCTTGCAGTGCTGCGCGTAAAGGCTGATATTGAACAATGACCTCCGACCCGAATTGGTGTGTGTATGAGCACATACGCGCCAAGAGCACGCACCCTACCGTACATGTTTAAAGAATTCAACATAAAATCAGCAATAAAATTGAAAACATTTTGTTACCTTTTAAATAAGTTTCGTCCGTCGACCACAGAATGCCGAACGACTTTGATCTCTGTTCGCGCACCGAAATGTACAATTTTGCGCGTGGACTTCAATTCTGAAATCATCTCGGGATCGATAAGAAGCGTTAATTTTACGAACCAGCGATAATTTGCTAACTTCCGACATAGCATCACCCTAGCTGAACGTTCCGAACACTTGCCGCATAAAATTACCCGCTCCAAATGAATATCTAAATTAGGTATCCACGTAAATACTTACATGTCGCTATTTGTTACAATTAATGTAATGTTATGTAGGCAAGTGAGCTAATAAAGATCTATAGCTACGATATTTTGTATTATATCTTTAGATAATATGTTAATTTAAAAGAGAATGTGATGTAAATTAGAGATGTATACCTACACCTATGTATCTTTAATATCCTAATGGTATTCTTACATATAGGCAGAGAACACTTGGAAGAAAAAAAATAACTATCAAACAATTACAATGGATATCAAGGTACATACTATATCTATATACCTATTGTAATTAGATAATATTCGTCCTTTTAAAGAAATTCAAACGAAAAGGTTTAACTTTTCGTAAAAAGAAATAGTTTAACAGTCTTTGTAAACTGATGTATCTTGAAATTTCTATAAAAACTATCCGCAAATCAACATAGATAATAGTTGATATAATAATGAATAATAACAATAATTTGAATTTCTCTTATTTGAAACATCCAAAATCGTTTAAAATTATTATCATGCAGTCATACGTATCGCGTCGCCAACATTCATTACAAAGCTCTTCTGTAATAAATGTATCTCTATAAATAAAGTCGTCTATTCTGGACTTATGTCGTTAAACTCTTACCTTTTTATTATAAATCCCTGTAGTATATAATAGTAATATGTTGCTAATGATTGATAGATAGATAGATACTCTTTATTGTTTTCTCCAAAAGATTAATAGTAAACTTATTATAGATACGAGTACAAACAATTACAAGAAATAATCACAATGTGAAAACAATGGGCGACCTTATCGCTAAAAGCGATCTCTTCCAGGTAACCTTTGGTTGGAGAGGAGTAATTATAAACAGTTTGATCGGAGGCACGATGAAAATTCTATTATTTCTAGATGTAAGTAGGTAGGAGATGTATTAATGTAAATATATATCCCTACTCATTATTATATATATACACATATACATTTACAAATTGATTGCTAAATGGTTATATTAAAAATTATGTATTTTTTTCTGTAGTTATATTAGTCGGAAAATAGAAGAGAGCCCTTGTGTTCATGATATAGAGAATATTTCGTAATATGTAGTGTTAAGAGATTATAATCCTATATATACGCAACATATCTTTAGGTCTACATAAAGCTTTTTTTTTACTAGTATAAGAAAGTATGTAAATATTAATGTACAGGACGAAAAATTCTTCCTGTACGTTAATACTTCTAATAATAATTAATTTCTTCTATGAAGAAAGGCGATTTTCTCCAAATGTAGAAGTAATACTACTACTACTAGATTAACTCAAAAAAGATCATATTATTTAGCTTTATGTATTTTTTTTAAATCATTTATGTTATCTCGCTTTTTATCTATATCAATATATGTTGTAATTTGTGTGCTGTAAGTAATGCAAATAAATTATCTATCTATCTATCATATCAAAAATATCTTATTTTAAGCATAAATAAAACTAAGATTCCTTGAAACTAAATTTAATAAAATATATATTTTTCAATATACTATCTATATATGACTGATTTGTTTTTTTTTTTAAATTGACATAACTTGTTTTTAACATGAAGAGCACTGTACAACATCTTCTATTTTAAAACAATAAACCTGCATTATTAGACATTTATCGTTTTGAAGTATGAAAAAATCATTACTAATAGTGCAAAGATATAAAACTTTAGTAAAAGACTGAAGTTTTATGTCTTTATATTTGGACAACCAGTAATAATTACTTATTACGTAAGTAACAATATACTTATTTAGTGAAGTCTCTGTGATAGTTATGAATAGATGACTATTACCAATTTCACAATTAAATAAGTTTTATAAGAAAACTTTTTTACTACAGATATGATAAGAAACATTTAATAACCAAATATATTTCACAATCTTCATATATAACTAACTGAACATTAAACAGCTCGTTACTACGAAAGTCGTCTGGGGACAATTCAGCGTCAGTTTTTCGTAAAATTTTTGGGTATGATGGTAGCAATTTCGGTTGACCAAGTATCGGTTAGTTAGATAATAGGCCAGCTGCTGGCGTCTCGCCAACAAGGTGAATGCCACGGCGGGCACGCACCGGACTACGCAACCCACTTTACTCAATACGCGGAAATATGTCCTGCTAACATTCGTACTGCACCAATAATAAGACAAAACTGATGAGTCGGTGGGATATAATATAGATCTGCTGTGTATAAAACCACAATTCATCATAGAATCTACGAGTATATCTTTTGACTTGATGATGAATTCTCATACATTAGTTTATATATACCAAGCACCGGTCAGTATTTAATCGGCTATTTATAAATAGCGTTGTTGTTTACAAACATTTGCGGTTTTAATAAAATGTTGAAGGCAAACTATAAACTATAATCTCATGACTTTGCTTATACTTTAATTACGAAGCGAATGTGCTTTAGAAAATGTTGAGGGGAATTATGGCTATTGTAATGCTCTTTATATCTAGATATAAAGAAACGATTATTACTCTATCAGCGTGGTAGACCGTCAGCGTATATGCAATCTTAAATCATTCAAAAAAAAATATTAATTCCACTCTTTATTACGCACTGTAATGCGTAAAAACAACTGCTAATGCAGTTGCAGCTTCGAATTGCAAATTATGGAAAAACCTCAGATCGAGAAAAATAATTTTGGTGGCAATTTCAAAATACTAAGATATAAATAACAAAGGTTTTGGCAATCTAAATTTATGTGAAGCAATCATTTATTGAATTTAAAAATGCTAAATACCTCAAGTGTAATTATATTATTGTTTATTTGTTAATTAACATTCTGTTTCCCTTAAAATAATTGTACATTATGTATAAATAAATAGTAATCTTAATATTAAATCTTATCAGTCTAACAATTGCTGTGAGATCAAATAAAGATAAAATAAAAAAATCTATTTGATAAAAATCACTTAGCTTTTATAATTCTAGAAACAAATATAATTACTTAATGAAATCAAAATGTTTATGATAATATTATTACTTTTTTATGACCACCTAGTAACAGACAGTGTAAAGATTCCATTTCAACCTATTAAAGAAACTTGTTCAAATTCATTATTTGAATTTGAATCTCATAAATTATAAATGTGGTCACATTTATAATTTATGAGAAAAACTAAGTAGTAGTAACTAACAATAAGAAAAAATAAACTGTTCTTGCAGTAAACTTAAAACTTGAATATTACACTAATAAGATTGCTTGTATCTTATAAGAATTTGGTGAATTGACTAACTATAACTTTCTAATTAGGACCAGGTACTGTTTCTAGATTTCAACCTACCTAAGTACCTAACATTTTAAATTAAGTACTTATTCTGGACTCTAGGGTAGATACTAGGTATAGATATAAAATGAAACTTGAGCATTAGGTACTTAATGTCTATGTATATATATGTATAAGTGCCTGTATATACACCTATATACATATATATTATAAACCTGCTGAAATGCAAATTGATATAATGCAGGAAACGTCTGAGTGGGCCTCATAGCGGGCGCCTGTACCGCATGAGTAGCATAAGTTCGTTTACATACGACAGTCATTCCTATTTGCATCCCAAATGTTCGGTGCGACCGCTTGTTCTCCGTTCGCCCAACTTATCAGTGTTCCATGGCAAAATATTACAGTTTGTGTAGCGCCACTCGCAATGTGCATAACTGAATGTCAATAAAGGAATAAAAAAGGCCACCGGAGGCGGTCCCGCTTTAAAGGCGGATGTGTTTTAAACCAATGGGCGAGCGGAGCTCAGCATATTCATAACGATATTACCGCCGACAGAGCACCGGCGTCATCATAATTCATACATAATAACCCTTCCGACGACGCAACGCGGCGCGCCGCCCTGCATCTCATTCGCTCACTTGCAGACGTCTCGAGAGCAACAGAGACGCTCACGCCCGCCCAAAATATCATAATTCATAATTTTATTTCTTTTCCAGCTTGCCTTCGTACGTGAAAAGCCAATCGCTTCATTCACACCCGCTGCTAGATATTTTGTAGTAACAACTACATAATATGCTGTTGAACGTTAATCCTATACTAAATAAAGCTTTAATTTCAAGCTTTCTCATTAGAATAACAAAAAGGAGGTATATTTACACGAAATACAAGAAACAGAGCACGATGTGTACGTAAAGATGATGACAGCTATTTGTAATTGGAATATGATGAGACGAGTGCGCGTGCGCTCGGCGCGTCTCATTCGTCAGTTTATAAATAGAGCTCGGCGTCTGCGCCGTGACGACTCGCGCCATTAATTTATATGAAATAACTGTCGGCAGTCGGAAAAATGTTCGATCGAGAACGGCCTTCTACGCGGTAATATTTATATTTTACGAAGTGGCAGACGAGCCAGAATCTTGTTGATGTACATATGTCAGAATCTGGAATAACCAATCTGCAAGCGTTCAAATAATTCTGACTTCTAAATAATCTATTCACAAACTATGTGTTAGTAAATTATCTTAGCCAGATGTTTCGATTGAAGTATATAAATATATACATATGCACATTTTTCCATCTGTATTTTTTATTAGTAATACACTGGATTAGGTATAGGTAAGTTCAGACAATTTGTTGGGAGCAAACAACTTGAAATGACTTTAGTGTAAAATTAAAGCAGAACCTGTAAAGACTTTTCACTCGTTACACTTTATAAGCATCAGCAAATCCTGCTTCACAATTCTTTTGAGGACTAATAAACATCTGAAAATACTGATTTCAGACGATATAATGCCCGTAATGTACGCGAAAGACAAGTGAGATATAAATTCGTTAGTGGGTTTGTAATCGTCGAGAATATTCAATGCTATAACTCACCGCTGTAAATTTTAAAGTTGACATCAGAAAGAACGTCCCATAAAACGATATAACTCAACTTGAAGCTTATGATTCGTTCGCCAAAAATATATTTCTGCAATCGTATTGAAATATAAATAAATATTTACGAATATGAACGACATTTTTGTGATTATCTATAATATTATAAAATATTATTTAAATAATATAATATCAGTATATCTAAGGAAAAAACAACATAGTACCTTATCCTATTGCTGGATAAAAATCTCTTCCAATAAAGAGAGAATATTGAGCGAATGAATAGTCTTGAGCGAACACAAAGACAATATAGTCCATGATTATAATTAATCAATTGATTACTACGCTAGCTAAGCAACTGGCGACCTATATATGACATAGTGTACCTATATGTCATTTATATATTTCCTTCTCTTGTCCTGAAATACTGTGCGTTTGTGATGTGTTTCCAGTCACCTTTACAACATTCTGCTAAGGATGATATAAAGTAGTAGCAAACTGTACCAACAGATATCATTATCAATATGTTTAAACTTACTTTATTATAAAGTATTGTTTAATTAAATTACCAACAAAGTGCTAACAATTACTGGCTTCAACATGCACAGGTTTCAATAAAAATGTTTGGTACTAAATTCTATTTAATTTAACTAGGTATCTACAAGACCTAACTGTATTATAATAATAATTACTGCAATATAAACCCTTAGTAATATTACAAATTAGAATGTAAGTTTGTTTATTATCACTAAGTATGTGTCCTAACAGGCTCTACCATTTATCATGAAATTTGGCATTCACGTAGTACTTGGCAAAAAGAAAATGGGTTGATTGTTATATGTTTACATGACGGTTGAGAGATATTTAATAGAATACTAAATTATATTTTGTACCTACTAGTCAATTATAGATATCGATAGCAATTTTTTATAAGCAGATGAAATATTAAATTAAATATCCACAACGGTGCTATATTTATTTATACTTTTTTATACACGTCGATAACATTCTCAATAAATAAGGTAATTCCAAATGCTTATATTTTTTAAAAACTACTTATTCTCGTAGTGTATATACCTAGTGGTGCCGCCCTCGTCCTTCGTTATTATTTTATCTCCCCGATTCAACGCTTATAAGTTAGTGTAACTATAACAACTCGTTCGTTAGATATGCCGACGGTTCGAGCTGCACTTAAAACAGGAATTCTGACAAATTAATTACGTTGCGTTGTATACGTTCAAAAGACCAATCTATACAAAAGATAACCAATATTAACCTAATGGATTCCTGAGTTACTCCAAGTGAACTCGTATTTAAATCTAAAGATATTTAAACATCGCCCTCGCGCTGCTCTCGCCATAAATAAAATAAATACAAATATTCTCACGTAAGCGAGTACCTCGAATGCGTTCATTTACATTTGTGAATGTAATAAATGGGGCATCTTCTCCTAAATACGAATGTAGACTTACAAAAATAGAATATTTTTGAAATAAGCCATTAGAATGTTTAGTGTCTTTAAACAAATACGAATAGGATATACGTAGATATCCAATTGTTCTATAGATATTACCATAGTAATTAATTATTTTTAATTGTTACTAGAATAATTCACAAGCTAATAATGTACTATAGGTATATTATTTGTTCTTCAGTGTTCTACTTTCATTGTTAAGTAGTTAGGTAGATAGGTACTATTTAAAGCGCGTAGATACCTAATATTTAACATAGAATGAAAAATATTCTAATTCTATGTAATCTACGATATTATTATCTCGTGTACAAAAACTATGTACAAAATAGTAATCAAACCAATTCAGCCATGATTATTAGTAATATTTTACATTGTAAGTAACCAAACATTTGTACCATAATAAAAATTATCTGCAGATATATATTTTATGTCTACATATTTGTTTGATTTATAATTAATTAACTATAAACATTATATAGCATATAGTCCACCTCTTATTTTTTGTAAAATGTAGTCAATATAAAAAATATAAATTATCGAGTTCCATATCTATTGATAAAATATATTAAAAAAATCTCATATTTTGATAATTAAAATTTAATTATCGTTATTAATTATATATACCGATGTCGAGAATATTCAACATAACGATGTTAAACATTGACCACTTCTAATCTATGTCTAAACAATATCTATGTTTAAACAAATTTTAACTTCCATACAAGTTTCTAGATTAACACTAGATATTTTAATTATGTAATAATAAAAATTACAAACCCATGTCGTTTTTTGAGTAACTAACTACAGACCAAATTTGCTTGTATGATGAAAAACTCCCAAACTTCATAAATATTCATAGATTCCTTTATTTTTCTTTTTCTCGTTGTTATTCAGTTATTATTAACCTTTCGCGCTCATTACTACACATTCCACTATCGTCTACAGTTTTACGTAAAAATCCTTTTCCTGTTCTGTTATCATTAAATGCTTTTGGACACTTCAGATTTAGTATAAGAGTTGGGTAATCATAGCTGAAGAAACATATAAACGAGATAAATGCTGTCAATATATGAGTATGTTTTTAAAATTAAAAGACAGTACAATAGTCGAAAAGAAGAATACAAATTCATTGATGACTGCTGAAAATGACTGAACTTAAGATCATGATAATTAATAAAGAAAAAATTTTAACTTTCCCAGCTAATAATTTTAACTCTTAAATAAAAAAAGTATTATTTAAGTAATTAATAAGATATATTTTGATTTTTAATATTTTGTAATAAGTAGTTAAGTTTAATAGTTATTTGTACCTATAGGTATGTATAAACTAACCTAATAGATTTTTGTTTATAGCACTTAGTTGTACAAAAAACCAGGTGATGGCTATGCGAGTACACTAAAACTGTATTTAGATAAATTATATGATATAGTCATATAATATATGCTAGCATATTTTATGATACCTACATATCAATTAAAACAAAATGGCCGCCACACACCCATACGCACACAGAGTAAATATTGCAGGAAAGGGTTGGCACACCTGCACATATTCATTCTCATACTCAAACAGATTTACGACCAACCTATTGAGCCAACAAATAAGTTCTTCCAAAAAATGCTTCCAAAAAATATAATAAGAGCATCACAAAAAGCAAGACACGTCAACGTCGTCCGCACTCTGCGCTCCATTGGTTGCGCGAACAAAGAAATATTGCCGCGCATTCATTTATTCTCTTTACGCCATATTCATTTTTTTTTTTCTTAAATTAGTATAAAAACTGAAAACAACAGTGAAGTTAATTAAGGCAGCTTATTTTATAACTTATGGTCACTAACGAAAAAAGTATGAGTGATTATTTTTGTTTATGATACAAGATTATATGCACTTCAACAAAATGTGCAATACCAAATGACTTGAGTATAAATAAAATTCGAATAAATAAGAAAAAATGCGTAAGGATAACTTTAAATGTCGTTATACTGAATGTATACCCATACTAATATAAAACAAATGTTTCTATATTCATTCAATTTAGGTATTATCCTCATTAAAATGAAGCATAAACTATAAAAGCTATGTAGTGTAATGAGCGGGATTATATTATAAACTCCAATATTAAAGAATGATATGTCATAAAAGTTTGTCAATAAATTGTCCGAACAGATTTCATAGGGCCCCCTACAACTGAACATAGATATCACGATACTAATTATACGTTAGTTTATTTAGATTATACTTATCTAGTTTATAACATATTTTAGTGCACCATAAACAAACATAGCAAGAGTTTACAGCTCCTGACGGTCTCGGCGCACATTCGAGCCATTGTGCCTCTTATAATTTTTATTGGGGCAATCCGTCCAGCTTGATTTACTTCTTCCCGAACTGACGGATCTTTCATTTAATTTACGGTTCTACCCCAGTGTTCCAAACGTAATAAAATCTTACAAAAACAAGCAAAAATTAAGTCGTCGCGACAGAGTTTTATTGATTTTTCTCGACAAGTAACGATGGGTATTATATTATTATAAACAGAAATAAATTGCTATGATAATTATCTATTGTGTCTTTAACAACACGAATAAATATAAAAATCTAATTCTAGGTAATTCAGGATGTGGTCTATTTATGTAATTCAAAATTACGTTTATTCATTGAAAGTACCCAATGTAAGTAACAAATATCGAAATATTTTTACAAACCTTTTCATTTATAATGTTTATCCAATCCCGATTTCCGTTTAAAAATAGCAAATTATTTAATAATTACTCATTTACTAGTACTATTATTATCTTTCTAGAGAACTTCGACTCTACATTGACGAGTAATATTCACTATATTAAATCACCCATTACATTAAATTTTTACTATTCAGCCACAGGTTCTGCTACCACGATATCAACTCTCTCTCTCTGACTGTATGATTTATGTGATGAGCAATCTCTTGGAAAATTTATTGTTTGTATTTTCGGCAAGTACATATTTTAGTGGATATTCTTAAGGTCAACCCACTCTGATTCCTATCTGACAGCCATTTGGCACCGTACCCGAAATTGTTATTATCATAATGACGCCTCTACTCATAACACTATCGGCTTGGCAAATGTCTTCATATCCTCAATAAGCCATAACTCCTAGAACATTAATGTCAGGTAAAATTAAAAATCAGGCCCATGAATTCTTTGATTTACAAGCACTAATAAATAGTCATAAAGATAAAAATATAACAAAAACCTCCCTATAGAAGAGCCAATGAGGAACGAATTCCTAAGAACGTGCATTAAACATTGAAAATAGTTTAAAAAAAAAAGGGGTTTTAATTATTCGTACCTACATCATGAGCGAGCCAACAGTTACACGTTCGCTGTGCGTCTCATTTGCAAGTAACAAGACGTGTATTATAGACCCACGAAGGCAATAAGATAAAAAGACGCTCAATAAGGCGCGATCAGAAGCAAAAATGAAATAAATTGCCAGTGAATAAGAGTTCTGTGTGCAATTGAGGCGAACATGCCTGCTCATTAGAAGGCATGGCCGAAGCTGACCGACCCACCCGCCACCACCATACCACGGCCACCGCCACCGCTCACATACCACCAAGCGCCAACTAACGATCTCAATAAATACTAATTGCACACACGGATATCTTAAATAGGCAGCGATTTGTTGTCTTTTATCTTGAATGAAAACAAAAGTGTTCCCGATTCCCGGAAAGTTTCACATATACGGTCTTCACGGTATTGAGCAACAATGAGTTTACTTCCAGCCCTTTTGCCGAAAAGCTGTAAAATCGTAGAGCATTAGCATAACAAAGCTGACAATTTATAATGACAAAGCGATCGGGTACTTACAAGATGTCACTTTCACTTATTGCAAGTGGAATCACAAAAAACTAGAGCACTTATTATTAAATAGTATTTAGTTGGTAAGTTGCGTCAGTATAGATATTTTTTCAAAACCGCAAGCTGCACAGAAACAATGTAGCGGCGACAGGAGTGCTGGAGCATGTCGTGACGAGACAAAAACTTATTCCACTAGAATATGGATCCGAAAAGCGAAGAATAATGAAAGGCATGCCGCAGTTTGCATAATGCGGCAAATTAAAAGAAATATTTGGTTCTGCTAAATGACTACCAAATAAAACTATAGAGTCGTATTCAAACTGTATTAAAATTTTTATACTTAGATGCATATTAATTTTGGTTGTCTCGATTAGGAATACCCATAAATACACCAAATGTTTGTTATAGGTAGTTGTATAAACATAACATGCCACGCTATATAAATAAAAAAATAAAATAAAATAAAAAGAAATCCTGATAAATTTTGTCTTTTTACCTCTTTACACAATCGAACGTCATCTGCTTAACCATCGTAGATTTTTATATATTATAGTTGAATGTACATCGACACACATAATTAAAGTAGTTAAACAGAAGTCTTGAGTTTGATCCAACTGACAACGACGACAACAACAAGCTTTTTAATGATTAGAAAATAATGAAATAATTTTAACTACAGTAAGAAGATTGCTCATCTTCTGTCAAGGTAATTTCGAATCTGATATGAATTAATTATAATAATTGTATGACTCCAAAAAGGAAGAAGTTCTCAATTCCATTGTAATTTTTTTTTATGTTTGTTACTTCATAACTCCGTCGGATCTAAACCGATCTGAATTTTTTAAAGGGTATACTTACATACTTACAGTTACAGTAGTCCCATAGAAATTTCGTCAAAATCGGTTCAGCAATTTATTTTTTAATTCAAAATAACTCGGTTTGTTACAATTGACAATTGTTTTTTGTGGGACACAATCTATAATTTTTATAAAAAATAAAATCAAGTTTATTATTATTTTTAAATAACTCCATTTAGAGAGTAAATGGAATTATTCTTGACATATTCAGCTCCATAGCCGGTTATGTGATAGTATAAATGTAACAAGGGCGATAGACGTAGCGCACCAAGTCGACGTCACACATCTCCACGCACCATTTGCATGCACCCGGGCGCATCCCAACGCATCTCGCGTTCCCACCCGCCACACAGAAATAGTATAATGTCATATCAAATGACTAAAGACACGTGCCGTGTTACACGACTGCTCACCGCGAAAGGCGTCAACAAACATTGTTTTCAACATCCAACAATTTTTTTCCTCAATATGGTCAAGCGGTGTTTTCAACCTTCGCAAGAATTCGAGCTTGTGCAAGAACAAAGATATTTTGGCTACCTGACTTATCCAAATAAAAATTCAAGCTAATATCCCGGCAGCTGATAAAAAGTACCTACATCTTACGCAGCATAATAGAGACGACCTTTAAAAGTGTTAAAATTTTATTAACATTAGACAATGACAAAAATCGTATTGACCAATGGTCTTGTCGTAAATTTTGAGAACGTCACATTTTTTGTGTTTAAATTTCGAATAAATTTGAATTTTTTTCTGACTCATGACTAATTGGCACTGGCAATGAACAGAACGACGGGGTGTAGAACAATATTGTTCTGTTGGGTTTTGCAAATATAATAATAAAAGTTTATTACCCCGTTTCTTAAAGGGTTTGTCTCGATATAGGCTAAAAGGGTAGTCAGTAAAACCATACTCCGTACAATCATAAGTCAAAACGGGCCAATTGTTCGGTTGCACATCATCATAAATCAGCTTTAGAAAAATTTTCAATGAATGGGAGTCGTTACTCAATACAAGATCATTACACAAATATAGATTTTTGGCATTTGTGCACGTAGTGTGGCTCATTGTGGGTGGTTTAAAAATTTCTTTGCAAAACTCTACAGTCTATATATTCTGCGAAAAGAAAGTTAAATATGTAAGTAGTGACATCTGCCTATTATATATCATCTGCTTTTGAGTTTTATCTCTTTATTTAAACGAGTCTTGAAACTAAAAATCTATTCGAGCCACTCCACAAAGACACTTCTGCAAGGAATATTTTTGATAAATATTAACTACTAGTTTTTACCCTCGACTTTGTCCGCGTGACCGAGATGTGTTTATTTACTGGGATAAAAGTAGCTTTTATCGTTCTCCATCCCATATAATATGAGTATACTAAATTTTATAGTGATTAATTAAGCCGTTAAGACGCTATAACGTGATAAACAACCAAACTCACATTCACTTCATCTAGAAGTCTACCTCATACATTTTGCTTTACAGCGTCTCGTCTAGCATTGCGAGCTGCAGCTCGCAGAGCACGTAAAGATGTCAATATGAGCTGGGGTAAGGACGAAGATAGCGGTAGTAAGAGATAATGGTGCTGTCGGGGGTCAGTATCCAGCGCAGTTGTAGATGAATGTGAAAAACTCCCGTCTCCGCTGCTGCATTCTTCTCAGCCGTTCAACACAGTCTCACATGCGCAGCTCATTATGTATTCTAATAATTTGTGTAAAGATCTCCAACATCCATGGGGACACGTTCTCCAGGCTTCAATAAACAAGACAAGACGCTGTAACGCAAAGCGCCGTACACCCACTAAAGAAGATTTCCAGATGAAATCGAAACAATTTTAGGAAGCAACAAATATAATAAGTTCATAGAATATCCATTGAGCATGTATATACATATCGTTAAAAAATGAACCAAGATCATGCAAATATAATATGAAGTAATTATTTTAGCTTCATTAGTGTATTTTTTATTTAATACTTAGTTATATATAATGAGTTTCTTCTGACTATCTTGACTCGATCTGACATGAAGATTATTAGATCTTCATATACCTAACCAGGTTACTGCAATGAGTTAAAAATGGCGTTATTGTGGTGTTTGTTAGTAATAGAAGAGTGATGGGGCGGGTTAAAGCCGGGGTCAGCGTCGCCATACGTCATCGCTAACGACGACAAATGACGTAATGTGAAGCGAGTGACTGACGATATTGGGATATTTAAATGTATAAACATAAAAATATTTTGGGACACAGTACACATATCTCTACGTAAATTATTGTTTTCTTTTAATACATTTAGATTTTGTTATAATCCTATTTGTATGTTTTTTACTCAAACGCGATTTAAGATGTTTAAAAATGTAGTATAACCGATTAACCATAATAATAATCGGATTAAATACATTTATTATAACTTTGTATGTTAGCACACTAGATTTATAACATTGATTTGGTTTTTGTTGTTATAATGTTATAATTATTTTTAATGAATAAATAAATAAATAATATACTATATACTTCTATATAAACTACTATATATTTCATATACTTGTAGTAAGGATACTTATTCCATACAGGTAATTCGTTTCATGAGAGTTCCAGAATATAGTATGTATGTAACCACACTCCATATCAAGCATATCGTGTTAAATCAACTGATGACATAAAACACCATACATAAATGCAAGAAAAAGAAACTCAAAATATACCTCAACACTATATCGAACCGCCTGACCATTACGGTACCTAATAGAAAACTAATATTCTCCTCCCTTGGAAAAACTACCAGCAAAAATCTAATAGATTGCAGTGATATTAACAAAAAAGAAATAATTTCGTAAATCTATTGAATTATTGCAAGTAAAAAATGGTCTGATTATGCATAAAATAATTATAAAATAGACAGAACTTTAAATAAATGCAAAACAGCTATATTTCAAACTAATGATTTCATTGATAAAATATCTTTAACTGATGCGATCGATCATGTGATAAGAATTGATACGAAAATCTACCAATACATGAGTATTTACTTACCTGTTCTAGACATATTTTATGGTACTACTTTATAAATATTAAACGGCTGATGACAGAGTTCAAGTGGATAATACAGAGGGAATCGAGCTTATTTTTTAACGAACAGAAGGAAGGTGTCAGTCGTCAGTACTATCCATCACGCTATTCGTTTCCTGCTAGCTCGTGACACATGAATTACATTTTAAAACAGTACACATTCCTACATTATAAACGTTCGAAATAAATATTTTTGTATATTAAACAGAACACACATGTATTAGTGGGTGTTGCGAACTTATTAATCAGTCTATATTAATCGTTCGTCTATATCGTTCAAGCAGAGTCAGATCATTCCTAAATAACTTTTATACCTAGTTTATATAAAATTTTAAAATATGTTTTCATACATATTTTTAACTGTAATAATAAAAAAAAGACTTCAAATATGGCTATACACTATAAACTAGTATTATAGAACAATGTGAACTCAAGGTTAACGTCGACTATACCGTTATAAATAAATTCTAAATGTCACCCTAAACTAAATGTCACATCTTAATAAAGTTGAGACTTGTAAAAAAATCAAAATATCGTAAATAGTGTAAGACGGCACAAGACCGGTGGTTAGACAAGTTTCCCACAGAGATTTGGCGGCGAGACCGCGCGACCGACCGGCTGCACGCGACATAAAAATAGCACACATTTGTCGAAAAATAAATTTTTTCCCCAAACAGACAGAAATATACAAAAATGTGTAGCAAAGAGTGAGGGGCGAACGTGATGGCGTCCCGTAATGTGCGCCCCTAATTAAAACGTTAAAAACCGACCGCTTCTGAAAAACGTCAATTTTGAAGAGAAATGTGCCGTCCAAAGGATCCCCCCATCATACATTTTTATTTATTTAAATACTTAAAAAAAAAACAAATGGATGTTTAAGGAAATGAATAAACTTATAGATACAATCTTATTCTTTTTAGAACGTATAAAGTGGATACTTACGTACTACATAATTATTATATATTAGAATTAAAAACACCAGCTACAATGTACTATACTACTTTGGTCATGAGTAGCAAGCTACTAAGTAGATACGTAAAATAAATCTTTGCAAGTGTAATGGATATTGAGTTACGAGTGCTGATTACAATCATGTCTTGTCTATGCGTGCACAATATCAGTAAATTAGGAATTTAGTTAGCATTTGAAACACGGACAAGTAAGGAATGGATAAATCTAGCCGTTAAAGCGATATGCAGATCTGCATCGACATTCATTACCTAATTAAAATCGCAAGCCCCTTCCGCTCGCTACATTTCTCCAACGCGCTGCCAATAAATTTCATCCGCCAGTCGCCCCATAACGATAACCAGTTCCTCGGGAACTATCGTTCAATCTGCCGTCGATGCCGTATGTTGATCCGGTCGTGTACCCGCCGCTCTTTGCAGACGGCTCTGTCGATACCTATGTATTATTTAGTACTACAGTGACTATGGAATCAAGGCAGTGTGTGTGCACCCCGCACACGGACACACACATCTATCAGCGCAAATGTCTCGAGACTCGAGCCACGTCAGCCCAGAGATAACGAGCTCACATATTCATAAAGAATAAAGAATTACTTATCCAACAACCTCTTCACTCTCCGCACCCTCCACCCCCCTTTGATCGTAATGCTCTCATTCACACTCTCCGACCGATCTCGATCTACCCGTTCCCCTCCGAGGCTCCAACTAGAACAGTTCTTAAAGCGATCCGAGTAGAATTGGATTATAGACTTTAATTTATTCACTAGAAGAAATATTTCATTTTTCATCGCACCTCGATCATGAAACCCTTTTATTCTTCGCGAGTATCTTTTGAGCGGTTTCAAAACGATCATTTCGTAGTGAGATGTAGCGACCGGTTTTAATTCTTACACACATAATACGAGGGATCATATCGTCGCTCGTTCTTTGCGGGACAAAAGCTCGTTATCGAATTAACAACTCCGCGGTCCAACCCTCGACGCAGCATCTTTATGGGCGACATATTTGATTCGAAAACTTGTTATGCTTCGTTCTAAATAAATTATAACGAGAAATTGTAATCATTAAATAGATATATTTAATGTATACACCCATGTATATGTTGGCAGGGCAGGCAGTGTCGAGCGATGCGTTGTGACGGCGCGGTGCGGAGGTCTCGGTCGCGGCGCGGGTCGCGGCCGCCTATCTGCCTACACGAATGCTCGGTTCTCAGAGATACCGCAAACAAATCTTGCTAACCTTTGTTTGTTCTTTTTCACTCTGTTGTTACATAAACAGTTATTCATTGTATATATTTTTTTAAATATTAGCCAATTAGATTCAATTGCAGTACATGTAAAATAGATTATATTGAAGGTTATATTGATTTAAAAATTAATCTTATAAACCGAATTTGTATAAATATCTATAGGATCAATCTATATGTATATCGTCTCACATTAAAAAAAAAATTCAAAATCGGTTTATAACTGATGAAGATATGAGGTAATAAATATAATAAAATACAAACAAATTAAAAACGTCCGTCTTTTTAAAAGTTAAAAAGGGAAAGATGAATAATTTCATATTATGGACAACAGATATAGGTTAAATGAACTATTTTTTTGTACTCATAACCCAATTAAATAACTTCTGAAAATCATTTGTATTATTACCTATATACTTACATAAAAAAGCCACATTTAATTAATGAAACCTACATTTACTATTTGATAAATAGCATCATAAATACTCGAACTTATAAATTCCATATTGGCTACATCTCGTTAACTTATTAAGGGGAGACTTTGTACAAAAGTTGATTGCCTGGGTACCTCTGTCCCATTCGTAATTCTACTGTGAAGAAGTTGTGTTTGCATGACTGTGTTTCGGTTTGAAGAGTGGGATATGGCGTGAATTTACAGGGTACAGAGGAATAACACCTGAGTCCTCAGGAATGGCAACGCTTGAGGGGTATCATGGGCAAAACAGTATACTCTGTTATGTCCATGGTACTGCTCATGTCTGTAGGCGACGGTAACCACTTTCCATTAGGTGGGCCGTCAGCTTGTTTGCCATTCTAAGTTGTATAAAAAAAATCAACTCAATTTCATAAAATAATATAGGTACTGTATCAAAGAATAATATAGCATAAATGCGGTTTCGTTATGTCCAAGTGATTAATAAAAAGTAAAATCAACGACGTGTTGAAGCGTACAAAAAGCAATGCGAGATGCAATGAAATAAAATGTTATATAGTTATCGTTAACACGGCCCGCGTCCAATATTAAATGGACAGCGGTGGAGTAAAAATTAAAGACAAACATAAATATCAAGAAAAAAAAGTTTGATTCAAGCTCGGTGTGAGCGGTAAGAAGGGATTTTTCTACACCAAACGCAAGATGCGAACGATAATAAAAAATGAAAGATTCAACAATTCATTTTAGTATATATATTTTTTTTACCTACATATAAATCAAGAGTTTGGCTTCCATTTATATTTATAATAATAAATAAATAAATATAATTAAACTTCATTTTTAAATTATCACCATTGTCCATTTAATTTTTTTTTATCTGCTAACATAATACACTTTAAAATGGTTGTGTTACGACTGATTTGGAACTGCAACATTGTCGCTCTATTCATTTTATACATAACAAGCTTAAGCGACAATTATTAACGTTTGAATTATAATTTGATATTTTGTAATCTATACTTCCATTGTCAGGTTATAAATCAAACCCACATATTTTATTAAATTAAAAATGGGGCCTTTATCTGCAAAAACCTTAAACTATCTATAACATCTAATAGAGATTACATATTTCAGATTGTAGCGTTGTCGCTCTTTTCTCTTAATATGGAACAGGCCTAAGCGGTAATTTTGACGTTTGAATTGTAATTTGATATTTTTCAATCTACACTACCATTGTCGGGTTATAAGTCGAACCCACATCCTATATTTTATTGCCTGTTTTATGAATGGAGACCTTTACTACGTACCTACACAGGAAATTTAACTATATACTTATATTAATACATCTAATATAAATTTTATATTACCTAGTGAGATAATTAGATAATGTACAAAAGTTTAACATTTTTACAGATAATAAATAAGGCTTAAAGAGAGTTTAATTACGCTATAACCTAGTCGGTATCCACCAATCCTTGTCCTTATTAATATCACAGATAATATAATACTATATTAATATTATGCTGTCGTATGATGCCGGCATAGAATTAGCCACGTCTTCCATTCCCGTGGATGTCGTAATAGGGAACTAAGAGAACTCAATGGTTAAGAGTAGGGCAGCAGCGTCCCTTTTAAAACATCATCAAAGCGTAGCCTGGTTGCCAAGCGTAGCAACTATTGGCAAAGCTCCACTTATGGGGAAGGCTTATGTTCCGTCTTATGTAGACTGTAAACGGCTGATATTATGAGAATATAAATTCTCATAATTATGAGAATATGAATTTGTTTGATATTTCTTGAAGCCTTAATGGCTCAACCAACAAGCTTAAAATGTAGCATATACCTACCCGATATTATAAATATATAGATAAATATAACGGATATCATTAAATAGAGTGTCCATTGCAGAAAATAAAGAGAATTGGCATTATGTATGGGATTAGTTGTGTCCTTAAAATTGTCTCATCACAAAGGCCAAGGTTGATTTAATTTTGAGACACTTATCTATCCTATCAAATAAATTACCTCTCACTTCTCCATTCCAACACTTTATGGAGATAAATTTATGACAAGCCTTTTTTTAAATTACACATAATTACGGAGACCCAAGGTATTATGGAGGAGGTACCAACAAAACTGGATTGGAGGGAGACGAATAAATTAGAAGTTAAGTTATGAGCGGACCGATCTAACAACATGAATGAAACCGCGGCCCCCGCACCCCGCCGCTCCAATACCCGCCACCTGACGCTTCGACCGCGTGTGGCCTCTACCACTGCAGTTCCAGGACTGGATTTGGAGTAATAAACTTATTAAAAGAGTAATTTTATTTGAAACAGAAAAAAAACATCATTTTGATGATTTCAGCAACTCTAGATATATTTCATCCAATTATGACATGGTCAATCAACAAATCAACAACAGCGAACAAATCTATGGAATATAATTCCACTATGCTATGTGTTATTATTAATTACTACGCATAAATGTTTTAAAATAAGTATTTTTAAAAACTTAAACGTAATAAACAAACAAACATTTATCATAAACCGAAACTTGTTGTATCTATGACGGCATTATTAAAATTTATTATGTTCGCTATCAATTAGCACAACTTGACGTCTTAATTATTAATAGATACATTAGTAGATAATTATCACTCAACAATAATTGCCTCATTATCACATGTTTTATTCATGCCTTATTCATACATCGCTTATAACTGTAATTTCCATTAATCGAATAAAAATTATATAATATGCCTTATAAATACTTTCTTCAATTCTACAAACATAACATTTTCTTAAAGGGCATTTTAGAAATATTCCTAAATACCAATATAATATTAGTCGATTGTAACAAAGTTACAAAATTGTGATACTTCAATAACAAACTTAATTATTATTTTCAGTGTGTCTTAGAGTTTCACAATTATTATCAGATTGTCAGGTAAAGTGCGGCTCTGGCTTAAGGTGAGATGACGCGTTATCGGAATCGGTAATCTAAACCCAAAATATTACGATTCAAAACTTGGTCAAGACTTACCATCGGACGGGGTCAAACAGCCTGCCAACAGACTTTACGACGTAGATTGTAATGTTAAATAACCCAATTATTTTAATAGAAAAACAGCCCTAGGTTTAATAATTTTCATTTCTGTATACTATGCCTTTGTTGTTTACTTGCGACTTTATTCAGTTACTATTATTATTTTTGCTGTAATATACTCGTATATCCTAGTAAGTAATATATTTGACCTTGAAAAAGAATAAATATTTTTGTATATTTTTTTTTATTATTTGTTTATTGTTTAATTAGGATTAATTAATCCTTTACAATATTTGACTTTATTTACATGTATAATTATACTACTTATTTATTATTATTATATTCCAAAGAATACAGTAGACAGAACTTCATAATAATAAACTTCAGAAATTGGTATTTTTAACACTGCAAGTTTTAGAAGACAAGTTAAAAGAAGTTCTGCAAGTCAGAGACACTTTTCGACGCCGTGGAAAACATTATAAAAGCGAAATTATATGTCGCTAAGCGTAATAGAATCCAACGTCAGCCAACAGGAGCGAGCCCATAACCGTCACTTGTATTAATTTGGTTTGTTGATAGTAGAAATTGATATCCAAGTCTTTTGCATCAGCCAGATTTAAATTAACGACCTTTGAGAATTTCAAGTTGGAATCACTTTCCTAGTCTATAAATGTTTGAAACTAGCTAACAAGTACTAGGTTATATATTTTACTGTAAATGAATATTATTATTAATTAATAACATCGATTCAATAAATTAAAATGACTCCACATTAAAAACAAAATAAAAAATCAAGTAAATGAGTAGATGGGTAATTAAATTTCATTCTTTAGGTTATAAATTGTGAAAATATTTTGTTCTATTTTGGGTTGGAGCTATTTCGGTTGCACGCGACATCGACAAACGAGTTCTCAGATTCTGTAGGATATTCGCTTGTGTAGAGACAAAACGATGGCCGTATGTAATATTGGCTGTGTAAAAATCCCGCGCCTCGTTATGTGTCGCGATTTAATTGAGATTTTATATTAATTAGAGTGGCGATGTGTGCCGGTCTCCAATGTGCCCATCGCACGCAGTCTCGGCACGCAACTGAGTAACTCACAGACATCTTCGACCTATGCGCTAACTGTAGCATAGGTACACGTAGTATAATGAGCGATATACATATAATAACGATAATTATTTTCACTTAATGCAATAATAATTTATAGAAGATTTCAAGAAAAAAATCTACTTTAACCACTTAATACAGACGGATCATTTTCCGACTTTTCTGATACCTTGTTTTTATTAACGTCTCTAAAAATCCTACTAAAATATAAATTAATAGAACTGTACTTACATAGATACAATTTGTATTTTTAAAATAACAATATAAGTAGTTCGTCATAATAAGACACAATAATTATAATCTCGAGTACATATTGTAATAGTAACTAGCCGTGATTTAATTGAACTAATTGTCTAACCGAATTTACATTATGGGTTAATGTTATAATATTTTATTTAATATATTACAGAGGCACAATTTATGATATTGTGTACATCATATGAGTAAATTAATCAAAACTTTACTTAAACAGAACTATTGATATGTTAGGCACCTACATCTATTGACTGACGAATAACATAAAATGTGTTTTCGAGTGCGAAAAGAAGACTTAAAATTGCGTGATCCAATAAACGAGGCAACTTGAACGTTTATAATTACGCGTACCTATTGAAGGGATGAAGAGTAAATTCATGAAGAGGGCTCGCGTGCCCGATGACGTGATATCACGCCGTCACGCGTGTTTACACCGACTTTATAACAAGTTGTAAGGTGGCAAACTAACAAGCCGTTACAATATCTCGCCTCTGCCAATACGGCATGCAAGAAAATTCCTACCCGATTATTTCATTAGTATTAAAAAATGGTAAAACTATCGATTGCTGTATTTTTATATTAGATTCCCTACGTCGTATTGTTTATAAATATATTTCACTAAGTTTAGGATATGATACAGCTGATGTTTTATTATAGAAGCCCCTAAATAATAAAATTTAAAAAAGGATTGTGTGTTTTGGAATAAAACTAGTTATTGTAAATACATATATGGACAATAGATATTTTTATACCTTATTTATGATACTATATACCTATATATGGCATCAATGTAATTTTATTGTTTTTTTTTTTACTAATGGGACATTGTAAACATCAATGATCAATTGATTATTTTAGACTCCTATCTCTGTAACCAAATGGTTGTTTGCATGATTGTTCCAATTATAAAGGGTGGTAAATAGTATCGAAATTAAAAAATATAGAAGAGTTAAAGGTTTGTTGGAATATGGACATTTTGCTTTAAAAACCTTTTTTTTAATGGATGATAATAAAATTGTAACTCCACCTTGTACTACAAAGAATTCCAAGAGTAAGTATATAGAAAAAGATATTACTGTGCCGTTTTAAATAAGTACTAACCTATATAGGTATTACATGTAGGTAGTTTTAATGCCTCATCAAGATGGATATACTCTTAATTAATAACTACAAGTTTTTAAATAAAAAACAAGTGTATTAATTAGGCGCTTTAAATTTGTCAATGTCTTCCATTATTAAAATAAAAGGCAAGCGAAAGAATTTCTAGATTATCGATATGTCGAGACGGTGTCTGTATCCGATGTGACACCGCCGAACTTGGCCTCGACTTCTCATCTGATGATTCGTGAACACTGAGTAATTCACGAGATCCCCTTTCATATTATAATATCTTTATTTAATTACTATAAAACACTATTTCGTACTAACCAACCTGACAGTCTTTATCCAGCTCAAATATGAATTTATTTTTTATTTCCTTAAAAACCTTAATCGAACTATATGTACAAAAGTCGATTGCTTGGGTACCTCTGTCCCATTCGTGTTTCTACCGTGAAGCAGTTGTGTTTGAATGGCTGTGTTTCGGTTTGAAGAGTGGGATATAGCATGAATTTACAGGGTACAGAGGAATAACACCTGAGTTCTCAGGAATGGCAACGCTTGGGGGGTATCATGGGCGAAACAGTATATCTCTCTCTGTTATGCCCATGGTACTGCCCATGTCTATAGGCGACGGTTACCACTTTCCATCAGGTGGGCCGTCAGCTTGTTTGCCATTCTAACTTGTATAAAAAAAAAAGAAAAAAAACACATACAACGCAAAGTAAATAGACTAAATCAATTCTGCTATTCTTACATTTACGAGCAAAACTTAATTTTTACGTGTTTTGTTTTCAATAATTTCGTATTTTTCCTTACGAGAAATAAATATTTATAATAGAATAATATACGTAAAGACTTCTTATAATGCCAGTTATGCTGATTGAAAGGATGCAATAATGCTTCACAACCAATTAATTAAACAAACTAAATGGAAGACGAAAAGCTCTTTTTGTGTACGTTTTGTTTAGCTTTACATGAAAGACCCACAAAAAATATGTCACCATTGTGAAGCGAACTAACGCTCATAATTGTCGTGTTATTTCCTTTTCATCAAGGGTAGGCCTTTTACTAATAATTTCTTGTCATATTAGACCTTCGAGTGTCGGAATTATACACACAACGCGCTTTTTTTTCTGAATATTTATTTTTTAAATTTTACCAACTATAATATATATTATTATTAACATATTATTTTACAAGTTTATGTATTTTAAATTATTTTCAAATATCATTACGTTGCTTGAACGTTCACAAAATAAAAAGTTAGGATACATTAATCCAGAATATGTTCCATCAGTAAAAGCAAATACTTAAATTCAGTCAAGCATTATTGTGTAACAAATATCCAAAGAGTTCTAAAAATATTAATAAATATTATTAACTGGTGAATTTTCCTGTTACTTATATGACTTCTAATGTGTACAAACTACACTAATTGCAATATTTGTACTGAAGCTAGGATTTATATAGATTGTAGGGTAAATTAAGGCAACCCAGATAACGGACATTCAAAGTCACAACCGAAAAAACATTCAACCCTCTATAAGCTCTATAAGAAGGAAATAACATGATTATAATAACTGCAATAACTCTTCAGTAGTGATATCAGATATAGATGATGATAAACTAATCATAAACCAGTAATAGCAAAAAGTGTTATTCATAAACGCACTATAGCATAAGTACCGCTATATATATAAAACTAACCGCAACAATCACTTACCATCACGTGTAGGTACCACATGTTCGTTTGTCGCCCTTTCACACCTAAAAAAAATATTTTTATGATTTACTTATTTCATTACATTAGTTTTATAATTATTAATGAAATTTTATTATCTATATTTAAAAAAGCATAAACAGTAGATTCTTCGCACTACAAAACGCTTAACTCTTCCTAGACGATGCATTCAATTATTTTATGACACTATCTTTTTATTAAATAGGCCAGTAACTATATGTTTTAAATATATAACATTATTCAATATAACCAAGATATGTCGAACTATAATTATAACATATAACATTGCTTTATTTCTAAGACGATATTAAAAATGTCACCTAGTGTGCTTCCGCCCATTTGGCGACACATTCTCGGAAAGGAGCGTCAAACAAATGGTAGAATAATATCCCCGGTATATAATATTATATGTCACGAAACCAAAGCTTTATGAAATCGGATATTTTTGTCATATCTTATTTTATTGCGACTCAATAGAATTTATCGAAGTATACTGATTTATTCAATTCTAAGGAGTTTAAGGAACATTTTGAAAAACTAATTATTTTCTATTAAGTACTCGATTAAAAATCTGTATCTAAACCCTTTAATAGGACTCAAACTTATGTTATCTGATAAGAATGGGTTATAAATTATGGCAGGAACAGATTGCTATCATTATACAAAAAGTTATTTAATATTTTGTTAATTGAGACAAGCAATGGGTTTAGTAATCCCCGATACTAATAATCATTGAGGTATGTACACTTCAGTGCTAATAAACCTCTCCCCTCGAAACATTTGAGAAGGTGCTATCGTCTTAGCAATTTCTGTCCTAATGCACTAAGCATTACGGCGGAAATTGATAAAGCATTACGGCGGAAATTGGTAAGAGAGATATTGTTTCTATACAACTATTAATTTATCTGTACTATACAATCCAATGCAATAACACTGGAAACAGATGAGGTATAACACCTTAGTCATAAGGAGTAACAATGGATGCCATGGACAGCATACTACTCTATGAATATAACTTATTTATTAGTGATACCCATGGTGTCGTGCAATGTCTATTAAATACATACCTATAGGTAATAATACCATATTCCATGACATAGTCTTCGGATTGTTTCTCATTTATAGCAGTTGAAGACATTAAGTAAAGAAAATCCTAATTTATAAAAAAAAAATATTAATAGTAGGTATATATTAATTATAAGAAATAAAAAAAAATATTAAGATACACATCATTGCATTAAAACGTTTACATGTGTACATCACGGCACCATGACATGACATGTATTAATCCAATAGTCTTATACAAAATCAGTGCCCGTAACAATTTCAAATTTTGCACAAATCTAGTCGCATTTAAAGTATTGTATTACTTGATGTATTAAATAGCCGGTTGACAATGTCGTGCGGATATTAACCCACAAAAAATGTCCTCGAATGTCCCGAGGATTTTCCGCTTCACGCAGAGGTGCACTCCGCGGGCTCGACAGTTGACAAAATATTGCATTGTTCCTATTATCTGCCTAGTATTTATTTAAAAACGTTATTTAAATGGATGATTTTAAGCTCGTCCGACTGATGCCGCTTTTGTATTCGAATTTAATAGATTTGCACTGTAAAAGCAAATGCGGATATTAGAATCTTTTTCAATATAATAACTAAAAAAATTGCATTTATTATTAAAATATATTGATACTTTAATAATACATAAGTGTTCCAAAGCTTTTCTTTAACAAGAATCATAACAAATAATTAAACAAGACCATAAAATCAATTGATTACCTTTATCACTTTGTTCACTCAGTTATGGTCATCAAGCTATCAGTGGCCATAAATTTGTGTTCACTCAGTAACTTCAATAAAGGTAATGAATGAAGGCAAACCAATAAAATAATAGAAATAAATTTGATATGACCGACATATGGTGGCTCTAATGCGCGGCGAACCCTGTTATTGCTGTCAAACATGCGACAAATAGCTCAGAGTCTGAATTCCATTTCATTTTATCCAAACGTTGATTACACAGTATTGGTCCGTTGGACGACAATGAAAACAATCTACAACGACCAATATGTTCACACCCCTTTCTTTTTGATTCAGTGTGATGACCAAAAAGTAAATTCCTGTTTATTATTATTCCATTACCCGTCACCCCATTTTAAAAAATATGTCAGCAGATGATGTCTGGGTTTTGCATGGGGTAGCGGGTGCGTAGCGCAGGGAGGTCGCGACCCGAGAATATTCAATGTGTTTATATAAAATAATTTTCATGTTCGACAAGTCGCGATACAATGCCGTATATTTTTTGCTCAGTCGATAAATTGGCAGGATTATCATTTAATGGAGGGCTCATGTTTGTTGGGCTTGTCTCGATTCCCTATGACTGACATGATTTTATTAACGCCATATCGGTGTTCCGATGCGGATCGAATAATTTTAACGCGACAGGAACGATGCGTACATAATTCACTCGGTTTCATTTCGAAAGGTATTGTGCCAATTTAACTTTAGGACGTACGAGTTCGGTTATTAGTTCAATTTAGGAGTTTTAGGATAGACATGCCTATAAAATATTCAGCGCGTATGCGGGCTTCTATCGCATGACACATAGGTAAAATTTAATTGACAATCAAATATTCACATTTGAAACCTTTTGTTTCCAGTTGGATTTATCAGAAGCTTTAGTTATGGAAAACCACAACGCCGACTGCCACTTTTAGCTACTTTAACAATTCATTCGATTTCTGTTTATTCGTGTGAATAAAACCGAGAGAGTATTCATTTTTGTTTAGAAAAAATCACACCACGATTTATTGTGTCACCAAATTTCAACATATTTGGGGTAAAATCAACTAATCTCTTTTATATTACGGCGAATAATATAAATCCCTTATTAGCAACAAGATTACAGATATATTTTTTGTGTGCCATAAAAATTTGCTCTTATTATTAGTACGCGCCGTGCATCGGAAGTATGAGATGTTATCTAGTCCCGACGGAGTCCCCGTTTGTTGACACTAAATATTGTGCGACACAATGAAATTACATGACATCTGTAGTACAAATAACGGGAATATCTTTATTCATACCGCGACGAGCAAACTGGCTCCCCTCGCGTTTATATTGTCACCGCTCCGAACGTCTGCTCACTGTCGTTGTAACTACTATGGCAATATAATACAGACAAGACAAATAAATGTACCTACCTAATATTAGTAAATTACAAAACTCTCCACATTTTATCCCACTACAAAAAAGAATAATTTCTCAATCGACACAAAAAAAAACAATATATTTATGACTGTTTTGTGCAACTTAGGATAGCAAACACATTTAGTAACACGTATGTTACTAAATGTATTTGCTAATTATGATTTGATTTTGATAACTATATTTTTAATAGGCTAACTATATTAGTGTAATAAGAAATTTTATCAATATTAAATTTGCTTTTTGAAAATCTTATAATTTTTTATGAATAATTTTGCACTCAAGTTTAAAAAAAAAAGGAAACCGAATACCGCTAACTAATAAAACATCATTTATTAAAAAGTTAATTCATTTATAATTACCAAGTATACTTATATGTGACTATAAAATAAATCAAATATCCAAAATACCTCATCATTATTAGTCAAAATTTGTCATCAAAAATCCTATAGATAAGTAGAAATAATAATAAAAAGGGCAACAAAAGACGGATATTATTTTATCACAAGAAGGGCAAGGAAGCGATTTACAATAAATAACTTCAATATTAGAGTTACTCCCCCATATTGATATCGATAGTGGAAAGAGAACCCTACGCCTTCGGCGGTTACAGAAAACGTCAACATTTTATTTTATCAATACTTTTATATGAATTATCTTAAATTTGTAATTTATTTAATAAATTTTGTAAATATTACGTATTTTATATCCTAACTAATAATATATGGGGGAAAAGGGATTGTTAGTAATGGAGACTGAGAATCCCATTGCTAGCAATATACCCAACCAGGTCGACCTCCTCGCGGTTTCCCCTGGAAACTATCATGGTTAATTCCTGATGAATTCATCATGATGAGCTAACTGACCTGCTTTCATTCTCATCTATCACTCTTCACTGGTGCTCCGCCAGCGTATTCCGTTAGCTCAGGCGGGGATACCATACCATTTTCACTTAAAAAAAAAAACTAATAATATATGTCAATAGTTACCTATATTTTTGTAATGGATGATAATATAATAGTAACTTTGCCTGCGCTAGCGGTATACGCTAGCGAGTTATCAGTGATAGGTGAGAATGAAAAGCAGATCAGTTATCCCATGGCGATGAATACATCTAGAATTCAGCACGATATTTCAAAACCCCTCCCCCTTCCCCCTCAACCTTATACCATAAACGTGAAATTGAGTTTATATATTACTTCTTGAGGCCTTAATGGCTCAACCAACGTTATATAAACACATAGTGGCCCTGGTCATACGAAAAAAGCCGCGGGTAAAATCTAGAGATTAAATTTTACTTATATATGTGGCTCACTGATACAGTCATATCACAGTATCTAAACCCGTATCTAAATTGATACAGTCACATCACAGTATCTAAACCCATCTATCACAACATTGTCAGTATTGCAGTTGTAATACATGTTAATTTAGGAGGTAAACTTACTCGTATTACTAACATAATTTGATATACTACTAACACTTATAAGGTATATTTGCTTGCTTTAATTAAATTCACAAAACAATAAAAATAATATAAAAAATGGTATGAATAACCAGAGGGAGACTTTGTACAAAAGTCGATTACTAGGGTACCTCTGTCCCATTCGTGTTTCTACCGTGAAACAGTTCTGATTGCATGGCTGTGTTTCGGTTTGTAGGGTTGGATATGGCGTGAATTTACAGGGTACAGAGGAATACCACCTGAGTCCTCAGGAATGGCAACGCATGGGAGGTATCATGGGCGAAACAGTATACTCTGTTATGTCCATGGTACTACTCATATCTATAGGCGACGGTTACCACTTTCCATCAGGTGGGCCGTCAGCTTGTTTGCCATTTCTAAGTAGTATAAAAAAAATCTGATGGCGATGTTTTTAATTTACATTACTGAATAAATAACACTCAAAATGTTACCAATCTCTGAGATCTAACAAAAACGGTAAAACAGTCGTAACATGTTAGCAAAGGAGCCACTATTACTTTTCTTTACAACTCATATTGACAATGTCGGAATCCCGCACTTTGTCATCTGCGACGTAATCTCGCATTAAATTGTTTTGTTTCAAAGCTATCAAGAATTATTATGATTATGAATTCGACGAGGCTAAGGCCTAGCGTGGGATGTATTTAACAGGTATGCCCAATTGATCAAAGATAATATATAATTTAATGCTGTTTATTAAGTATTTATGGATAAGAAATATTCACGAGCAGTTTTGTCAGTGTTTAGGAGTTGGCTTTTGTGGGCGATGAACTTTTAATGACCTTCTTGTGCAACGGTGTAAAACAAATAACTTAAGTCAGGAGTTCGTATCTTGTTAGGGTTTATTATTTCGCAACAAATAAGAACAGAGATAGAAATAGTATGTATAAATGTATTTCGTACCTACCACTGAAATAATAATGGAGAAGATACCAGGTGACATTATTCATAACAGTCACGCTCCAGCAAAATCAGATCCGGATGTATTGTAAAGAATTATGACAATAATACAAAAACCACCTTCAAATATCTGAATGTCCGAATCGAGTACAATTAAGATATAAATCATCGGAAGAGCAACATTGTATTTGAAGGACGTTATGACTGTTCGCGTTCGATTCCGGGTCGAATCTTGCCCAGTGGCCATTAGAAACGGTCACCAATTTATCATTAAGGCAATTTTTGCAATAATAATTGTTTGCTTTGTGCGGGCGGTTTTACATTGAAATGTGCTCTACTTTAAATAGTTTCGTGTGTAAAAGAGATTATATCAATAATGCTACAATCCGATTTTTTGCGAATGTACATTTAAATTATAACAAACACTCAGCGTGATTAACTTTAATTTTTATTAACAATAAGTAATTATGTCCTCCGCTTATGAAAACTGAAAAGAGACTCATGCCCAAAGGTAGGATGTAATGGCTTATCAAGATTACTATATATTACAACTTCATAAAAAAATCTATATAATTCTTAAAAATAAATTACAAATTTTATAAACTGTTGACTTACGATTGAGTCAATAAATGCAGGTGGCTCAGGACTATTCCTTATGGCAGTCTATGGGGGAGGCCTATATCCAGCAGTGGACGAATAATGGCTGAAATGATAATAATGATGATGATGACTTGTAATTATTGAGGTAATATTTCATTTTGGTGCATATTTAATAATTGTAAAATAAATTTATATGTATAAATGTACTGAAATATTTTTTATAGCTAGTTAAGTATATTAAATATCCAAAACGTATTGTTATAATAAATATTTAATAAATATTGTTGTAGTAAAAAGATTATTTTAATTCACTGCATTGGTATCATTCAATTGTAATAATTTTTATAAGTAGCGAACTCAAATAGAGCAACTTTCCTGGCGTGCGCCGGTCATCGGTCCACCTACGCACAAAAGGCGCGTGGGTGCAAAGATTACTCTCATTCAATTGAACCGCATTGTGCGCCGGCGCATGCCACTTTCGGCTACCTCTTAATTACCGTGCAGCTGCTGACCCGCGTCCATCTGGAACGTCACCACCTATACTGACATGATAACCACAGGATGATTTTTGTAAACTACCGTCATACATACATTTTTATACGTATTTATCTTCAAAGGAAAATCACAAATATATTTCAAACGCATCCAAGTAATATATAGATCAGTACTTTATGTTTAATAAAAAATACTTACTTGTATAAAATAATAATACAATGCCTCTAATTGCCTTAATCGTAATTAATATTACTAAGGCGATCAGAGGCATTTTGTGGACCGAGAATATTGGAATTTAACATCCAAGGCGCTCCTTCCACCATCTGCCAGAATAATAACATACAGGTATCTGTTTCCTTTCCTATCATGTAAATTCGCAGTAAACTGTAATTTTAAATACATTCACATATATGGTGATAACTGTCCTTGGTGATGAGGGTATTGCACATCACTCTCTCTTTTATTTAATAATCAGGATAATAAAAAGGACATCCTGTAAACTGTGATGAACACGCCATATTCGGTTGTTCTGTGTAATATAGGTGAAAGTGTCCAGTGACAATGGGGCATCGGGTTCGAGTGGCCAGACGTCCGGCAAATCTCATTTGTGGATTTATCATTAACCGTGTTTCATCCACCCTTGTCTCATCTCGGTTTGAAGCCTATTAAAGGATATAAATTTTATTTCCGTCCATTGTCAATACCGTGCGGATGTTTATTCTTCATAAATTCGTTACCCATGGGTAACCTAATGAAGTGCATTTAGAATGAGCTCTAGATACCATTGGCCCTTTTTGAAATACATAATATAGGTAACATTGAATTTTCATCTCATTTAATCTTTTAGTGGCCAACCATTTCATTGGCTGCAGTGAACAAAGTAAAATTAATTTGAGTGATGATTATAGAAAGAATAGTGAGATAATAAAAACACGTAAGCGAACCAATGTCGGAATGAAGTCGTAAAAGCGCAAAAATATTGGCAATAACAGTATTGCATTCTTCAGAACAATGAGGCGTGCCCTAATCACACCTTACCAACTAGCTTTTGTTTTAATAGCATGAGTAATAATTTATGAGCATGTGCTGTGTGTAATAAATAATGTTATTTTTACGATACACACGCCATCCATACCAAGGTTCTGTCAAATTTCACATAAATAATGATAGGTTCACGAGAGTCGAGACCGATGTTATCTTCCACAACACGTTACGAGTTGTAAACAAAAGAATAGTTCTAATGACTGAATGAACCATCGTAAACCCTTAATATTTACGCACACTTCTTTCAGTTCAACCTTTTGAAAGGTTTTATAACTTAGCCGGGAGATTTCAACGTTCCCTTGGCGCCCACGCCAGTCACATCGCTATATCTGATTTATTCATACCACCCAAAACACATGATCGGTTTTTCAAATGTAAAGTCTTTTTTCCAAGGATATGAAGCTTTTTGTTAACAAGTGCACTTTGAAGCCACTGTACGGAATAATGATTGTACGCAATACACTTGTTTTTTAGGTATATGGTATTTTAATACTGTAGTTTTTAGGTCCATACTTGCAAAAATAATTAAGTATTGTTTTACAAAACTTTTGTGTGCTTTAATATATACTTACTATATTTTTATATATATATTTATTTATTTTATTTATTTATTCATTAGTACAAATATGTGTACATGGCGGACTTAATGCTAAAAGCATTCTCTCCCAGTCAACCATAGGGAAATGTCAGAATACTCGAATGCGGTACTACTAATTATTGATATACATACATACTAAAATTACATATATAAACGAATAAATATATATAAATAACAAATATACTTACACATATATGACATATACTATATTATACACGAAATTGAGAATAATATAAAGTACTTACTATAATTATTGCATATAACACCACAGTTGACCTACCGCTGATAATGACATAAAAGTGCAGATATCGAATTGCAATTAAAATTATTGAGCGCAGTTCGTTACAGAAGCACAGTGTGGGAGGACAACAACAGCAGATGTGAGCGACCCTTATAATGACACCATTCACCCTACACTCCCTATTCACTACTTATTGCTTTCGCCTAATTCTTAATCAGTGTTTCCCTAAAACTGTACTTTTATAGAATCTGAAATTGAAACCTGAAGTCGATACTTGACAAGAAATAAACAATTTGGGGGGTCTATTTTAGGATATAAGTCCAACTGACGCAAGTCCGGATAGGTACCGATAACGATTCAATATTTATTGTCACCCGACGTCTGTCATTAAGATAGTGTCAAAACTTGCTGGCACGCACACGAGCATCACTTACCGAGGCTGAGGGAGCACTCATAATTATTACTAATGCCTTAAATATGTCAAAACAGGAATCCAGGTAAAAAGGCGTAATTTACGCACGGCCGATAGAGATTTGGCAGTTGGCGCCGTGATGCTCGGAGGCAGGCGGGTTGCCATCGCGAGAAGGCGCCGAGTTTTTGTCAACCATTGTCTTTGATATAAATTTTAAATAGGAAATGTCCCTTTTTATGGAGATCTAGTTTACGGCGCTGACAATGAAGGCATAAATCTAACGAGTGTGTCACTATACGCTAGCGATGATCGATCGATAAACATTATTTATGTACTTCCGTTGAGTAGACACGATTGGATAGCTTCGACGTGAATAAATTCGTAATATGTATTGAATAACGAAGCAGTGATAACGCGTGGGAAACTAGTTATTAGGTTACGAATGATAAAAAGATATTTGGGTACTTCAGTACCCTTAATTGTTATTATACTTAATTCATACTTTATGTAAAATCGTACGATTAGCTTAACTAAAAATTGAAATAAAACCGAAACAATCAAAATGCGCTTTACAAATAGGTACAAACTTAATTGTACGTATGTTAATAGTCCAGTGTAGGAATGCTTATCGAAGTTAATTTTATGTCCGCCAGCAGTTCAGAGAATTTATGCCGGTGATGGCATCGACTGCCGCAAGAAACTCCATTATCCCAATATGTTCTGGATCGATTACCTACTAAATGTGCGCCACCAAATACCTTTGACTAAATACTGTTGCAACAAAACGATACAACAAAATCAGGGCCGGCGGACTCTATATGATTAATATAATTAAGCAAAATGTTAATAAAGGGGACAAAGCCGGTCATCAATACCAAACGCGGGTCCAATCAACGTGCCTCCGGGAGAGGGGCTGATTAACGACAATAACTCAGGGACAACACCAACTTGCTCACATTTATTTTTATTTTAGTCCCTTTCCAGTCGATCTCTAATGAATACGGTTTATCTTCAAGTTTATATAAAAAATAAATCGCTTTTAACTGAAGAATCACGCCTTAAAAAAGAAACGCTTATTAAAATTTATTTCTTTCTCTCCTCGCGGCGCTGTCGTGTACTTGAGCTCGAATAAAATTAAAAAGTCAAGAATTCTTATTTATTTTAATACAATAAACCGCAATCGCTGAATAAAGATAAATAAAAAGCAATAAAAAATAAAATCGCATTAGCAATAAACAAAATACTTCAGCGGATGTGGGCAGAGCGAAGAGCACGCACACGGAAATGCGTAGAGTGGAACCGTAGAGCCATTCAGCTCGTGCTTCGTACCACTAACTTGATTACAAATAAGTAATCAAATTCTACAATTATTATATCTTGTACTCATAATATTAATATAAAAAAAGGTTCCTAAATAATGAAATTTGAAATTCCTAAAGGTTTTAATAAATATTATATAAACAGAATGCAACAAAATTTATTTTTAAAAAATTTTCGCGCAATTCCTTATGAACAGTCTTAAAGAAATACATCGATATCAATAATAAATGTATTTTTATGATATAAAAAAATTGTGGTACAAAATAGGGGCAAGTACAACATTTTTTGTTCTCTCCGATCTGCTTATTTCAAAAGATATTAAGACATCAGTACTTAATCTATAAGGGTGATAATGGCGAATAATTATATACACACAAAAAAAATCTATAAAAAATTCTATTGACCGGCGCAACTATACTATCGTGAACTAGGTTCTATGAGATCTTTTCATTTTCAGGATAAAAAGTATTCTAATTATTGATTTTTGATATAAGTAACAAGATAGGTAAGTATGCCAAGTTATATTAAACCTATCCTGTAATTTCCATATAATACAACAAACAAATATACATCAATTATGTACTGTAATATATTGTGTAAAAAATGCTTTCTATTTGGTATATAGTTAATTATTATGTCAGCACTTTGATATACTATTTTTTTATACAAGAAAGTAGCTCCATAGAATACTCTTAGCCGATTGTCACGAGTGCTACCCTCGTCGGCGTTTTCTTAATTGTGCCGAAATATTTATTTGATTGCAAAGTTCGTAGCACAGGCGTGCAACCGAAATGGTCAACGGCATCCCTATATACCGGTTGCACAATGGCTGGCTATAGCGTTTGGCTGGCTCACTAAACATCCCACAAAACCTAAGCCATATCTATTAACGACACGAGCAACTGTCCACTCATCCTTGGTCTTGATGACCGGACCTATAGCGCTTTATTGCTGAATACTACACAGTTATTATGTTACACTGCTTGCTGACCCGACACGTAATTTGTTATCCCATGTTTGCGACCGTTCCACTTTTACCAGACATTGCCAGTTTGCATTATATTAGTCTTGTTAATATTATTAAAAGAGAATACTTTAAACGAGTCACCTACCTATTACTTTCAAATTTTTAAAATCACAAAAAATGGGCATGTAAAATGTGCATTATTTGATTTCTGTATCTCTATTAGTGACATTTTAAATATGTACTGACAAAATGGGACTTGCTGATAAGGATTTACTGCAATTTATAATGTAATTAGAAGACAGAATTAAATTAAATATTACAAACTTTAAATATTCACAAATGAGCAATAAAAATAAACAATAAGTAAGTTATAAGTTAATAAACACTATACATTTGATGTCTTCAATAGATTATAGAATAATAACAATAAAGACAGTCAATTAGAAGAACGCAAAGACTATGTATATTACAAAACATTTCTCAACTCAAATCTTGCACTGCCAACGCACGAAGCTTGTCCGTCAGGCTATTGTCGTATCTGCGATCTAAATGGGCCACAGAATCGATATTCGATACATTGGTAACAGCGTAACTACGCATCGTGCAGATCATTGCCGTGAACGAGAGATGAAATAAAGTATGAACTAGTCGCCCACTCCGATCGCAACGAATACAACTGTATGGTGCCCGAGCCAACAATCGAGATGTGAAGCGCCGATAACGATGTCAACTAGCGCAGCCTGTCCTCGCCGTTCCCATGATTTGCGATGCCGTTCTAATCGTTATAATTACGACCTATCCATCAAACAGACGTATGATAAACATACGATTCGGAAACCAATTCGAGAAATCGTATATAATCGTTATCAATCACAACGTATCCGAATATAGGTACAACGTTTGAGAAATAGCAGAGATCATTTTTTGCGAGACCGATGTGTTTATGAACGTTCCGTTATAAATTCTCTTTGATCTCATCTACCATGTCACTTTGAGTTTTCCAAGTCGTTTCAATGTTATGTTGGAAGTGCAGACATCGGTCGTATAAGTATTTTTATTGCTCTAATTTCTCTAGTCACGTTTTGATCGGTCTGTTGACGATGGTCCTAACAAAGCTGACTAATTATGGTGGTGCGGCATGTCGTAAAACAGTGCATATTGACGGAATATAGAGAGGCCGGCACACAGTGCTTAATGACATTAATCACATTGATTTATTGTGGTTCCGAGTTATTACAGGCCGGGCATCGTGTGCTGTGTGCGTACATCGTGTACGTATAAGAGCGACCATTGCTTGTAGAGGTATGCTTCTTGTGTAAATGTGATACGCATTGCATACAGTATGTTGCGAACACCTGAGTTATTTTTTAATCGTCTCGATACACCGCGGCGACTTTGTAATTCACTTATGTCTATCATCACCTTTTTTTCTGAGTGTAACCATTTTAATGTCGATATTCCACAGTGGGTTCTTTAAAGTTATTTTTATCAAAAGTTAAAAGGTATAAGCATATAATTTTTAAAATACTTATATAAATGTATTTTCGTTGTATATATAAATACTATATAATAATAATACTCAAATCATTATGCAATATTACCATCTTCGCGATGTACTCGTATGTGACCAAATCGTCACAAAACTTTTAGGGAAGCCGAAGACACCTCGTTCTTCTGTCATTAAACTCTGGGACATCAAAGGATTTGTTGTCGCGACAGAACATCGCAGATGACGCAACTGCGATGTGTGTGGTCACGAATATTAGTCATGGGCCCAAGAAATATTCTCGCACGAATATAGGTCGTAGAGCCGTTGTAGTACAGTAGTTGCTTTATTTAATCCTACTATTATGCATACTCGTACTTTAATTTACATATTGTAAAATATACATCAGATTATTAAACGAAAAATTTAAATTTATAAATTATGTTCATTGTTACCTTGGTAGTTAGCCTAAGCCTGTTTCTCAACTTGCCTCGTTTACCTATAATATAAATGTAAACTGTCAGTATTTTACTAAGTATGAAATTTCAATTAGAACACCCTATCTATACGGCGAGCGTAGAATGCTGTAGTGTGCGTGCACGGCATTAGGCAACAATTTACGCTGTTTGCGGCGTGTTAATATTGATTGGCTCGCTTTATTTCGACTCGCGCGGATCTATCCACGGCACTAGCCGAATCCGCACATTGCCTCCACATGAAAGGATACTTGAATGGCTCTAAGCCACTGGACTATCATATAAATGCACCGCAAACCTCAAATATACTACTTAGGTACATATACGAATGGTTGTGAAAATCTACGTGTGCATTCAACATAGGATATTTACAAAGAATTATTTGCTCAGACAATTTATTACATTAAGTACGTGAATAGAATACATAACATTGAATATTGATCACAGACAAATAACTTTATATTGACATGAAGCCAATAATAATGCCACAATAAAGTATTAAGGAAAAATTTCATTTAAAATAAGCTAGGATATCAATATGAATAAAATATCAAATTAAACAATAAAACAGCTGTAAATAAACAAAATCAATTTTAATATTTACTATTCAATAGGTACAAATAAATTATGTATATTAACAACCCATACAATTAGTATATAGGTATATATGTAATTTTAATATATTTTTTGTTACTTATTTTACCTACTAATACCTACAAAACGATGCTCACGTGTTCATCTCGAGAAGAGTTCTAAATTTTCTTACATATCTACTTGTAATATATTTTTAAAGAGATTTTTTTTTTTAACAATTTGATCAAATTTGAACTTTCTAATACAAACAAAAAACCATTCAAAAGCCATAAATCCAAAAATAGTACACAGACACAATACAGATTACATTAGTTGGTATAGTTGCATGTAAAATTACTTATAACTCTGCAAGTGTTACTCTATATAGAGGCCATGTAACCATCCACTACGAAATGTTACGTGCCCATTGCGAGAGACACGTCTGTCTGTCGCGATTGAGCGCTAGCCAGCATATCAAATACATGATTATAATTTCATAATGCACTCTTGTCAACGTAAATAATACGCAAAATTTATGTTACGAGGTTCTCACCGTTCTACCGAGGCGCGAGGAATACCTAATAAGCCATCATTAGTTTTAAAACTGAACGCCACTCATATTCATGTGTGAACGTGGTTATAAATTCAATTAAGTCGTTTGTAGACATAGCTAGTGATATTGTAGCCATATGATCTCGAATGCAAATTCATTTTCTTATTTGCATAAAAGGCTATTTAAATTGTTTTATGGTTTGTTTGCTACATGAATTACAGCGGTCTCACGTTGCACGATGTTTTGCAAACACACACCGAGATCCCTATTTTGTGATAGATCTAACGCGAATGTTAAATATCTTTATCAGATTTCCGTCAGAAATTGTATGCTACAATAACTATTTAACACGGACTTTATGTAATAGAAAATATGAATAATGCATAAATGTACGTTCACGTGCAATTGTGAATACTTTGGCACTATATCACGGTGACATTACTGACAATTCCAAATGTTTTTTTTTAATCAGTTCATTTACCAATAAGTGGTTACATAAAGTTTAGATTTTATTGCACATGTTGACTAGTCCATATTCCATCGAGTGTGGTCATCACCGCAGCAAGATATCTATCGCTATATTTCGAATTAATTTAATTTGTCGAATAAAAATAAACACCATCACCTGAACGTTAGTTGGAATTTTAAATTGGCACGTGAAAATAGTATAATATCGGTCGGATTTGAACACGCGACCATAAACGTTTATTAGTCGAAATAATAAATCACTAAAACACCAAACGCTCTCAATTTTGAATTTTGTATTCCAAAGTAATCGGTTATCTAATGATGGACATAGGACATATCATAGAGTTAAAAATAATTTAAAAATTTGTTCCAGAAAAAACACCGACCGACTACAATCGTGCCAAAACCAAAAACTAAATTATTGAAATTATTTAAATAGAACATCTATAGGATCAATCTGAAAGTATATCCTTTCAGATAAAAAATAATAATTTTCTAATCAGTTTATAAATGACGAAATTATAGTATATTATATAAGTAAATATAAAAAAATACAACCGATTGAGGACCTCCTCTTTTTCCAAAATCTGTCGATAATCAGTTGTCCAACGCATTTGGCAAGTCCCTATCTATTGACAATGACGATTCAGGACAAATTACTTTGTCAAGATATGGCTGTTAGACAACTGGCAAGAAAGACTTCTTTAGAATGTGATTACTTTTTTAATGGGGCACATCTCCAAACTTCACCCGTTATGCATAAAACAAATCATTCAAATATCATCGCTATTATCTTATATCGTCGCATGTTATCTTTCAAAGTCGTTCGAAATATTATCCAAAACTTCTATCATTATATATTTATTCACGTATTACATATCCAAAATCATTCAATTATTAAAAAGTATGTAAATTATTCTATACTAGCCGAATCCCGCGACTTTGCCGGCATTAATTAGTATACGAGTATAAGTATCCTATCTATGTCTTAAGTTAGAATAAAACCTACTTGTGTACCAAATTTTATTATTTTATGAAAATAAATATTAATACATGGTAATGGTAAACATATAATTGTATTTTCCTTTCATTAATTTTATAACTATATATAACTGCTATAAAAAAATCCATATTAAGTGTTCATTCCTTAATTTACACCCGAAACTTCGATCAATACTCTATTTTATTTATTAAAATAAATATTTCGATATAGTTCAATTTTTGTCGATATTTTTATTCATATTTTTTTCATAACAATTAGATATAGTAGCAAATATCTCAAACTAGTATAATATAAATTGGAGTAAATTTCCCCACAATACGAGTATAACGTCTATTAAGTGAGTCCATCATCGTTAGCGATATGTTCCGCCAAAATTAGCTGCTTCGTAACCATACGTAATAAATATCACAATAGGGTTGCCATCTCAATCACACTTCTCAATTAGATACTAAACATATGAATGTACTTAATCAATGAATTTAGAATCGATACTAACAACCGAAAGAGAGACAAATCTTGCTTAAAACTAGAAATCTATTCTGGGTATTGGAATAACTTTTAATTTTTTAATATTTTTTTTAATGGCGATTATTATCCAGCAGCCTAGAATAATTAACGGTACATAACAATACATATGAATGCTACCAAAACTTCAAAATTAGTAGTTGGAATCGCAACAAAGTAACTTAAGGCGCCTACCTAATTTACTCGTATTTCACAACGAAGGCTCGAGTCTTGATTTTGTGGATACTAAGTAGTTTCTACAGCTCAGTTTGCAATAATACGAACCACTAATATTTTTTTTTATACCACTGAGGTAGCAAACAAGCATACGGCCCACCTGATGGTAAGCGGTTACCGTAGCCTATGAACGCCTGCAATACCAGAGGTATTACGCGCGCGTTGCCGACCCTGAAGAAACCTCTTTACCCCCCTTTTGAAGAACCCCATGCTGTAGTCTCTTGGGAAAACCTCGGCAGGGAGGGAGAATATAAAATTAGTTATAAAATCAAGTCTTTTTTATACCACAAAGGTGGCAATCAAGCATACAGCTCGTCTGATGGTAAACGGTCACCTATGGACAGTTGCAACACCAAGGGTCTGATGGTAAACGGTCACCTATGGACAGTTGCAACACCAAGGGTTTCACGTGCGCGTTGCCGACCCTAAAGGAACCTTAATATACCCTTTTTGAAGAACCCCATACTGTAGTCTCTAGGGTAAACCTCGGCAGGGAGTTCATTCCACAGCCGTGGGAGGAAAATTTTCTGAAACCGCACTGTACGTGACCATTTAAGTTCAAGCGTCTAAGGATGAATTCCCTGTCGATGGTGAGCGGTTCTATAACAAAAGATGGCTGTAGGCATCATTTCAAACAATTCCTCAGTACATAATTCGTTAAACAAGCAGTAGAACACACAAAGGGAGGCAGTCTTAACTTCCGCTTAAGGGCTCGATACCGCCTGTGAGCTTAAGATCGTCAACAAAATTTCACAGTCCGTCTTTGAACCGAGTCAAGAGGACCAAGCTGGTATCTAGGTACTCCGACCCATAGATGAGAGCAGTATTCTACGAAGAGCCGAACTTGCGACCCCGGAACTCTGCAGTGCTGGATATTTAATATGAGATTGAAATTAAAAACTTTAAATAAAATATTTACTATAACAGTGTGTTCATCTACCTTTAAATGATAATAAGTAATGAGTATTTAATTTATGTGGTTACTAAGAATAGTAAAAAGATACAATGATTCATATTCTTCATATATATTTTTAAGTAATACTATATATAAATACTTACTAATAATACTATATATAAATATACCTATATATAATATACTTACTAGTTTTCACCCGTAAATTCATCCGGTAATATTTCGGGATAAAAAGTAGCCTGTGTCCTTTTCTATCCCATATAGTTGTATATCAAATTTCACAGTAATTGGGTAAACCTTAATTAAGAGCTAATAAAAAAACAAACTCATTTTCATATTAATTCGTATTTTATTTATTTATGTTTGTACAATGCTTAAATTATAATTAATTTAAATTTAATTACACTAATAAACTAAATGTAAGCTATGGGTATATACCTGAAATAAAAAGATTTTATTTTATTTATTTATATTATAACATTAAATCGACCCAGAGACAGCTTGAAACTGCGACACTGAATGTGGAATTCTATCGATGTGTTTTTTACATATATGTTTACCTACTTGCACTTACTTAATAAATCTATAACGTGTGGTCCCGACATAGAATGGGCTACCCCTTCCTATCCCATGAGTGTCCTAAGAGGCGACTAAGAAAACTTATTGGTCAGCAGCGTTCCCTTTTAAAACATCACCAAAGCCTAACTGCGGTTCCAACCCATCGGTTACATCTACTGGCAACCGCCCCCCTCTCGTTCACCCTTATCGCTGACATGATGATGATGATGATATATATATTGACGATAAAAACAACAACACAATTTTTCATAATTTTTTAGCATTTTGTATCGGAATTTGCACGGTGGTCACAGTAGACAAAATATATCTATGGCATTTCACACTGTCAAGGGCCAGCTAAATAATAGAAATGCTGAGACAAACAAAGACGCCATAAGAAATATGAATTAGAAAAAAAAAATACTATAAAACAATAGAAAAAAGAAGCGAAATGTATTGTAGCATTGAAATTAATGTTGATAAATACGGAAACGCAGCGTCGCGGCGCGGCGGCCGCGGCCAGGACGACGCCCATCCATCATCCGCTCGTTGCGCATAAAAACGCTCGTTAGTAGCAGTGCCGCCCCCGCCCTACCTGCCTGCCGTCTCTCTATTAATGTTCCACTCAAGTGCCTCTATTACTCCTGTCATTTATTATATCCATTTTGGCAAATTGTCTTATCTCGCGCCCTACGGTTGCAATTAACACGATCCTTTTGTATCCCATCGTGAAGGACGAGTGCTTGGGGTGTGTGGTAAAATGTGTGAAGATTCGTCTACCATCTCGTTGAATTGATTTTTATTATTTCGTATATCATGATATATTTTAATAATGGTAAACTAATAATAAATCAATCAAATAACCGACAATGCCACTAACTTTTTATAGGCAGTTAGATACTTACAATTTTGGTACCTACATTATTTTTCACAATTATTATCAATTTCTTTAAATTTGTATTTACGTCGATAAGAGCCCGTCGTTTTCGTCGTCGTCTCCTAGTATTATAGATACTATCCCAACTTATACATTCCAAAAGTAGTGAATTCAATTATCCGGTCGATTATCACAAAGGTAGCAGTCGTCAAATTCTGACTACTCCATACGCAATTACAGTCAAAAGCATATTTACTTTCTATTTTTTATACTAATAACAAATTCATGGAGCATATATATGTATATATAGAATTTATTTATTTAGGTACTTAGTAATTATTTAGGTACCTAAATATACATAATATACATATCTAAAATACGTAAGAATGTATTTTGTTTTTATATACTACTTTTAAATCTACAACAGGGTGAGAATGTCAGTTTATAAAGCAAGAACCAACATCGATATAAAAAAGCCCACGGGTGTCTTCAGCTGACACCGAGCCGTAGAGATTGAGAACATGCACGCGAGGGTGACAACGCTCGCGGATCCACGGGGAACGCGAAAAGCGCTTATAAAAGTATGCGCTGACAATCCACCAGCGGCGCCCCGCGTATTAAAATTATTATGAAACCGCCGCCGCGCGCGATAAGGCAGGATGATACCAGCTTAACACCGCCGCACACCCTGTCCCACCCCCAACGCCCCCATCGCACTATCGCACAGCACTCAAATGCCTTTTCAGCGTATATCTACGTGAAAAGTTGCGAATAAAGTTTATGCATATATTTTCCCAAAATAAACAAGGCTCGTGGTAACGTTAGCATCGCGCCGTTTAAGTTTTGATATTCAATTGACACCCATTACTATGTTAAAAATTACCCGATCCGGATATAAAATAGTAAAAAGACAACAGTAAACATAAAAACACATCGGTATTGATACGCTCTACGATACCAATAGCAACCTACCTCAAAATCAGCTACTAAGCTAAATTGTGAACTAGTTCTAAGTATATCTATAATATTCATTGCTTATCAGTTATTACCTCGTTATGTCTAATTATACACACGGAAACGCCATCATTAGTAATTTATTTTACGATTTTCTGTTTAGATGATACAATTTATTGGCGAAGGTTTTTTTTCTGAGTCAAATATATAAATGAGGTAATTTATTCGAATTACTTAACATCAGTACTTAATGCTACCAATCTAGTACATCTTCAATATTGTTATATTATATTATTTCAATTACAATCCATTTTTAATTTATGATCATATATAAAAAAAATTATGTTTATTAGACTATGAAGTAGGTACGAGTCACTAGTTAAGGTAAGAAATAATATACACCTACCTATTCATTAGTAAATCTTAAAACGCTTAGAAACTGCAAAGAAACTTAAAGCATTAACCAAATAAACTTATTCCAACAATGTAAGCATTCAGGCAACTTTATGCAGAAGCTGCAATGGTATGTCGAACGACAATTATAACTTTGGCCCCGGACACGACCCGCTGCAACAAATAAAATATGTCCACGAAAACGCGCGAGGAGGACGGCGCAGAGAAATTTCGTGCACGAGACAAAGATAAGCTTAACCAGCATGAAATTATGAGCGTTTAACTGTTTCTAGCTGTAGAATCTGGCACGGGTGCTTCGCCGGCTCGCCAGCGCGCGTTATTTACGAGGGGGCGCGCCACCGCCTGCCTCCCGCTGCACCCGAGATAGTGCCTTCCCCGGAAAAGCGACGACGCCGACGCCGCAACTACCGCGCGACAGGATCCTCAACAACGACACAACTCGCTAACATAACCCTTCATACCATATACATACGGTCCAATGTATAGCAACGATTCCTGCCTCACCGCAGCACCTCGCTTACACCTCGGGACTGCTTGTGCAGATTGCTGCCTACCCGCACTTAAACAGTACTCAGATTTGACCTCTATCACCAACGCACTAGGATTAAATCGACTGTATGACGCTTGGCCACTTTCAGTTCTGACTCAAATAGTTTTCCTACTACAGTGAAGATGTCTGTATTTCTGGTTTATGATAGCATAAAGCTATGGTTGGCAAATTTATACTGCTATATTGGTGTAGTAGAGTCTACCGCGAACGCTACGAAGCGATACTACGCGGTCGGGCGCTTAATACAACACTCTCTTTACGTAGGTACGGGTGGATACGACACGCTAGGATTGCCTTGCATAATTAATATTGTTGTAGACAATACTATATTATTACAGCTTGGAAATTTTACAGCATAAACGAAAAATAGTTGCTTATTGTAAAAATTTATCGATATGAATACTCTACAGTTTTTATCAATAAATTTTTAACACTTAATAAAATAAAGAACATAATAAAATCTTATATTCCTTACATTAGATACAGTATGGCAAACGAAATACTCGTTATATAAAATACTACGATTGCTATAGACAACAACATAATTGTATTCTCAATATACTAAAAGCAGGTCGTTAACGCTTCCTGAACATCAATTCAAACTAACACAGATGAGAGGGGTCGCGTACCTATGTCATTTAAGTGAAAATATACGACACAGAGAGAAGAGAAAAATGCGCAAAAACTGTCTAGAGCATTATGCGACTCGCCGAACCATTACTTTTAATATAAATAAAATAACAAAATATGAGCGTCCGGCCGCTGAGTGCCCCTGGACACTTTTATATTTCAAGAGCCGGAGAGAGCACCCGCCCGCGCCACCTCGCGGTCGCGCGTCGCTACACAAAGATTTATTTTTTAACTTCACTGAGGTACTTACCACAGAACCTGCACAATTTACACATGCTCTCACGTTTCATCCAAATTTGTGAATATTGTTATAAATCTATAGGTGACTATTTTATAATTTAATTTATGTTTTAAATTATTATTTTCTGTGACTTTAGTAACAATCTGTATGATAATGAGAATCATATTTCTGATCAGTATATGATCTTTGGCGAGTTCAATCCTCAGTCAGAGCTATTTCTCCAGCCAGATAAGTACTTACTATTGTGCCACAATAACATCGTTTTTTGATTGTTCTTAATACTCATACCTCATCCTAGCTCAAGGACAACAGGCATTTTCTTATGGTTCATATTTATTTTTATTTTGAACTTTGTCCCTTAGAAGGGATATTTAGTTTCATGATACATACTTACAAGTGCGAATCGGGTGCGGTTAGGGTTAGTTGTATAAGTGTACAACTAACCCTTCAGAACCCATACCCATTAAATATGTATTATGACTTAAGAGATTTTGTTCAACGAGATTTCATATTGTTCCTTTAGGGGTCGTTCCGAAATAACAATATGTTACTTACATATATATACTTACTATTTAAAAAAATATTAAGTATTACGACTATACCTATTTAAGTACCTATAGTTAAAGATATAACACTAAAATTTACATACTTATACCACTTATTTGATATTTACTTACAACTTAATTAATAAGCCATCATTAAATACAATATTTTTTCATTATTATCACCACACTAATGATCCTACCCATCACTAATTACAACCAATATTACGCCGAAACCTTACGAGGCATCATCGACCAATATTGTCTATAACGTTCGATCGTAAAGTGCGCCTAACAAAACAAAGAGCGTAACATACCTATAGAGGCGGCAATAAAACCGCGCGAAAATGGCAATAGCTATTCAGAGGGAGATATTAAAATGCATGGAAATAAATTCGGCATCGCATTCGGGCGTACGGCTCTGGGGGTGCAGTAAAAATAAACAGCGTCGCCATTAGAACTCACTTCCATATTCAAATTTATGAACGCGTCCGCGTCCGCGCCCGCCGCCGCGCGCTGCCCGCCCGCGCCACTCAGCCCACAGTCCCAACCTACCGGTCATTTGCGATCGCCATAATAAATTTGACGTTCAATTTAAAAATTTCACCCTCGCTTTACCTATTGCAAAATGTTAGCAGTATAAAAATATCCTCAACTTATTTTTAGGTTTGTTTATAAATAGGCACGTAGATACCCTTACACACTACGCCGACGTAGACTGGCGTAGTACAGTATTTACATATTAACTTACACATAATAATTTATATGGATACTGATAATATAATATAATAATTTGTAATTATATATATAAAATATAGCTGTTTATATAAAGTAATATAAATAATAGTGTATCTATTATGACCAAAACCATTGCCCAAAAGAGACAAGAAAATTTCATTTATTAAATTAATTTGAATCTTGATTCAGAATGGAACCGTAAACATTAGACCTACATTTAAATATTACAATGCTATAATATAATAAAATTGATTAATAATAAATATATGTGTATGTACATAACGTATTAATTTAAACCCTAACATTAAGTTTGGTATCATTAATATTGTATTTAAAGTAATTCGACTCTTTATTTTCAATTGTTTCCACTTACCTACCTAATAAACAATATAAAACGAATATTTAGCATGTAATTAACTCTGAATGACTAACATTAAAAGCCGAGTAACATTCTATAAGAATAACTAGAATCAAAACAAACGCAAGACAAGAGCATCCACGGGGCGGTGCGGCCGCGTGCTTTAGCTTAAATAAACACAAGTTTTCAAAAATTTGTGCATTTAAATCGAATGTGACTTGTGTTACTGCGCTATTTCTGTTAACAGCCACACTGATGGATCTGAAATAACACCTCCCATACCGTACAGGGAACTCGCATTAATTCATAAGGGATTAGATGTCATCATAAACAGGAATTATTTAGTCAACTGAGGTTAAAAACAACAACATGGCTACTGGCTAATTATATTGGATGGAAATATGGCATTGTAAATGCTATTTTCAATTACGTGTGTATAATAAGACCCTCGGTAATTAATGTTAACAAATTCGGTATTTTTTATTAATACCAAACTTACTTCGTGAGCACTTACAATAATGTGTAAATATACATAGGTCATAGCTGTGTAGAATGCCGGCATAGAATAGGCCACAACTTCCTGGGGGTATCGTAAGAGCCGATTAAGGAAAGGCGAGAGATGGGTAACAGCGTCCCTCATAAAACAAAGCCATGACTGCCGTTGCCAATACGCCGCCTGCCAAGCGTGGCAACTACTGGCAATCCCCCCCCCCCCCCTCCAAGGGAGAGGCTTATGTTTAGCAGTGGACAGTTAAAGGTTGATGATTAATGACGATAAATAGGTCATGCACGGCTTAAATGTTATTTTAATAGATATTTTTATTGTATATCCTGTTTATCCTGTCACTTATTGTACCTATTACTAACATAGCAAGACTTAATAGGAAATTAATTTCCCAATCCGACAATCTAGACCAATTCGTAGTGGAGCTGCAAAATTAGGAGAGCCAACCTCACATGATGTGGAAATAACTGAAAAATAATAAGAGAATTAAATATATATTTATTTAGTCTATTAGTCTGAAAATAATAATAAACTAAATATGGTGTAACTATGTATTCACTTAAGCAGTAACCGCTTGTAATCATAAACTTTCGGGTACTCTTCAAAGCTTTCTTGCATATATAATTTGTGTGTATATAGAAGGCAAAGTAACGTTTGACAAGACAGCTATTTTAATTACTTTTTATTTATTTATTTATTTGGAAGATCAACAGCTTTTCCAACAATAACAATAAATGTAGATTATAATAAGAAACAGATAACCAATAAAAGGTCTCCACGCATTTATTATTAAATTTAAATATTAAAAAATAAGTGCGTCAAATGGATCAAGATTGAGTAATAATACTTAAATGTGACGTCTGTTTTAATGAAACAAAACAATAGCTGTGTAATTACTAAATAAACGTCAATAATTTCGTAAGTTTAACTATTTACACATTCATCAATTCATTAATATATTCATTCGCTCATTATTTTATTGAGCGTCCAGACCAATGTCCATTGCGTTGTTCAATTAAATACTTTTCATAATTAACTGCTTAGTCTCATTTAATATTTTATCAAATAATTGAGTTTTATGTAGTTCGGCGAATCGCTACTTATGTATGTAATACATCCATCTTTTTCGTAATCCATAAAACAAGGATTTCTATAGGGATCTTATAGACGTTACATTTACATTACGTATATTTTAGCATGGTAAGAATCCTAGTTATTGATACAAAAGTCGTATAAAATATCATAGTAGACCGAGATACGAAACTGAGGTCCCATGAGAGATCCCATGGACTTGAAACACCTTGCAACAGGTACTTATCAGAGGGAAATTTTATATAAAAGACGTCCGCTTAGATACCTCTGTCCCATTCGTGTTTCCGCCGTGAAGTAGTACTGTTTGTATGGTTGTGTCAGTTTGAAGGGTTGGATATGGCAATGAAATTACAAGGTATAAAGGTATAGTACCTTATTCCTTAAAAATGGCTACGCATGAATGGTATCATGGTATCAGTATACACTGTTATGTCCGTAGTTACTGTTGATGTCAATAGGCGACGGCTACTTTCCATCAGGTGGGCCGTCAGCTTGTTTGTCATTCCGTTGCATAAAAGTTAAATAGTGATTTAATAAGAAAACCAGTACTGTAGATAGTTAATGTCGTGTGGTCCCGGCATAGAATAGGCCACCCCTTCCTTTCCCGTGGGTGTCTAAGAGGCGACTAAGGGAGGGCGAGCGATAGATAGCAGCCTCCCTCTTAAAACATCTCTAAAGCCTAATTTATTCAACTATATTAAGCAAGTCAATACGATCTTTAAATAACAACACAAATAATTAAAAAGTTTAGTTTTGAAGTATTTACTTTAAACTTGCATATGTTCAATTATATTAAATTTAACTAAAGGCCGGAGTTCCTATGTACATTTTTTGTGCGTCTGATGTAAAAGCCTACTACGTATTATATAGGTAGTTACATCTGGACATAGTTTCATAATTAGAAAAAACTAAATGACCAAAAGTAGTTATTATTTATTAGCGTGTAGTATCCGAAGCGCGCCGCCAGTGGAGCGGCCCGGTCCAATAATGAATATTCAACACTGCGATATAAAAACCCCACCACGTTGGTGACAGTTAATTAAAACTTTAATTTAATTATGTTATGTTTTCTTTGAACATAGAAATTTATACGCCAGCGTCGTAAATTACAATAAGTTAAAATATCAACTGAGAACATTAAAAAAGTAAACGCACTTGTTGTCCCTAAACTGTACACGTATTATTTCAAATGTTAGCGATTCTGAGATTTGACATACATCAAGTCGACTTATTTATTTATTATTTATTTATAAATTACTACCTATTTATTACTAAATTTATTCAGGTACATGTAATAATTTGGGTGCTGCCTTATTCCTTAATTCATTTAGTTTCTTATAATATACAACTTATATCCTAGTTCAAAGACAAAGTACCTATTTGGTACGATTATGTGGCACTTGTGTAATTATATCTACCTATCTATTTGTATCTACTTTTTACCCGCAACTTTTCGTGACCGGGATATATTGATTGACCGGGTTAAATAAAGTCTATGCCTTTCTGCATTATAAATATTACATGTCGATATATAATAGATATGTGTATCAAATTTCAGGACTATTGCCTTTACAATAAGTATTTATAGTAAATATTTTAAATAATTTGTATAATGCATACACCAAGTTATAGATCTCTGTAGAAACAAAGAAACAATACTAAAAATATCTTCTTACATAGTTGATTTGCTATAACACTATGGTAAGTAATGTTATTGTTAAACATCTAATTTACACTTAGCGGTATTATCTATAGGCACTTAATAAGATTAATAAACGCGTCCCTAATTTACGAGAAATATTAGGTAGCTAGTACACGATTGTACATTCTTGTTTATGCTATTTGTAAGGATAATCAAGATTAAATTAAATGCGTTTGTTTAAGTATTTAGGTAAATAGGTATGTGTCCTAAGATAGGCGCGGGTCGATTCGATAAAACCTCTATCAGTCACATGGTGGTGTGATTTGGGTTAGATAGTTATTTACCTAATAAATATTTCAAGTAGGTACTCAGTATATATACATGTTAAGATTTACACTATTAGTTTAGTTATTAGCTTAAATATATAGGGTTAAATTTCAAACTTCATTAAGATTACATAATCAGAAAGAAAGAAAGTAAACTTTAACAAAATAAAGACAATCATCATCATCATTTCAGCCATTATCCGTCCACTGCTGGACAAAAGCCTCCTCCATAGACTGCCATAAAGAACGGTTCTGAGCCACCTGCGTCCACTGACTCTCTTCAAATAAAGACGATAATCTTTATTAATTAATACGAGTATAATTCAACGATATAACTTTTACCTAGATATTTAAATAGGGCCTATATATCTATGGAAATAATGTTGATATAAATCAAGCAAAAAAATGTAAATGTACTATTTAAGATAATAGAATTATCTAATAAGCTAGACTCTAATAATCAACACGTAAATTTGGAAACCAATTGTGATACAACTGTAATATTACTGTTTTAAGAGACTTAATATCTTAGTCTTCAGAAATGGCAATGCTACCTCCTATGGATGTCACAGTGTATTCTATAATACTAATGTGCCGATTAGCCGATTAGCGCTTTCCATATAATGTACTGTCAGTTTATTTATCATACCAAGTTATAAAAAGTACGTAAACCTATCTACATACGTATCAAAGGCACGATCTACACCTTACTCCTTGAAAATTAATTGCTCGTGTTTATTATTAAATGTTTTCAATAAAATATTATGGTAACTTTGTTTAATTACCGAAATGCAAGCATCCAAATCAATTACAGGATTACCACTTGCTAATTAAAAAAAAAAAAACAAATTAATCATCCACTTCAGAGGTACGACGAGTGACGTAAAAGAAAATGGTATCCGCCGATTGTGCTTAGTCGATACCTCGACTCGATGACTGGCAGAATCGACTAAATTGCTTTTATCACATTAATATTGGATCCCGGGACCATGCAGTCACACGTAAGGCTATATTTAATTTAAACATACAAAGCGATTTCTATGGCTCCCGGTTTATATTTTTTTGTAACAAAGTTAGTTACAAAAATTAAAATCTATGGGTGTGAATGGATCTAGTTACAGATGTCAGTGGCGGGTATTAGTCACAGCGAAGTGTTAGCTGTTGATTATCTTTTTAGACGATGATATACAAAACTGTCATTATAATGATCGATGGAAGTATTTTAATTATTTCAGGTATACCAGCAGCGTGGTAATAGCACAGTTTCATATCTTCTCTTATTGGAAGAGATCTGTACCATAGCAGTGGGTCGATAATGAGTCACTATAGTAAAGTATATTATACCACCTATTATGAAGGTGTTTACGCTTTTTCATCAATTTACCTGAGGGAGACTTTGTACAAAAGTCGTTTGCTTGGGTAACTCTGTCCCATTCGTGTTTCAACCGTAAAAGCAGTTGTGTTTTCATGACTGTGTTTCGGTTTGAAGGGTGGGATATGGAGGGAATTTACAGGGCACAGAGAAATAACAACTGAGTCCTCAGGAATGGCAACGTTAGGGGGGTATCGTGGGCGAAACAGTATACTTAGTTATGTCCATGGTACTGTTCCTGTCTATAGGCGACTTGTCTAGGTCACTTTCCATCAGGTGGGCCGTCAGCTTGTTTGCCATTCTTATTTGTATAAAAAAAAAAGTGTCACTACACACATACATTACCACTTGTAATCAGATCTTATCTTGATACAATCAGATTGGCCTTATCTGCTGATTTGTCACCTTCGTGTATAAAGAATCAAATAAGTCCATACCTATATCTAACTAACACGCCATACAATTTTTTTATTAAATATCCAGGTATGTATACTTACTGCTTTTGCTAATTCATAAGATATGCCTATATTATTCTATGGACTTTATTATAGTTATACTTTTGTATATGCACATACTTTAATTACCCTAATAATAAATATTTAAGAAAGGTACGTCTCTTACAATCCTTCTTAATAGTAGAAAATTTACATCCGCAGGCAGATAGAAAGTACTCTACCTCAAGAGAGAGTAAACCGCGTCCAGCAGTCCTCGTCGTTCATTGTTGTCCCACAGGACTATAATGGGTTGCTAATTAATTATGATGATAAAGAGCTGTCAATGATGAAATATTAATGAAATTAATTAATTAAAAACAAATTAATTAATTTGTTAAGTTTGAAAAAGACGCAGAAATTTTAAACTTTACATTTATTACTATAGAAAAAACAATATTTCTCGAGTTTTTCTGTGGTTCTTTATGCACTTTTCTTATCATACCAAAAGTACTGCAAATAATTTCTACAAAGGTAAGTTTTCGTGTACGCAAGACTATCATTGGAAACGCTATTTTAGAAACCTTCGTGTATAACAAAGTCTGCCTAGAAACTCTTGACACTAGAGGGCGCCACTAGTAACGGATTTATATATTTGCCGCCAGTACGCTATTCAAAACTCACCCTTACTCACCTCTAATCAGATATCCTAGTTTACAATCATATTCATTATATATATTTTTTTGTGAATGAAATTATAACTTCATGATTATAAAAAAATGTCCCAAAATTTCCAACTCCTAAAATCTGTCGCTCTAGGCTCCTGCCTATTCATCTTTATCGTCATCACATTAACCTTTAACTGTCCACTGATGAACATGGGCCTCCCCATATTGGGGGATTTTGCTAGTATTTGCCACATTTGACAGCCCACTCAACCTGCTGTTAAGGGGGAAAGGGATTGTTAGTAATAGAGACTGAGAATCCCATTGCTAGCAATATACCCAATCAGGTCGACTTCCTCGCGGTCTTCCCTGGAAACTATCATGGTTAATTCCTGATGAATTCATCATGATGGGTTAACTGGCCTGTTTTCATTCTCATCTATCACCCTTCACTGGTGCTCCGCCAGCGTATCTCGTTAGCGCAGGCGGGGTTACCATACCATTTTCACTCATAAAAAAAAACCTGCTGTTAAATCCACTACTGGGCACCACCCTTACAACAGTAGTATGTACCTAGCAGTAGAAGTGAGATAGCATCAAATTCTAATCAATGAATCGGTGTAAAAAAACTCTTTGAATAAACCAGACTATTTATAATGACGTCTTAAAATTATTGAAATCTTTATGAAAATTTAAGGATCGACGCCCTCTTCGCTTCTAATTGCTGTGCCCGACAGGGTCTACAATGTACTATCCCTATCAATTACTAACATCTTTTATAATAATATTGTAGAATGCTATAAATAAATTAAATTGCAAAAAAAATCGAATTGAAAAAATTTTTTCTACATACTATACGAACATTTTAAGAAGTTTTTTTTTTACCATAAATTTAGTAAAAATGGTTAACCAAACCAAATGTCATTCAATACAACAACGTTTTTAGTGTGTACGTTTTTATAAAGCACTTTAAATGGACCACAGGTTACTAGTGCCCTAAGTCCAATGAAACTCATAATAACTAAGTAGTCCATTTAGAATAACAATGGTCCTAACAACGTAATTACCTAATAGAATATTTGTTTGTTTTTTTCTTTATATTATGCATCTGGGTAGATCCATACACAATATAAAAAAAATCTAAAACAGCCAGTAACTTTTTTTTAATAGTGAATATTTAAATAAAAAGGCTGAAGAACGTATTGTGTATAATTATAAGATATATAGTTACTTATACTTTATGGTAGCAGTTACAAAAATAATCAATTAAATTTATTTTTAATAAATATATTATAACTGTTCCCCTTCCTTTCCCGTGGGTGTCGTAAAAGGCGGCTAAGGGAACTTAATGGTCGAAAGATGGGTAACAGAGTCCTTTTTAAATCATCACCAAAACCTTGATGCGATTGCCAACCCTCCCGCCAAGCGTGGCAGCTACTGGCAAAACCCCCCTGTTTGGGGAAGAGGAGGAATTGTTAGTAATGCTGACTGCCAGTCCCATTGCTAGCAATATAACTTGTCAGGTCGACCTCCACGCGGTTCCTCCTGGAAACCAGCGTGGTTAATTCGTTTTGAAATCGTTACAATGGGTCAACTGACTTGCTTTAATCTCTTACTGGTACTCCGTATTACATACCGATAGCGCAGGCGGAATTATCACTCCATTTTCATCTATAAAAAAATATATCAACTCTACAAGTGCTCTACCTGTATTGGTTTTAATGTTTGTAATAAGTTTACTTCTGATAAAGAACTTAGTACTAGCTACCTAACTATATGGAGGTAGGTATCTACCTATAGCATATCAGATGGTACTCTACCTAATTAAATAAAATTGTTCAGACTTCTTCCTTCAAACAAAAACAACCTTTCTTCTTGAATTAAAATTTTCAGAATTGAATGTTAAATGTTCAATATTTACTTTTATTGGAAAATGTCTGTTTTATAAAAAAAATCACAATATTTAGGTCCAAACTTTATTAGTTTCAAAAATTCATAATTTGCAAAATTTGTTAAGTCAGAACTCTATGTGAGGCAACTCTATGTATGATAATTACAAAAATAAAATGTTTTTGAACAATCAAAACATTGTAAAAGAAACTTTATTTCTTTGTATTTAAATTGTAGAACATTTATACTTTAACACTGACACTAAATGTTCCACAAAAAAATACCATCGTTACATACATATAACAAGTATGTAAGTACCAGAGAGACATGCACCAGTTATAATAGGAAGAACAAAAATTTATGACGTGTAGCTTCAATTAGCGAATGTGGGAGGCTTCGCGGGGCGAACGTCGCCCGCCATCTAGCGGGCGTCAGCGCCGCCCACCACCCGCCTCGCGGGCCCGCGACCGGCTGGCCACATATCGCTTATGAATATGAGGCGTTATGATTATGAAATATGCCCCGCCCCGAATATGGAATATGGGAGAGGGGGGCCCTGTAAGCGCGTGCGAATGGGCGAAGTTTGATTTATGAGCCGGGCGCGGCCCCGCCTCCCTGTCATAACCGTATACCTGGTGCGCGCGCGCGCTCGCCGCCGCCCGCCACCCGCTGCCGCCTCGCGCTCAGTCCCGCTTCAGATGGCGAGTGGTGCGCTAGGTTGCGCTTCGTACCCGCGTCCGCTCCGCACTCCGCACTCCGTGTTACGAACGAGCCGAGCAGAGGGCACCGCGCGCGAGTGTCGCCCGTCCGCTCGTACTGACCACCGCGTGCTGTGAACACACCGGGCCGCTCGCACCGCCGGCGCGGGTCCGCAACGCCGCCCCTGCCATGCGCCGGTACTGAACCAGCTGAGCCAGCGCGACACAACATGCCGCGCATCAAGCCCGCCTGCGTCCGACGCGTCTCCATCGGTACTTAATCTCCTACATCACACATGCGACATCGCGCCATACACATGGAACAGTGAATTAAATTGACGAGGAGAATACGGTGATTTATGTCGATAAGTTTGCGTTCGTCCCCCGATCGAGTACCGTACTGAAAATGATTCAGTTAGCGACGATAAAATTTGGCATCCACCAGAGAGTGAGCACTAAAACTCGCTTCCAGCGCGGTGAGTAGAAGTGCAGTGAATTTCCACGCTTACCAAAACACTTATTCTATATGTAAAATCGGTTATTATAGAAACTTGGATCGTAGTGCTGTTTATACTTACGTAAAATATAAAAAATATTAGACTACTCAGTGTATGGGTAGGTAGATAAATTTTTAATTTTTATATGTAGGCATTTTTAAATTAAAGTTTGAAAAATTTAGTTAGGTATTAAAAATAATTTAAAAGCCTGTTTGCCAAGAATGTCCTCATTTAAAAAGTTCTTAAAACAGTAGCTTAGATAGGTATTGTAATGTAAAAGTTTACTTCCTAACTTGGATGGAACTCTACCATTTATGATGATAAGATGTGATAATAGGATTTGATATTACCTATTGTATATAATATATTCTATTACCTATTATATATAAAGTAATACAAGAAATTATTTATGAATAAAAAAAAACATTTTAAATTGACAATATTCATGATAGATTTTAAAAAATCAAAACAATAAAATATGTTAAATTCATCACATTTATTAGAAAAATGGCAATCCTCTAATTTTTTTGTAAGGGTTCGAGTAATTATTTTTTCTAAGAAATTACCATAGAGGACAATAATAAATTTTGATATTAGGAAAATTAATATCGTTACAATTATAATGGTGACAATTAATATTGGCATAAAATAAAATTTATAAAAGATTTTCGACATGTTTGACAACAAATGTCACTGACTGGTTAGAAATGATCGCATAGTTCGTCTGAAAGCTCTCTTTCTCTCTCTACCTTCCTATTTTCAGCGCCGCTTTTACTCTTTTTTTATAGTACCTAAATATTATACAATACACTTTTTTATAAATTTATTAATTATTACATGCTTCCTATACCTATTCGAGAAACACCCAGTAATTTAATTTTAAAATTTAATCCATTGAACCCTATTTTTTTATATATATTTCGTTATATATTAAAAGATAAGTTAGATATATAAAACTAGGTCGGTATTTTATAACCTCATCTCTAACATGGAGTAGGTAATATTAAATAAGATATGGGTTCATTAGGTAGTTAAGGTAACCTGCAAGCTTAAGATTCTTTGGAAATAATAATTAGGTTCAGGAACTTGGCATATTTGACCTAAACATTATCCATGTACCTCATATTTATAAATAATACTTAACTGTATAACTGGATATAAGTATATTACCGTATTATATAAGTATGCATAAAGAAATTATTTTAATATTATTATATACATTACCTATTTAGTCACTTTAAGTAGGTACTAAGTAACTTGCCTATAACATAGTTAAGCAGATTCAGAACGAGTTGTTTAGAATATTTATATTAGACAAACAAGTAAATCTATATTTAAACAAATTAAATATTAAATATTTTAATAATAGTTATATATAATTTGCATCATTTTAAAGGTTCTTTCTATCTTTATCGTTTACCTACTGTAAAACTAGAAAAATATCTACTAATTAAAGAGATAGGAGTCAAAAACAAAAAAAATTGAGCCTACTATACCTACAAAAACAGCATGAGCAGCTGACAAGTTAGTTAGTATGAGAGACTACATTTTTTGTGTTCTAAGTTTTCTGAAACATGATTTGTTTGAAAAAAAAATGTTTCAGTTTAATGATAATACTACTGATTTCAATTATTTCATTGTATAATTTAATACCAATATTTATTATAAACCTGTACTATATATATAATACATATATTTTAGACTAGCCTTTTACCCCCTACTTCGTACGCATGGATTTCATAAGTAGAAAAAGCAATCCATTAGATCACTTCTAATTGGGTTATCAAGACACCAAATTTCAAGTTAGGTTTTCAGGAACACAACTGTGAAAACCGAATACAGTTTGGTGCAGTAGTTTTTGCATTGTGTCGGAACAAACATACAAACAAACAAAACACCTAAAAATTATAATTTTAGCATCTATTGGTCTTATTAAGTTCCCCTAATATTACTATTTCTTCAATACCTCCCATGTACAGATATCGTCCAATCAGAATTTTATTATTTAATAAGATAATAATGGGAAAATAATGACTGTATAATATCATTTTAATATTTATAGATATAATTAGTATTAAATTTAGACAAAATTTAAAATACTTATTTTGAAGTCAATTTGTTGATTTAAATAAGATTTTTTTTTTTAACCAATAGTTAAGGTCAACGTACTCTGATTTGATTGATTGTACCTACGTACATATGTAGATATATTAAGACCGTACATTTAAGTAAATATATGGTTATCTAAGTGCCTACAAATGATTTTCAACCGACTGCAAAAAGAGCATATTCTCAATTCGATTTTTTTATGTTTTTTACCTCATAACTTTGTCATTTGTAAACGGATTTATCTGAAAGGATATACTTACAAAATTGTTCTATAGAAATTTTATCAAAATCGATTTAGTCCAAAGTGGTTTTAAATAAAAATAACTAATATAGACACAATTGAGGTCGGTTTTTTTAAAACATAATCTTAATTATTACTGACTAGGTGATATTTTAACAGTAAGGTATCAATTTACTTAGGTCAGTACCGACCATCTTTTATAAATTGTGTCCTGCTATTTCTATTAGGATCATACTACTGTTGTAAATACGAAAGTTTGTAAAGCCACTTGTTACTCAATCACATTCAAACGGCTGAACTGATTTGAATGAAATTTGGTACACAGGTAGGTTACATCTTAACTAGCAAGTAGGGCTTCTATATATCTACTAACGTATGGGAACAAAAGTGAGGAAAACAAGTAGTATTTCAATTAAATTTAAATATTACATTTTCACAATCATGCAATAAAACAAAATTATTTATATAAGTAAGTAGGTATATCAAAATTTTATTTTTGTTGATGTGGCTGTTACTAATAAGATCACATATGTACTTACAACCTACGTGTAATGACAAGTACTATATTAATTTATATATGCAATAAATTTATTTATTTATTACTTATGATGTTTATAGATAAGTAACAGCTAATTAAGTAACCACCAGGTAACTTATTCAGTTTATAATAATGACATCCAATATTATTTATTTATATTTTATTGCATTCCTTATATCTAAATACCTACAGTATTTTTTATGAGAAGTGATACAAAAGGCGGCCTTATCGCTAGCAATATCTACCACACAAGCTTTGGGTTAAGACGACATTAAGAAAAAAGACAAAGGGTAGGTGGCGCACTATTATACGAGTATATTAATATATACTTAAATAATATATACTAACATAATATATATTAATATATACTAAAAATCCATATATATACATACATTATGTATGTATCTATTTGTATGCCAATTTTTATGTAGTCTATAGTACAAGAGGAAGTGGGAGGAGGGGGGGGGCGTGTCTAATAGAATGACACGCTGTCAAATTTTATTATTACGAGCACAACGACTATCTCATTGCCACTTTTATGAGTGCTCTATAAAATATTTAGAGACTTTTTTATCTGGTAACGATTGAAATAACCTGGCCGTTCATATTCTTATGAAATATATTCACTGTTTATTTGTATAGGTATACGGTTAATAAATTCGAAAAACTTGTCGTCGGACCGGTTCTATCTGGTACTAAAATGAAAGATTGATATGCATACTGCGTCCATTTACCTTGAATGATGAATAATAATTGCTATTGATGTTTAAATTATAGACTTTCTGTAAGTAGATTAATTAGAACCGACTCCCAATTATAACGACCAAATATTCTAACGGCCATTATATTTATGGGCATTAACGCCTACCCACGCATTTTATGTGTTATATTTCCTTATCTATCTGAGAAGTCTGGGCACGATATAATATATTATAGTTATGCACATATAATTATCTATTAGTATGCATTCTTTAATCTATGTGTAGATGTACGTATATATACATATGTGAAACCTGCACTCTGTCACAAAATATGTATGTGAAACTGTTATAGATCGCAATACTCGTACACGACATGGCTTGAACACGCCAGCATGTAGGTAACATTTAGACATATTAGAACATAATAAAAATATACACCTACCATGTGATATAAATATTTAAATAGGTTCAGGCATTGTCTAACCAAATGTATGGCATTATTACATGTTGTAGGTACATACTTATCTATACTATAGATATCGATTAGTACAGTTAGTACCCACAGTTGTTAGCACATGTACTGTCTTACCACAAAAAAGCTAAACTTCCAATTGACAGGTGTTCAATCCATGTTCAGATGACTTACTATAAAAGTTTCTAACATCTGTTTAGATATGTCTTAATTAAACAAAGCCTATGTTATTAGAAAAAAAAAGATATTTAAACATACAAATTTTATTATAATTACCTATGAATTTTAGCAAACAATATTTTTTGTTTATTTTTATAAATAAACATTATTACACTGACCACACAATGACTAATCACTTGGACTGACACAGAGTATTGTAAAACAATGTTTAAATAAACAATGTTTTAAACAATTTTTTTGTAGTCATATCTTCTGTTTATTTTTATATAACTGTACATATATAATAGTTGTGAGAATCCATTATTTTATATATTTTTTCCTGTCTACATTTTTTATGTTAACAATTCTCGTACATTGTGTCAATTTTTGATATTTTGTCTCCCTGACAAATTTTATTCAGATCGATATATCCTATCGTTTAATAGTATTTGTATATTGCAGTAAATGTTTTAAAATCTTAGTACTTTTTTGATTAATACTAATTATTGTATGAAATATTTGGGTTAGATTATTTATGACCACCTGTATCTCGCGGCTTCGCCTGCCTGAACCGGTACAAAAAGTATCCTTTGTGTTAAGTTATACTCGTAATATAACTCTCACCCGTGTACCAAACGTCATTCAAATGTGTTTTATAGTTTTTGCGTAAAAGAGTAACAAACATCCATCCATCCATTCTTACAAACTATCACATTTATAATAGATATTAATAGAGTACTTGACTTTTTAACTAGTTTCTGTTATACTAATTACCTAAATTATTTATAGGAATTGCAATCACCCACCTGCTGCTAGATAGGCCGTTCTCATTCTACCTATAATAATAAGCAATGATATTATTCTTACATATTACTGTAATACCTTATTTCTATTTAATATTTCTATTGTAAATATCATTCACAATAGTCGAGTGACGCATCGGATATGGAGACACTTTAAATGTTTTTTTTTTCATTCCGCGTAATGCGGCGGCACGGTTTGGTCGGCAAACGTCTCTGTGGTACCGCAACACCGAAACTTTACTGTCAAACAGTCGCAAACAGACACCGGTAATCCTTCTCCTTACAAATATCTATTAAACACCGGCATCTTACCACAAATGAGTTATTTAAACCCCGCCGCAATATTAACCGGGATTATACCATGTTTTTGTAAGATGGTGCTCACTTTTAACCGACTGTAAATAAAGGTTCTCAATTCGTGTGCTTTTTTTGTATTTCTTTTTTTTTTTTGTAGTAGTTGTTATTAGTATTATACTTAATATCTTTGAGTCTCCAGTGTATATGGTTAGGATTCGAAACTATTTTTGCAGTTTAAAAAAGTTTCGATACACTTCTAGAACAATCATAAATACCTACTTATAAGGTAACACGTAATTTTGCAGCATTTAAAACATTGTTAATACGAACTCGAAGTCAAGGTCGAAAACAATACATTGATTATGTATCAATTTTAAATTTTTAAATTAGCTTTTCCGTGTTGTTGTTACCTCGCACGAAAATATTGGTCGTAAATAAGTTATAATATTTATCTTTTTACCTCCGTTATTAAATATTCGTTATTTATTTGTTCAATATTTTAAAATTTTGTTCCACAAAAAACACTTCAATTATGGCAACACCAATTATTAGTTAATTTAAAAACTAAACTACTAAACCTATTTTAATAAAACTTCTATGAGACCAATCTGAAAATATCTAAGTATCATTTCAGATAAAAAATTCCAAATCGATTTATCAATGACGGAGTTATGAGGCGACAAACCTAACAAATATTAATCAAATTGAGACCCTCCATCTTGTTTGAAAAATACAAATTTTGTCTTTATTTTTCCCATTAAAAATACATAGGTAATTAAAATATGCCCATAAATATTGTACATAAAGGGCTTATGCAGATGCATGGGTAGGTAGATACCTACCTTAATTTGACTTTCAAATTTGAAAGATATTATTGGATATATCCATAAAAAGATATCACGACTTAAAATATTAAAACGGTGAAAGTTTTATAAAACTGATAAGCTAATTTGAACGCTTAATATTCGGATGTTTGATAGGTTATAGGCCCAGTATCCAATGGGTAGAAGAAAAATTTGATGTGCTATATAGCAGTATATTAAATTCTTGAATATCATTTTAGATTATGAATAACGTGAAGATTTCATGATCAAAGAGGCGACGATAAAAAAAAAAGGTTAAAGGTCATTTGAATTGATGAAATGAATATATGGATGTTGAGGAAGATGGGACGAGCGACACGAGATACATTGTAGATATAATGTATATACCAACTGCTTAATAAAATAGTTGATTTATAAAATAAAAACTAAAATAAATATTCGTTGAATGGGAAAAGCGGAGAATCGCGCATGGTGGAAGGCATTAGGGGAAGCCTATGTCCAGCAGTGGATAGATACAAGCTGAAATGATGATGATGATAAAGTACCTAGTAGGTACTACATTATTACAATTTACGAACCAAGGGTTTTTTTTTGTTGAATGAAAATGGTATGGTATCTCCGCCTGCGCTAACGGGATACGCTGGCGAAGCACCAGTGAAGGGTGATAGATGAGAATGAAAACAGGCCAGTCAGCCCATCATGATGAATTCATCAGGAATTAACCATGATAGTTTCCAGCGGGAACCGCGTGGAGATCGACCTGGTTAGGTACCTATATTGCTAGCAATCAGATTTTTAGTCTCCATTACTAACAATTCCTTTCCTCCCCCCACGAACCAAGGGTTAGGAACTTAAAATAAGATTAAACAAATAAGCCCATATAGAAATATATAAATTCTATATGGGCTTCATCTAATAAGTAGATACCAAAAATAATAAGTTTATATATTTCTTGAATTTATAGATAATGAAGAGTCACGTACAATTGAAATAATACTTAGATACATATATTTTAATTTTCTTGTGTGGAAATACCTAAGCTAGTCTTAATATGCTATATATCCACACATAATGTAGAAATAAAAACAACAACATTAAACTTAGACATTTTACGAAAGGTTAACGCCCTAGATACCTAATACTAATCACTTTTTTCTCGTATTAGATTTAGGATTCAGTTCAGAACAAAATTACATACTTAATGTTAGTTTTATATAATGTGTAAGTACAATCCTATAACGAAAGTAGGCGCAAATGATTGTCGTTACAGTCATTTGCGCCTACTAGTAAATTTTTTTGTAATTATCATCAAATCAGCCGTTAACTATCCACTGCTGCACGGCCTCTCTATTAGGAGTTTTGCTAGTAGTTGCCATACTTGGCAGGCCGTTTGGCAACCGTAGTTAGACTTTGGTGATGTTTTAAGACAGACGCTTCTGTCCATCCTTAGACCATTAAGTTCCCTTAGTCGCCTCTTACGCCACCTACGGGAAAGGAATGGTTGCCCGATTCCATACTGGAACTACACCGCAAGTAGTTTTTAGTAATGCAAATTATAAAATTAATGCTTATAAACTAGTATTTTTTGCGGTATTTTTAAATTCTTTAAGCAAAACTTATATCTATTATGGGTACTTGATAACTGATACACATAGGTACTTGAATACATTTTTTTAGATAATTATAATAGAAAACACCCAGATTAATACAACATATATTTTTTTATACAACTTAGAATGGCAAACAAGCTGACGGTCCACCTGATGGGAAGTGGTAACCGTCGCCTATAGACATGAGCAGTACCATGGACATAACAGAGTATACTGTTTCGCCCATGATACACCCCCATGCGTTGCCATTACTGAGGACTCGGATGTTATTCCTCTGTTGTATTAACATTATCACAACATAATAAAAACATAATAAGCGTTAACAAACATCACCAAGGTCGTCTATAAATAAAGAGTAGCAGCAATACATGTAATTGACAGTTTTCTACGAGAATCCGCAAAACGGTAGGTCGATTCGTGGGTGTCAATTTCTATCAATTCTACAATATGATATATATACTAACATGTAATATTAAGAAGGTCAGTTTACTGACCCTTTTAAAAAACTGTTAATAGATAAAAGTGCAAATATGACTCGTTTTTGAATCTTGTAAAAAATGTCCTTTGTCATCTAAAACTAAATTAATTGATCCTTTATATCTTTTTCCTTTATTCTAATATAAAGAATTACTAAAACAATTTTGCACTGCAATATTTACATATTAACAGAAAGCCAAGTATTGTATCTTAATTGTAATCAGATTGATTTTTCACATGTATACTAAAAAACATAGGCAAGAATAAACTTTTCCAACTTTATAACCCTTAAGTGTATTTCGCGAAGATTGCACCAATCAAAAATCTCGTAGAATATTTATTACAGCACTGAAAGAAAACTATTAAAAGATACCACATTTGATGCGACCCGATGTTTCATGTAGTTATGAAGCTGTAATACTCACGAAAACAGATAAACTGTTAAGTATGACAAAAAATGCAATATACAAATTATTATTATTTAGTCTAAAAAGTATTCCATATTTAAAAAATAATCTAAAAAATGTACTTAAAATTAACAAAAACCTACCTAGGTTAAAAATTATGCTTTCATGTTTTTTAAACATTTAGTTCAAATAAATTAAATACTTCAGCATTTTTTTTGGGTAACGTACTATATAAATACATCTAACATCTTCGCGACATATCCTTTACAAGGTTTTTTCATGGAAGAGAATGGAATAGTAAGGCGGAGTGCCTTTACTATCGGTATACGTTGACAGGGCACCAGCGAGAGATGATGGGTGATGATGAAAGCAGGTCAGTTATCCCATCGTGATGAATTCCACATCCTTTACAGGGCAAAGAGAACATGTATGATGTCTAAAGATATTATTAAAAAGCCGGCAGCACACCTGCAATGCCTTTGGTGTTGTGGATGATCATGGGCGGCGGTAGTCACTTACCATCAAGTGAGCCGCATGCTCGTTTGCTCCCTGTGTTATAAAAAAAAGGTATAAAATACTATCTACTTGTGGGTTAAATGCATGTCGGTGTCTAATCTACCGTAGGTCGATACTACTGGGCGATGTAAGTATCAAATAACCACTCTATTTTTACGAATTTACCTAACTTTTTACTACCACAGAGATAAAGTCGCGGGTACAGTAATTGTAATAATATATGCATATATCCAGTTCACGTAATAAAATAATCCTAGCATAATTTTCAAATATATAATTAAATAAACAATCAACGTCCATAACATAACGCCATCTAATTACAATTTAAGTTGGGTACTAGATAACTTATATATATAATTTCTTTTTTTTTTTCGTAAATATATTAATTACATAAAAAATGAGCACCACCCTGATCGATTAATTATTTAAATGGATCAATCAATTCAATTAATATAACGGCCATTAAATTCCACAGAACTTCCGGTATATGCTATACCTACAATAATTAGGTGCACTTAATAGATACTTATGTTAGGAGTTTAACAATCTTATGATATGAGTTTCTATTATTAGACTAGCTGTAATCTCAATCTTAGTGTATTTTTTTTAATCTTAAAAACTCCCATTGTAATTTATGATCTCTACTGATAGAATGTAATACCATATTATTAACTAAAATAAAACTCACGGTCCAATAAATATCCAATTGTACATATTGTAACTAACTTAATACTTGTAAAATTGTACGTACCACAAATTTTAAGGAAATAATTTAAGAACAAACATAATTTAGTCGTTATACATTCTTACGTAATTTTTAAGCTGTTTATCTCTCAAATTGCTCATTTGGAGACATTATTTTATTAATGATATTTAAAGGAATGCGTTCATATCAAAATATACGATACACTTACCTTATACAGCACGATTACCTTTTTAATCTACTTTAATATTCTATCAAATACGGTATTTCATTGCCAAAACGTTCACCTCACCGTGTCGCTATTTATACACTGTGCCGCGTAGTGGACTTCGAAACCCAGAGCAAATATTTACCGCCCCTTCTGAAATAAGAATGCGATTAGGTGCTACGCATAAATAAATATCTATTAGAATAAATTTTATAGCAAACTTTGTTAACTGACGACTGGCCAATGGAGTAAAAATTTAGCATACGGTAACTATTTATTGCTATAAATAGTTACCGTATGCTAAATTTTAGGTACGTTAAGAATAGACAAAACACTAGTGGTGATAGAGTTTGGTATATATCGATTCAATGAGTAGCACTGTGAGTATCTTATATCACAAAGTCAACAACTAACGCGTCTTTGCAGTGTTTTAACTGAAAGAATATAAAGAAAAATAAACTAGATGAAAACTAGAGAACTCGATCTGGAAACACTTTGGGATTCATATTTAATGTAAACTGCTATTGTTGTTAGTTCTTAAGAATATTGTTACTAACAACATATGGACTACGGTCTAAATAGAATATATATTCTTTCGCTATCTGTATCCTGTGGCTTCGCCTGCGTGAATCAGTATACAAAGTATCCTATGTATACTTACCCGTGTACTAAATTTCATTTATACCCGTTCAGTAGTTTTTGTGTGAAAGAGTAACAAATAGCGATCTTTTCTCCACTCGTCCTTACAAACTTTCACATTTATAGTATTAATAAAATAGAACAATAGTTTTTAAAATTGGCGTCGCCAGGAGCACTATGGTTTCGTGAAAGTATTCAATTGTGTCTATAGTGCAGTTCATATTTATAGATATTACAGTTATTACTGGCTAGTATATAATTAACATGCAGCTATTCAAAGTTTAAAAATATATATATATATTCTTTAATAAATCCCTTGAATCACCAGGAAATTGAAAAGAGGTGGAGATATAAAAAAATTGAATAATATATGATAATAATATAACTAAATAATAGTGTTTACCTACCCTAATAATGAAGTAGCGCGTTCATGATTCATTGCTCATCCCAAAATTCGACTAGAAGAGAATGGTGTTAGCAGCACTAATCCTAATTTTGTACTAAGTTTGTTTTCACTAATCCATATTTTAGTTGAATTAATGAAGTTATTTTAATATATAAAAGATAATAATAAGTATTGTAGGTTAGTTTAAGTATTTTTGTAATGATATTTGATTCATTTAAAAAAAAAAAAGAAACAAAAATCTCACTAAATAAATAAAAAAGTCTATAAACTTTGATTCTTTTTTTTTTCTTTGGGCTAGCTTTCATACCAGCTATGATAACAGACCTTGCGTATCTTTCTTAAACAAAGCATTTGCTCACATGAATGAAGTCCATATATCTACTCGTAAATTTTAATAATAATATGTAATACATATATAGAAAAGTTATATGTACAACGGCAATCCTTAACTTATATTATTATACTAATAAATATAAAAATTTCCGTCTTGATCAGTTAATAAAAATCTACTTATATAACAATTTAAATAAATATTTAAAAAATAATTTGATTACATTTTATTTTTATTGCGTTTCAGGTCACTTTTACTAACAATAACTATTATTAATATCATAAGCACGAAAATCACTACACTCTAGTAGTACAGACTACGGAGATATATCTAACAACTTAGTCCTCAGGAATGGCAACACATGAAGTGTAACATCAGATAGGTGCCATGAGTGACACAGTTTATATCCTTTATTTTTACTTTTTATATCCTTCTCTATAACCTAAAGTTACTATTTTTCATCAACCGAACCGTCAGCTTGTTTACCATTCCAAATTACATAAAAAAGATACGTCAAAAGTAACACGAACATAGGCCCCCACTGTCAAATTTATCACTGTTAATGTTGCGACAGCAAAAAATTTACGAGAACGAAATCATATATTCCCTAATACCGTAGTATCAATCATTAAATATCACAACAAACAGTCCTGTTTAAATCAATTATAATAAATTTAACAAATTCTGTTGCGCCCACTATCTAAAATTGGACCACTAATCAATCTAATAACTAGTGATACTATCTGTATATGAATCTTTAGACTATGTGTGTGCGAATGAATATTTAGTGTAAATATGTAATTACTAAGTAGACGGAGCTGACCCAAAAGCATTCCTTATTAATGGATTTCACACATGTATTTATTTATTCTATACATTACAAAAAAATGTTTGGTGCAAAAGGCGGACTTAATCCTATATAGCATTCTCTTCCATCCAACCTTTGGCAAAACAGACATGAATTATGCGGTGAAAAAAGAATGTTATTGATAAATAGAAATGTATATATAAAGTAAACATATAATATAACTATATGATTGAAAAGAAATACTCAGTACGTAATCTGCACTAAGTTAACTCATTAGGTAATCTTATTTATCAAGTTTGTAACGTATTTTACTTGGATAAGTAGGTACTTAGGTAATAGTGACTCAATGTTTTTTGTAATCATGAATTGTAGACTATAAAAAATCGATTCGATGAATACATGATGATGATATATTTCATTTGATCATAATATTGAATTACTAAACTAAATTATTAACAAAGAATAATTAATAAATTATATTGGTTCAAAACCAAAATTAAAAATTTATTGTTTATGTTGAATAAAAGATTGAATATGTAACGACAAATAATAAAAGGAATTACGCGGCAATTTTTAAATAGGGCGCTGACCGGCTTATTCTATTGTCGACGCATTCTATTTATTTCCTAAGAGTCGACAACAAGGACAATACGTAATACAGAATCAAGACAATTCGTAATAATAACAACAATTTGTGGATAACCCGTTGTCGGTTAGCAACAAGAAAATATTTAGTACACAAAAGTTTGATCATGACGATCCAGGACATTTATCCTAAAATAATTCTACTTGCTTTAGGAAATTTGACAACGAATATCTAAGAAACGCAAAACGCTCATACCCTTTACAATTTATAAAAAAATCTGTTTCTTAAATTGACCTGACCCGGGGAATCCAACCCTTGCTTTGTGTAACGCTACAGACCTACCATTGTGCCGCGGAAATAATTAATAGAAAAATAAGCTTCGAATTCAATTGGTGTACTACACCGATCCAAAAAAAGACCTATGACCTAAAGTTCTATATCGACTGAACTGAGTACAATACTTTGTACTAATATAAATTGCCAGTCTACAATGCAGATGTGAATAGATATTTTTTTCGATTAGCAATATAATTTATTTCTAGTTCAAATACATGTGACACACTTTTAGTATGTACAAGAATAACAAATTGAAACAGTTTCTAGGCAACAGTACTAAATTCAAATAGATATTGGTAATATACATATCATTTTTCTTTTAATATCCTATTCTTATATTGGTAATATTCTAGTGCACTCGTATAGTTATATACGTAAATACTGTTATCACATCATAAAAATAAAGAATAAACAAGTCCCTATCTTTTTTATTGGATGACAATGAAATGGTAAGCCCGCTTGCGCTAACGGTATACGCTAGTGGGGCACCAGTCAAGGATGACCGAAGAAATGAAAAGGCAGGTCAGTTAGCATCGTGATGAATAAACCAGGAATTCAGCACGATGGTTTCCAGGCAAAGCGACGCGGAGGTCGACCTGACAGGGTATATTACTAGCAATGGAACTGGCAGTCCGAATTACTAACAATTCCTTCCCCCTACCCCCATGTGTAATGTTATTTTTGTCAATTCTCTGAATTTTCTCCATTTTATATAGGAAATTGGAATCGAATAGTCAATTAGGTTCTCATACACGTAATTTATAAATAAAATTGACACAAACTATTTGCATTACACTGAAACGTCTATTGAAAATCCACATCTGTGTTCAAGCATTATTCAGTGCCTTTTAATATCATCGTAACCACAAGTCAACTACAATTTAACTACCACTACTTTGATTTATAGTGCCCTGGCGCCCCTGACGGCATTTTTTTACATCTTTCACTGCTCCAACGTTATATCTAGTTAGAAGGGCAAAGTTTATGTTAGGTATACCTCTGCATATAAAAAAATAAACTTAAAATCTTAGGTTCTTATTTATTTTCTTAATCGATTGTAGAGATATAAAGTCAATAAACTATCGTTTTATGCTTATAAATAAGAGATATGGAACTTATGACTGTATTACTACCATGTAGTAGCTACTAGCGACATCTGTCGACGAGTAGCTGAAATACTTTATACATAGTTTATTCTTTTAATTCACAAAATTAAAATTAATTCGCTGTTTCTAAAACGAAAATATTATATAATTATAAATTTAAATTAAAAATATGCGTAATTTTATAAATCTAAAAGAAGAAATAAATGAAGAATACTCCGGGACTGTGTGCGTGCATGCAAGGGTCGTATATATGAAAAGTTCCTAGCATATGTATATTTTTAGCATAAAAATAACTGATAGTGTAATTTCCTTAAGGCTTAAAGTATTTCTTTATCAAATTTCATCAAAATGATTCATCCGATTAATCATGAAAGCCAAGCGAATGAATACATAGAATCCACGTTTATATCTAGTAAAGATCACAACTATAGAGCGACAATGTATAGACAAACTGCACTTAAAATTTAATCTTTACAGCTATGAATAAGTAATAATTTTGAGGTACTTTTAAAGATTCAAATAAATAAACAAGGAATATAGTTACATACGGAAATTGTACTAGAAACATTAACCAACCCGACTTCGTCTACAAAAACTTTATTGTAAATCACCTTACGACGACACTTCGGTATAAATAACAATCCAGAAGATAGTCTATCTGTTTGTCATATTTTATTTCTTGTCCAAGAGTGATAAAACATCTTCAAAATCATTCATTCACGTTTATCATCATCATCATTATCATCATCATCATTATCATCATCATCATAGCAGGCGTTAATTGTCTACTGCTAAAAATAATCCTCATTTATAAAGAAGGGTTTTGGCAGTAGTTGGCACACTTGGCAGACGAATTGGCAACCGCAGTTAGGCTTTTGGTAAAATTTTAAGAGGAACGCTACTGCCCATTCTCAAACCATTAAGTTCCCTTAGCCGCCTTTTACAACACCCACAGGAAAGAAAGGGATGGCACATTCTATGCCTGGACCACACGGCAACGTTTATTGCTCGTCAGTATCTAATATTATGGGGTTTTCTGACGTGATCACTAAAAAATAGGAAGTATGATGCATATAGAATTATACCAAAGTAATTATTATATTATCAAATACTCATACATCTATACTAATATTACAAAGAGGAAAGATTTGATTTATTCGTATGTCTGTTTGTTTGTAACTGATAAGCTTAAAAACTACTCAACCACTTTTAAATATTCTTTCGCCAATAGAAAACTACAAACAATGTCGAGTAACATAGACTACACCTATATTATTTACAAAAAAATTAGAGATTCCTACTATTAGAGCTAATAAATGTCTTTCTATCCATTTACCTGTTGAAAACCGCCAAAATTCACTAGTATACGTATATAATCATAATGTAAATTTGTGAGTCATAACATAAATGCACAGTTGAGACCTTACAAAATATTGTAAAACATTTTGCGGATACCCACTGAACATGCGTTATTAAATTGATGTTTTTGATATTTATTTGATAGTTTAAAAACCCCCAAAGTGGAAAAATACAACACTAAATTTGCCTTTTAGACCAAGAACTAGAATACTTTTTACTAGCTCGTGCCTGTGACTTCGCTCGCGTGTGGTATTCGATTTCTTGAATTACGGACTTTGTATTGAACAATGAGCCTGAATCTAAAATTTCACGTGTCTATCTTCTAAACTGATAAAACTCCATACAAAGTCCTGTTTTACCCCCTTAGAAATTGAATTTTGAAAATTCCTTTCCCATTAGTCACAAATAAAGAACCTATCTGCAAAAATAATTAAATATAGCGGTTTCGGCTGTGTGTTGATATAGCAGTCGGTCGGTCAGCATCTTATATATATATTACAATTCGGTTTAGATATTTTTAGGTATAGGTTATGTTTAGCAAAATTAGCAACATTGAAAGTTTTTTTTTGTTTGTTGCAATATATAACTTGCATTAACTTTGAAGAATTAAATTTAAAATTAGTCTGTTATAAAGTACTTACCACCATAACGACTCATCAGTAATAATAATTAATTGAAGTCACTTAATTATTATAAATTAAGGAAGAAGAAGTACATAGCAGTCAACTAATAAATTATTTGGAGCAATTATAAAACTGTTTAATCGAATAAAGGTTTATAACATAGGTACTTTTTTTACTCATACTATAAGCATAATAGACTTTATCCAATTTGATGCCAAGTTACTATAATCAGTTATAATATCACTTATTGCTGAATCAATATCTCATTTAAAGTGTTATAATTTTTGCTTTAAATCTGTGGATTATATATAGGTATACATATTAGGTTTTTATATTGTTTTCAAATAAATACGAATGAAGATGAAAGTAATTTCTTCAAAATAAATGAGAATCATAATTAAAGTCTATTTTTGGACGCAAACTTGTCTTTAAAGTGCAATAACATTTAAGACATGGATCTACAATGAACATTTTTTACCATTTATTATACGAATAATATGAAGAGGAAAGATTAGCCTTTTTTATATGTTTGTTTGTTTGTAACGGATATACTCAAAAACTACTACTTTTAATAAGCTTCATTATCAATGAGTAACATAGGCTATAAATAAAAAATAATTAGAGATTCGTACGAAAATAACAATCATGTACACGTGTAAAGTCGGGACAGGTCGCTAGTATTAGATATAATTTAAACTCATTAAATTACATTTTATTTTCTTTACTGATTAAGTTTAGATACTAAAGAATAACTCTATACAAAGTAACACAAACACAGTATTTTGATAAGTAAATCCACATTATTTACGCACTCATAATCGATTTCATTGTTCTAGGTGAAAGTTCGGGATCGTGTTCAGAAGAAGACATAAACAATATATCGGACGATGTTCGAGACAGGCCTGAGGCACATATGTGTCCGCGATGCCAGGAACAGTTCGAAAATCTTCATGAGTTCCTCTACCATAAGCGACTCTGTGATGAGAAAGCGCTGCAGATGGGCGAAGAGCGAATGCACTCTGATCCTGAGGATATGGTCGTTTCGGGAGACGAAGAAATGGATGGCCCTAATAAAAGATTAGAACAAGTGCGGCGGCATCGACAAGATGCTGAAAATAATAATAGCCTCGAAGACGGCGAGGCAGAAGTGCCTGAAGCCGATGTGCCGCCGGTTGGACTCCCGTTTCCCGTCACCGGTCATGTTACCCTTGAAGCTCTACAAAACACTAAAGTCGCTGTAGCTCAATTTGCTGCAACCGCAATGGCAAATAATGCTGATAATGAGGCAGCGTTACATGAACTAGCCGTGTTACAAAGCACATTATTTACACTGCAGCATCAACAAGTATTTCAATTACAATTAATAAGACAACTGCAAAATCAACTTTCACTAACGCGACGGAAAGATGACCAACTACATAGCCCTCCACCGAGTGAACCAGAGCCCAACGTACCTACGCCCACCGCTCGATCACCGTCGCCGCCTCGTCCGCCACGGGAGCCAACCCCTGCTGCTCCCATTCCTCCCACTAGCCAAAGCTTGCCCTCAACCCATTCGCATATAACTCCCAAATCGGAACCAATTTCCATTCCTAAAATTCCAAACTCATCACCACCTATGATGTCCCATCCACCTTATAGCTCCATATCGTCGTCATTAGCATCTTCTATTATTACAAATAATGATCCACCGCCATCTCTCAATGAACCAAATACACTCGAGATGCTTCAGAAACGAGCACAGGAGGTGCTAGATAATGCATCACAAGGCTTATTAGCGAATAATCTTGCCGATGAACTCGCCTTTCGTAAATCTGGCAAGATGTCACCCTATGATGGAAAATCAGGAGGACGAAATGAGCCGTTTTTCAAACATCGCTGCCGGTACTGCGGAAAAGTTTTCGGAAGTGATTCAGCACTGCAAATCCACATTAGATCACACACAGGTGAAAGACCTTTTAAATGTAATGTATGTGGATCTCGCTTTACGACCAAAGGAAATCTCAAAGTTCATTTCCAAAGACATACAGCCAAGTTTCCCCATGTGAAGATGAATCCCAACCCTATACCAGAACATTTGGATAAATATCATCCACCACTACTAGCACAGTTGTCGCCGGGACCCATTCCCGGTATGCCACCTCATCCATTACAGTTCCCTCCGGGTGGGCCAGCTCCTTTTCCACCAAGCTTGCCACTATACAGGCCACCACATCACGACTTATTACCTCCTCGCCCACTCGGAGATAAACCTCTTCCACCTCATCCACTATTTGCAATGCGAGAAGAACAAGACGTTCCTGCTGACCTCAGTAAGCCCTCGGCGCCAAGCCCATCACGTTCCGCACCTGAAATATTTAAGTCCGAACCGCAAGATGAAGAAAGCCAACGAGATTCTAGTTTCGAAGAAACAGATCGAGTAACCCCCAAACGAGAACCTGATGAAAATGACCCTGTACAGGATACAGAACAGGATAGATACCCATCAACGTCTCCTTATGATGACTGCAGCATGGATTCAAAATACAGCAATGAAGACCAAATTGGCAGAGAAAGTCCACAAGTGAAGCCCGACCCTGACCAACCGGAAAATTTATCAAGTAAGAATTCACCGATATCTGGACCAATTTCAATAGCAACGGGGCTTCGTACTTTTCCCACATTTCCATTATTTCCTCAATCCCCACCGAGTAGTATTTCCTCTGGTAGTTTGACACCTTTCCACAACAATAACCAAAATGTAGTTGACGTCGATATCGCGCGTGATCCTTTGTATTATAACTCGCTGCTACCCCGACCCGGTAGTAATGATAATTCGTGGGAAAGTTTAATAGAAATCACTAAAACCTCAGAAACATCAAAATTACAACAACTAGTAGATAATATTGATAATAAATTATCAGATCCAAACGAATGTATAGTATGCCATCGCGTTCTTTCATGTAAAAGTGCACTACAAATGCATTATAGGACACATACTGGTGAAAGACCTTTCCGATGCAAATTGTGCGGCCGCGCATTTACTACCAAAGGCAATTTAAAAACGCATATGGGCGTTCATCGCATAAAACCTCCGACGCAAATGCTGCATCAATGTCCAGTTTGTCACAAGAAATTTGCAGATCCTAATATATTACACCAACATATACGACTTCATACTGGTGAACGTATGAACATTCCATATGATCAGACGCGTAATATTGAAATCAATGCTTTCTCGACCTTAAGCAATGAATCAGACGTCAACGACTACTCTCCTTACCCGCCTGTCCCTCCCCCGATGTTCCCAACTCCGTCCACTCCCGGCGACCGACGGGCGGACTCCCGCGGGACCGACGATGAGAGCGGCCGGGACGAGCGCGAGCCCGCTATTCGGGAGTTCGACGACGACTCTGATATGAAGGATCGTCGAACTTCGCCGCTCTCCGTCTGCGCCTCGGCGTCCGAATGCGAAGTAAAAACCATCACCACAACGGCTTCCCTCCCATCGGCGACAGGTTCGGAGAGCGGGCGGAGCGCGCGGGCCTCACCACCGTCGCCTACGATGTCGACGCTGTCGACGCCGCCGAGGCTGCCACCGCACTCGCCGCTGCCTTCGCCGCCTGCGCCTCTCGCTGCGCTCGGTGCTCTCGGAGGATCGCCCTTCAGCCCACTCGGACTCGCGTTCCCTCCCGCAGGTATGCGATAGCGGGATCTTATATTTTCGTCCGCCCCGGTCGCCCAATTTCCGTTCCTTTTGCTTGTTCCTTAAACTGCCAACTAATCAACAATTATTTATTAACTGGGCGCTCGAATACACGCTGAATGTAACAGAAAAGTCATGTCTGCAAGAAATTTTTGAATCACCTAATCAATAACAGTGTAATCGTGCGTTCCGACTGTATATTGGTGACATTGAGTTAGAATTGAACAGTAGATTTATTTATGTGCAGTGCGCGGGAACACAACATGTAACATCTGCTACAAGACGTTCGCCTGCAACTCAGCACTGGAGATACATTACCGCAGTCATACCAAGGAACGGCCGTTTAAGTGCACTGTCTGCGATCGCGGATTTTCTACAAAGGTTTGTCATTTTATTTATTTTTTAAATATATCTAATATTTAGATGGATATTACATATTATTACGCTGTTAACTATCTATATGCAAGAATATTTTTAAGAAAGGCTCTTTTCTCGCCCACTTTGTGCCTTTAAATAAGCAGAATAAATAACAATACCACTAAAATGATTATCATGTACCTAATAGCCGCGTACATAGCTGCGATTGAATATCTGGCATGCAGCCAGTTCATAGTTTATTGTTACACAAATAGCAAAGCATGCGTTTACGACATATCCACTAATTTTCTCTACATCTACAAAAATCCCATTGACAATAAAACTTTTATCTATACCTTTAATACTAAAGTGTGAATGAGTAATAAAGAGTTCCCGTCCACTTTTGTTGAAGATATAACGAGCGAATAGCAAACGTTCGACTCGATATGTCAGATAAACGAATATAATTCTAGTTTAGAGGAGACATTGTCTAGGAACAACGACAAAGTTTATGCACCGGTTTCATTTCATCCAAGTTTCAGTGCATTAATTTTGCAAGCAGTAATTACAAGTCGCTAGTCGGTGCCACTAGTTCGCATTAGTTTTAGCCGTTGTCTTCTGGCGCATTCGAGCCTCTTGCCAAGTAAATAATTGACGAGCAACTTTGCAAGCTTTTAGGTTCATTTGTTATGATTTAATCGAAGCTACTAATACTTTATTAATGTCCGCAATTCTACAGTTCAATCAATAAAGATATACATAAAGAGGTAGGTTTAATAAAATTAAAATAAAACATTTGCCCATTATTATTATTATTTTCTATTAAAACCCATTTAAATATGAAATATTTCAAATATTCTATTAGTCACCAAACAACAAAAAGATGTCGTTTCATTATAACTGAGTTTAATATATTACTATTAGATTTATTGTACACAAATATGCAATGTTTATAGGTAGTAAAATACGTGAAAGTAGATTTCCGCCCCGCAGCGCCAGCGCTCCCCATGGTTTCCATTATTCAGCGCTCTAGCATCTTATTTAGTAATTTATGTGTCAGTTTTATCTTCTGAATTAGGTATTAAGCATAATAGATGTCAATAATATTTATTATAACTGCTATTATTACTATGTAAAAAAACAATATGTATAACCAATTAATTGTTATGATATCTATACTCTAAGTGAATGTACAAAAGCATATAAATAAATAATTGTAAAATAAATGTACAGGTTGGTTAAATTTAAACTTTCATAAAATTCTGATCTATTTTAGTTTTGGTTAAAGTAAAAAAAAATATACCATTAGTCGATTAGATAAAATATACAATATTAAATTATTGGATTATATAAATAAATGAATATGAATATATGATATTATAAACGAATAAAATCCGCCATTTTTTATAAATTTTAGTTAAAATCTATTAAAACATTTAATCAATCAAGTAATTGATAGATACTAATTACATTTTTGTTAAATTACAATGGGAGTACTTTTTGCTATACATAAATATCATGTATAAAATCATAATAATCAATTGGCTCCTCAAAATGACAATATATTATGTAGATACAAATAACTAAACAAACTTGAACCAATTGGGAAAAACCCATATTCTAAATTAGTCTAACAAACTCGGGTGTTACTGTCCAGATAATGTGCCTTACCACTGCGCTACAGAGATTTATCAAAAATAAAACCATAAGAATCACTTAATAGTCGACTCTGTTCTATCCGTATCATAATATTATTTTTTGTAAATATTATAATTCAAACGCTTAATTTTTAACGACGTCATTATTTATTCGCGCTCTATAACTCATGGGGATAAATGCAAATAAATCAATTAGTGAAAAATTTAAATTATAAAACTATCATTTGCGCATAATTTGACTAGGTGTGAAAACATGTATAACAAATGTGGACATATTATCATTTTGATTTGCATGGTACTACTTATAATAATACGAATTACGGTATTTTAAATTTTTGGCATGTTATTCCATAAAAACATCTTAAAAAATATTTTAATAAAAAAAAGTTTACCAAATAAATGGAAGATAATTTATTTAATAGGCCTTCAGTTTTAGTATTTAAATTAATGTAATAAATACTTGGTATTAATTTAACTTTCATGTCACGCAAGGGCAAATATGATAAGGTATCTAGTTATTATATTTTGTAACATATAAGGGTAAAGTATGCGGTTTCAAGATTTAATTTGTTATATAAAATAATAAATAAAGACTGTTAAAAGCATTTTTATAGCGATTCAAGTTTTATACCCACATGGGCCAATATTTCAAGCATGTAAGTTGCGCTTGCGTCGCAGTCCATCGCGTCGCGCCACAAAAATGATAAGTCATAAAAACAACGTCACGGAAAACGATCGGAATATTAATTCATGTCGTAAAATATTTATTACATATAAATCCTTGAGCCTTTACCTACGCTTCTCGTCATAAAAAGATTATTTATGCCTGACAAAGTAACATTTTTCGTATATTTCCGAAAGTGTCCACGGCTCTTATCAATAAAATATAGATTATTTACGGCGGCGCCGGGCCTTTAATTTTAAAACCTGACTGACGTGGCATCTTGTAATTTTTATTTAATTGAGTTTGCCTGATAAATATATTCGGTTGTTTAATAATAACTAAGTAATTATGGATAATTACTTTATAATATATATGAACATATTGGTAAGCTGGAGCTTACCAATACGTTCTTAAGTATAACGATGCAAGATCCAAAATACCTTCAAACTTTGTCACCTCTTTCGTCCTCAACAATGAAAACTAGACCTTCATTCTATTCATCAACAAAAATATAAACAATAGCTAACTAACAATTAAACCAGTACTTATTATTGATATAAATATATTACATCGTCCATTTTCTCAATTGTAATAAATACATATAATAATAGTATATTCATATAATCAAGTTTCATATTTGTGAGTTCAAATTAGTATTTGCTGTTTTACACCGAATCCCAACTGAACTAACTAAAATAACATAAATACCAAACGTACTTTTGAGATAGTTAAATTAATAGTTTATTGTACCAAAAGTAACATTACTATTATCAATTACTATTACAAATGGCGTCAATAACAAAATTTTAACTTTATATAAGTTACTAACAATTTGTATAATCCGATATTCTTTACAAAACCTAGGCAATGTATAAAGTATTTGGGGCGTCCAGGAATTATATGAAATATTATGTGTGTTATTATTTATTTGACACAATATATTGGGATGATTTTTTGTCAAGAGATTTGAAAAGAGTTCAAAGGGCGCTAAGGGTACTTTTAACTACGAGAAAATACCCCATACCCATAGGAAAAATATAAACAAATAATTACATACTTAAAAAATCTACGCTTACAAAGTTGTAGACAAAAGCCAATAAACAATAAGAAACAATAACAATATTGCGACACATAAGCAAATGAAGTAAACTAGTGAAAAGAAAAAGAATAATTGATTTATAAGCTATATATTTAATAAAATACAATAAATAATGAAATCCTCATTGAGATACCTGTATATATATACCAGAATCTTGATCCGTGTGACCGAGATAAATAAAAGAATTTATTTCCTTCCACATGCCAATCTTTGTAACGTCTGATTGATTAAATAAGATGCCTAGAGGTAACAAACAAACAAGCATATTTTCATATAACGTATAGTTAACTATACTAAACTGCCTGCAACGCAAACTTTGACAGTAGAGAACAAATACAAAACCTAAAACTTACGGAATTAAACGCCACGAATTTAATGTTAAATTTGTTTCTTAGTGATTCAAAATGCGAAAATGTTTCGGTAAGTAATACTAAGTACATTTGTAATACGGTATTGTGACGTTAGAACAGCAACGCTACCTTATCCGCGGCAACCAACTTCTGTGGCTATTTTACAAGCACATTTAAAATTACAATAAGTGTCGCCGACACCCGTGGCGGCGAAAGTTCACGCGCTAAACAATTTTATCGATTATTTCTATCTTGTTATACTTATATATAAAAGCCAGTTTATTGACTTTCCGAGAGAGCGTGTTTAACTAAGTACTTATATTTACGTCAAAAAAGCATCTGTAATGACAAAATTTGTTTATAAAAATTTCATGAACAATTGTTGTTAATAGCAGTTTGTCAAATAGAAGACGCTTTTTAGAGAAATCGATAAAATTGATAATACTTATTGATAGCCAGTTTTTATCAAACATTATTATAAATTGACTGCAAAAAACTTTATTTGTGAACACGCACACTCCAATAAACGAAAGGAAAACATTTGAATTTAGAACAAGGATTCGGATATCTATAAATAGATTTTGCACTCGTCTCTTATTCTATCTACATAACTTATGGATACAAGCCGGTACCGGAAATATAGCTTCTCTCTTAAACTGTGCACGAAGTAAATTTACATTAATTAAAATGCGATATTAACCAAGTATGATATTATTAAATATTTACGCCAAGAAATCTAAATACGGAAAAAATTACAAAATTACAAATGATTTGTATATCTATAAATAGATTTTGCTTTATAACAAGCAGTTTATAACTGCAATTCAATCGTAACAAATATTGAAAAAATAATTATGAAAATAGATTCAGATTCAGAACTAACGGCAAAAAAAATCGAACGAATTCCTTCTTCGATTAAAGATAAACGTTTTTTCATAGTATTCAAAAATATGTATGATAATATCTCAATTTTGTTACAAAATATAATACGATATTATAATAGGTAGGTATGTATCTAATTGGTAAAAGAGTAAAATCTTGAGAAATCATCTTAAATATACGACTAATATTTATTGGACATACTAAAGGTAAAAATTACTTAATATTGTGTTATATACATCAATTAACGTAGCGCACGAACTTGTCTTCGGAAAATGTAAAAATATCTCAGTAAGTAAACAGATTTATACTAAAAAGTTAAAAGTAAAGAATGTGACCTGGTTCTTTTTATAAATTAATACATCATCGGCGCATACTAATTGATTACTTAAATAGTATCTTCTACTTAAATATCACAGTGTCATTTTAATTCATATTTTAATATAAATCACCTCTTTTATCTCGGACTAAATAACTAATGTGGATTTGTAATGGTTTACATATATTCCAGTTATCCTCCAAACTACAGTAGGCACAATACAAACTATTAATTTATACAATTTAGAAACCTGTAAATGGATTACTTATTTAAAAAATATATTTAAAAATAAACAACACTGAATAAAGTACTTATCAATCAACAGTTATGTTCTTAATTAGTTAATAATTACAAAATTAATAGCGGAAAATTCTATAACCGGAAAAAAATTTAAAGTAAAAAATGTAAATACAAATAATTTAAATAATCTACAATGGCTCTTATGTATAAAATTAGCTGTAAAATGCGTCGTTATTTCTTATTTGAACTAAATTATCACATCGTGGACTTTGATATAGGTATACAAAATAGTACATTTCAGTTACAGCGTAAGTACGTGCATAAAAAATGTAGGTAACAATTAATTTTAATATTTAATTTAATGCATGAACTTTAGTGTCACTCCTATGTTCCCATTAGTATGTGTGTGTTGTTATACATATATAGGGTTGCCACTTAATTAATAATGAATCAAATCAAATAGGAGTATTTTATAGTTTTGTATCTATTATATAATATTTCTGAGGAGACTATAATATATGTAATAATTATAAATGATAATGGGCACCCTATATTTGTGTAACATTGCGTGTATTTGTGGTTCCAGAGCAGTGGCGGCGGTTGCCAGTGCGGTAGGCGCGCGCGCGCCCCCCGCCCACCGCACGCCACTGCTTTGGATTTCTGGAACGCCTTCGTCTATCCGGTACGAAAGAGCGACGCCTGAGCGAAACTCTGTTTTAATTATCTAATTAAATAAAAAAAAAAACCTCCGACACAATGAACAGATCTCCCAAAAAAAAAAACTGAAATTTCGTGACATGAACGGGTGTTAAGAGCGTTCATACCGAAGCTTGCCGTCGGAATTACCTGTCAATTTTCAAAAACTATTGAATAATTTTCAATATATCTGACTGATTATTTAAGTGCTCTGATAGTAAACTAAAACATTAATTATGCAATAGCATAATTAACGTTTTAGTTCAATTGTCGACCAAAAATGTATCAAAAAAGAAGTAAAATGTTTTTTGGTAGACTTATATACAATGTACTCTATGATTAACACTTTAATTCGCTATTAAAGCACTTTTTAAACAATCAATCGGAAATTTTGAAAATTTTTAACTGATTTTGAATATTTATAAATAATTACGACGTTGCCACACTTCGGTAAGTTTCGGTATGAACACACACAAAATAGACATACCATTTTAGACATACCATGATAAAGTATATTATGAACAAAACATATCTTCCATGTCTAGTTTCAGCGTGAACATGATGCACACAAAATTTCAGTCTGACTTGCGTTCACTTCAGAATTGCGTTTTATAGCAGAACTTCGAACGAAGAAAACTCTTTTTATTAGCGGATGAATCAATTTGTGAGCTAAAAAGTCCACAGAGAAATTCCCACTCACACACACACACACATACAGACAAAGGTTTTTTGAAACTAATTATAACACTTGTTGCGTCGGAGGTTAAAAACTAATCACAATTGTAATCTCACATACCCAGTCAAAGCATAAATATACTTTTATAGTTGTCTGAATAGTTTATAGTTATCTGATAGTTGCATAAAGTAAGTTATAGTTAAGTAGATCTGCATTGGATTTTTTTTTTTTTTTTAATTAAGACCCATAACAACTGATAAGCGCGAATCCCTACAAATTTTAGTGTACTCTATTCAACTTAAAGGCGCATTGAAAACTTCAATAAAAATTCATTATATCTTAATAAAAAGCAACAACACGTGCAAATCCTTTGATACTGCGAATGCTCATAAGAGCAAGTAGTCACTCACTATCAAGCGACTTCAGGTGAGCCACATTCTCGCTTGCCTCGTATGCTATAAAAAGAAATAATATTTAGACCTAACGATAAGAGCCTTCTCCAATGACTTACCAGTAATGTAATACATTATATAAAATAAAATGAGGCCCAGATATAAATAAAGCAATTAATACATTTACATAACTGTAATAAAATAAAAAATAAAAGGCCTGTACTTGTCAACAGGGCAATATGAAACAACATATGCTGACTCACAAGATCCGGGACATGCCGCCCGGCTTCGACAAGAACTCAAGCGGACCGACAGGGCCGTCCAGCGAGGACGGGCGAGACGGTAGTCCAGACCGGCGGTCATCTCCGGACAAATTGGACCTGAAGCGGTCGCCGCCTGCGCATCCACCGCCGCCGATGCCTCATGTGCCACCAATCGACATGCCGCCACTGCCTAAACGACCAACCGGTAAGTTTTAATTTAACTATCTTCACGTCAGGCCCTCTAGACATGGTACAATAGAATTGCTTCGGGTAACCGATATATATATAGCGGTAACGCTCATATGAGAAAGAATAAGATAACGCACGTCGCTGTTTCATTCTATCTCAAAGACTCGCTAGCGATAACGATTTTATCAATAGATTCGCTTATACTTTGTCTAAGAGGGCTGATCAAGTTCTAAACTTGGCTGTCAATTTCAAATTCAGCTCACTCTTCACTGCCTAAACAAACAACCAGTAAGCTCAGACTAGCGATCTTCACACTAAGTCTTATAGGATGCATAGATAAAACCAATTTGTAAAAGTTACACTTATCTCCTATTTTATCCACATAACTTATGGATACAGTCCGGTTCCAGAAATTTTGCTTCTCTTTCAAACACTGCGCGAAGTAAACTTACATTAATTAAAATGCAATAATATCAAAATATACTATTAAATATATACACCAAGAAATCTAGACACGGAGAATATTACAAAGTTGAAGCAAAATGAACGTACATCATTCTGCTTTCAAATTATTGTTTAAATCGCATTTAATTCCATTTAATATATAAAAAGATCACATCTCACAACCAACTTATTAGACCATCTATTTATCATAAATAATAATATATAATAATTTAAACGCAAATCAAAATATGAAATGCTACAATCTCTATTATTTTGCTGTACAGTACCCAGTGCCCCCGCGCACCCGCCCCCACCGACCTCGTCAAAACACCTATGCGGTGTGTGCCGCAAGAACTTCTCGTCGTCGTCAGCCCTCCAGATACACATGCGCACGCACACAGGCGATAAACCATTCCGATGCGCAGTCTGCCAAAAAGCCTTCACCACCAAAGGAAACTTAAAGGTAAAATTCCATTTGTCGATGTTTATTTCGGGTTTCAAGTTCAGTGTAAAAGAGAGGGATAAGACAATAAAAATATGCCTGCACGTTGCATTATCGAAAACTATATGTCACCAAGACCGACATCGTGCTTTTAATATTGCAAATGAATAGGCTGCGAGTGCGGCTTACCATCAAGTGGAAAGCTTCATATCACTCTTATTATATAAAAAGAAACTTGGAGTTATAGTAATAGAAAAAATTGTAATTACGTATATATATTACAGAGGCACTTTAAAATAATATGAAAGGAACTTATCAATTTCTATCATCGTCATTTTGTACGTATAAATAATGTATTATTGCGTATGTATTTATTAATTATCAAATTGTATGACCAATTGGCCGTATAATCCCGGCATAGAATAGGCCATCCCTTCCTATCCCGTGGGTGTCATAAGAGCCGACAAAAGAGGGCGAAGCATCCCTCGCCGCAGCAGTGTCCTTCTTAAAACATCTCTAAATCCTAACTGCGGTTGCCAATACGCCTCCCAAGCATGATAACTACTGGCAAAACCCCCCAAGGGGGAGACTTATGTTCAGTTTAATGGACTGTTAAAGACTGATATGATGATGATGATCATATATAAAATATATTTCTATATTGTATTCTTGCAACCTATATACTAGTGTAAGTAAATATATTTATAAATATATTATAATTAGACATATATTAACAATATATTGTACAGCATTTTATATTTGTTTTCCGTTTTTTGCAGTATATATTTTTTTTTTATAAAATTTGTCAATGTATCAATAAATGATAAATTGTACTAGGTGCACATGGGAACGCATATGTGGAGCGGAGGCGCGTCGCGACGCGGCCGGCGGATGTCGCTGGAGCTGCCGCCGCGGCCGCTGCACGAGCCCCACGACCTGCTGCGGAGGCCGGACCTCTTCTACCCGTACCTGCCTGCGCCCTTCCTCAACGGCATGCAGCAAAAGGTTAATATCATAGTGCTCCACTCATGAAATAACAAGTTGATTCCAACGCTAAAACATTAACACATTGAGCACTGAAACATGATAAGTTGTACGTAAGTTAGTAGTTAATGGTTATTTCACTATCAAAAGATTGAAGTGTAATAAACAGTCCTTCGTCTCTATCAAGCTAATTTATTAAGATAAATTTATAGAAGTTTTATGTTCTTGACTACGGTGTAGCGGCCTTGCTCAAAATTGTTCCCATTTTGTCTCTATTTATCAAAAGTTTTACCCTTGTATTTGTTACCACTTATTTAAACCTATAAATGTAGGCAAGTAATAAATCATGTTAATAATTATTATAAAATCCAACCAACCAATAATTTAATCTTAAAAGAAATACCTATGCAATACGACATATTCATTGGTAGATACTGCCTACAATTTCTATATATATCAATTTCATTTTGTGCCCACAGCTGAACGAAATATCAGTAATACAGCAGAGCGCGGGACAGAACGGCGTAGCCGGAAAGTTCCCTGGATTACTAGGCTTCGGGGCGTTCGGTGGCGCAAGGCCTGGGGCTGCATCTCCACTGGAGAGGCCGCCGTCGCTTGAAGGTGGTGATGAACGGCAGGCAGCTATGCGAGAGTTGGCCGAGCGAGGCCGCGAGCTCGCTGAGCGAAGCAGGCAGATGCGCGAAGAGAATGACTACCGCTCCCCGCCCGCCCACGCACCACACCCGCCACCGCCTACGCAACCATCACCCCCAGCGCCCCACCACCAACATCCACATCCCCTGGCTTCGTTACCGCCGCCGGCGCGCACCGAGGGCCTCACCGTTTAAACGGATTTGAATTACGAAAACCGAACACATTCCAAAAATTATCGAATCGAATTGGTGGTCGCCCATCAAGAAATTCAATTGCAGACAGCGAGTAATTCGCAACTGGATAGTGTCATGTTTATATTGTACAAAGAATTAGTAGTAGGTAAACTTATGTGAAAATAAGGGACTGATAAATTTACGACGAGTAAACGTCTGATATAGCATAATTATATGCAAAGTGTAGTGCTATGTAACAAATTGTTATTCCACGTGTTATAACGCCTAGTATTACGTTAAGTAACTTATATACACGAGTACGGGCCTGGGGCAATCGGGGGCTCCTCGCGAGCCCCGCGTTTATGTCATTACTCTGTGATAGTGCACATTCAGAGGCTGTGTCCTACGAACTGAAACGCCGTTTGGTAGAAACTATCGGATAGGATACCTAATGTAGATGCAGCCAAATGTGCTATGACATCAAAAATAAATATAAATTATCCCAAAAATTAATTAAAATCCTAAATATATATCTTTCATATGTAAATAATTGTATAATAGCAATGAACGTATAGTTATTATTATATTCAAGTGAAAATTTTGATTATATTATTATCCTAAGTGATAATGGACGGGCGATATGCATGATTTTTATCTCCACATTCCAACCTATTGTATTCAAACATTTGAACTGACAAGGTTAGGAGATTCGTCAATACACAAATGTATCGAATACCATATTATACCTATATATACATATAATAGAGACCTACTATATGTATACCTGTTGTGAGAAGGTATTTAATAAACATAAATACTTACATATAAGTATTATAACAGAGGTTAATAACATACCTATTCATATCATGTAAATTAAAAAAGTATTTGCATTTGAGGTCTACATAGTTATAAGTATTTAGAGTCATAGCTATTATATCGCTTTAGAATACTTCGACATATCTTTGTAAAAATGTGAGCGACAAGTGTTATGAGAAAATGTAATTTCCTAAACAGTAATAAGTACTAATGTAGAATGTCGCCGGTACTCAAAGCAGACTGATCCACAACCGTATCCAGTTTTATGATCATAGGTATTTATTTCCAAATGTGCATTTCTCAATGCTTATGAGTAGTAGTTTGATAGTCGATTTGATAATAAGTTTACACGAAATTATGTTCACGAACTATGTATGTTTTATATTTTCGATACTATAGTAATTATATTATGTGTATAAATGTCCTATTAAATTATTTATAAATTCTAAATCATGCATACACTCTTAGTATTAAATGACGCTTGTGAGGCGCTAGGTCTCGTACAACAATTTAGTTGTCTAGAGTAAATTTTCATAGCACCTACAAATTATTGATTTTCAAATTACAAATAGATCGTAGAGAGTAGTATTAGTCATGAATATGATGTGTCATGTCATGTCAGTATAAATAATCATTGTAAATTATTAAATGTTTATGTAAATGTCCAAAAAGTATTCAAATTATTTAAAAAAAGAAAAACAGTTATAACTAATTATTATTTTCTTTTTTGTTATCCTTACCTTGAATGTCCCTTTTTATTTCGGCACTTTTTTTAATATTAAACACAATTAATGGTAACAAACCATATATCTCAACACAATTATGAATATAGAAAGCTTAATCGCCCAAAATGGCAAGTCATAACAGGGGCATTACAGTATATTGTGATATCCATGGTATTCATGTCTAAAGGTAACAATTACTGCCTACAATCAGATGAGCTGAACTGGACAGCTTATTTCCCATTTCTAATAATTAACACTACTACGCAGTTGGTACAACAAAACCATCAAAATTCATCAATTTAATATGATTACGCATCTTGAATGATCCATAAAAAGATTAAATTAATCCTTTAATCATTACAATACATTTATTTACACAAAATCATAGAAATATGTAAAAAGTATTTGTATCAATATATTTTTTAAAGACAACATAATAGGAACTAATTGAGTACATGATGGTACTACTAAGAAAAAGTAATGATAAGAAAAGTAAAAAAAATCTGGAAAAAATTAATGGAGGCTCCATACCAAATATATGTCTGTAGTACAAATATATTGGAGAATATTGCAAATTACAGAATACTTTAAGAGGGGAAATAATTTGGAATAGATTTTAGACTACACAATAGAAACGCCTAATTCACCAGAGAGATTTTTATTAAGTTTCTTATTTCATAAAAAATAATTCAAAATATTATTGTGAGTAGTCACATGTTCAGTAGCGTAAAATTTAATAGAAGTTAAGATATACAGAGGTATAAGTATTTCTAAGTACATACAACTAATATACTGTAGAGAATTATTTCAGACTACTTAACCCCATGTTTCCACCAAAGCAAACAATGTATTAGAATACACCCTTCTTACTCACAAAAATCAAAATTTAACCTATCTTTTTTTATGGTCTATGGTCTTTAAAGGTTTGGCGTGTTTATGATAAGGAATATATGTATGCAACCAGCAAATTTTACACTTAGATATACAATGTTGTTTATACTTCAAGACAAAAGAAGTTTACAAAAGGATTTAAACAAGTACTAAAATATCTATGTGACAAGTTTTTAAATGTCATATTGCACCTGTATGCTGGTGGAAACAAGGCGGCTACCAGAGCACTTGAAACTACTAAACATACTGAATGTTTTACAAGTTAGAAGTTAATGACGCTGGCCAACTTTTTGACGCGATTGAGCAGCAAGTCTCCCTCGCGGATGGTGGCTTGGTACAGCTGCGAGCGATCTGCGTCGGCGCCTCGGCCGGCGCCAGTCACTACGCAGCCAGCCACCGCGTCAATGCGGCACTGCAACCGGCCTGCTGCCGTGAAGCTGCAATCACGTATTTAGAGATTATTACATTATCAATAATAAGACTTTTTCTAAGTTACCATAAAATTTATCTGTGTACCAAATTTCATTTAAAACAGTTTAATAATTTTTACGTGAAAGATTAACAAACATCTGTCCATACATACATCTTCACAAACTTTAGCATTTATATAATAGGACATTTTGGGGATAGTTCATTTTATTAAAGTATTAAATACACTTTACATTACACCTATGACATTCTATCAGCTTCAGAGGCCATTTTCATAGTTTTTATATCAATAAAAAATATTATAAAACTCAGAAATAATTTAGTGAGATCATGTTCTTACTCGTACTGCAGTTACGATTCACATATCATACTATTTATTTAATATATAAATAAGCCTTAATTAATTAAACTTATTTTGTAACATAAAAGTAAGACTGTTATGTTTCTGAACACCTTTACTCTACCCAACCTTATCTTACCTTTACCCAACTGTAGGACATGGGGGGAAGGGATTATTAGTAATGCAGGCTACCAATTCCATTGCTAGCAATTTACTCTGTCAGGACGACCTCCATGAGGTGCAGATGTATTCATCTCGATGAGCTAACTGACCTGGCTTTCCATCTTCACCTATCATACTTCATCCATCCCTAGTGCTCCGCCAGCGTATACCGTTAGCGCAGGCCAGATTACCATTATTATTACTATTATCATACATTAAAAAAAAAGCAGGATAAACCAGGCAAGAAAAATATATTATTACTATTAAAATACATGTTAATTACCTAAATAAACTAGCTAAAAATTAAAGAAATAGTAGATAAACATTGTAAATAAACAAACAACACCACTGGGTATCATTACAAGAAACTGCACGAAAATTATCTAGAAGGACTATCCAGAAAACTCAGAACTGACCTATATATGACCTGTGACCTCATGTTGTCTTTAAAAAATGACCCATCACACTGTATAACTGAAGTAATTTTTTTTTCATTTCAAAATGGTAATATCATGCAAGCACTTACTTTGATATTTCTTCTTCAACAAATTCACGAGTCACACCAAAAGTGTCTGCAATGTTGTCGAGACTGAGCGAGCGATATGCGCGCAATAATTGAACATAGGCCTTGATACGCGCTTCACGCACGTAATGTTGGTAATGAGGCCTAAACACAGGATCCACACAGATCTGAGTCTCCACCTGTTTATTTAAAAAAAAAATTATTATAATACTAGCTTTTTCCAATGCCTTCAATTCAGAAGTAAGAATAAAATAGGCCAATTTTTGATGGTGTATCAAGATTAACCAGAAACACAACTTTGAAAACCGCATCTGATTTCTACAGCAGTTTTTAAATGATGAAGGAACAAACATACTGACAAACAAAATTTCTAAAAAATATTGCACTGCTTCTATTATGAATACTCTTATTTAGCCCTTCATATCAATTTTCCTTGAATGTCTCCATATACAAACATTGTTTGGTTACAATTTTATTATATTAGTTAAAATTTCTTGTCTATTTGAAATATAAAAATAAAATAGATAAAAATAAAATTAAAAGCAAAATTTGCAGTAAAACATAAACCTTGACCATGATTAACATATTTGTGTAAAAAAATTTAATATCAGAGGGCATTGAACAGCATAATATAATTTCATATTTGTAAGTACTTAACACAATATAATCTTTGTAGTTTATTAGGCACCTACTTATTTATTTTTATAAGTATGAATAAATTTTTCTTAATAATATTATTATATACACACACACCCATGCAAGACTCTTCATAAAATCAGCATAACGACATTCATGGAGAGACTCAACCAATTCCCTTAATTCAGGAAATCTAGAACGTAAAGCTTGAACAGCTGCACCTTGCCTCCGAAGAGCTGCTTGTAATGCATGGCGCTCTAATGCCAATGCACAAGCTAACACGCAATACTGAATAATAGTTCCTAAAAAGGATAATTAAAAATTATTGTTTTAGAAATATAAAATTTTAACTATAAATATAGTTAAAACAGTTACACAATATTAAAATTAATATTGTGTAACTGAGAGTGTATGAGGGCTCAAAACCACTTCCATGTTTTTAATAATATATTAAATATTAAAATTAAATTTTCATATTCATTCTATATTAATTTAGACTCAATAATTACAAAGTCTAATTATAAATAATTGTACCATGATTCTATATAGGCAATAGAAAATATTTCACAATTAAGTGCCTGCACCATATCTGATGAAAGAAAAATATATTTTAGCTCTGTTACAAGCAAATTTCTATTGGAAAATTTAAACCACTAGAAACCTATTGTTGTTACTGTTCAATCAATAAGCTGACTAAATAGAGAAACCTGTAACTAATGAACTATTAATAATTTTAAAAATATCTTACCAAAATCTACCAACTCATAAGACTCAAAAGTTGATACACAATCAATAAATAGCTCTGCAGCATGACTGTAATCCCTAACAGCTAAGCAATATATAGCTTCATAAGCCTTCAATTTGTTTCTTGAACGCCAGTCACCACCCTTGTCTACCAATTCATGAGCCTAAAAAATAAAAATATATAAATTTCACTCAAGAAACATTTTAGATGTTTTTTCTTCTTTCTCAACTATCCATATTATCATAGAAGTTTTATTTCCATATAAATAAAAAAATAGTATTTTAGAGAGGAAAAAACAAAATCTCTTATTATATTGTACTGAATTTTTTGTAACAACAAGCTTAATTAATGGATTAATATTTTAAATCAGGCTTTGTAATAAGTTCAAGCAACATATGCTAATTTTAGCCATTAAATCACACAAAAACATTGAAATTACATAAATATAATTTATATAAAGATAGATCTGAAATAACAATAATAAATTATTTCAATAATAGTTGATTTATTGATTATGATAAATTACCTTATTGACAGCTTTTCCCATGTCCTTAACATTACATCCATGAAAGTAAGCAATTCTGAACAGTGCAAAAACTGCATCAAGCCTTCTGTTAGTGGTTAATGTAGAATCTTCATACTTTGTAGTAGCTAATGTTGTAGCAGCTTCTTTGTCACCAATAGAACAAAGGTAGTCCAATCTGAAAACAAATGAATATAATTATTTTTTAATTTCATATAAAATAATTAACTTTGACAATCACTGTTTAAAAAGTAATCTTAAACCAAATGTTAAGCTGATAACAAAACACGAAAAGAATAAAAAAAATCCCACTATTCAAATAAGAGTTAATAGAGGTTTATGAGATAATCTCGTATAATTTATATGTATATATAAATATGAAAACATTGTACCTGTCTTGCCACACTGGAGTCTCAGAATCATCTTCTTCAAACTTTGCTAACCTCTCTTGGTTTTGTTTTGCCATCTCATCGTATAATTTTTGATCCAATGGCCATCCAAGATCAGTACAAACTTCTTTATAATATGGAGCCATATTTCCAGCCTTGATGCCTTGAAAAAGCTCTTCTTTCAGCTGAACATTATCTTTTAGTTGGGGCAAAGAAAGTTTAAATTTGATGCCAGCTAATGCCATATATTCAGGGGTTTTGCCTTCTGCTGAAAGTTCCATTTTATTAATTATATAAAAATAATTATTCAATACAAGAACACCTCAATTTTAATATTGCGTTTTATTAAGACACAATTTAAAAATTAAAAATATTAAATGAAATGGAAATTTAGTCAGCACTTTTCAGTTTTGACATTCATTACATTTGTTTTTTTTTTTTCGAAAACAGTTTTACGGCTTTGGATATTCCTGTTAACATTTTTTTATGTTACTTTTTGAAAATAGATTTACGACTTTGAATATTTCATTTTAGCCCATCTTTAATTAACATTACTATTATTGTAGTGAATATACATCTCTAAAATTTTATATATTTGAATCCATATTTTGATGCAATTACATCGAATATACTAAAATATATACATATATACTTTAATGTTATGTCCTACTTTAAAAACCGAAACGATCAATATGACAAAAATCGATTTACAATTAGCTATATAATATGCTATATAATATTGTATAGTAATATACACAAAACGTATACTCCAAAAATATTCATGTCAACAAAAAAAGTAGAATATATCTAAGATTTTTCAAAATAGAAAAACAATTGTTCTAAAATAACTAGATATCCTTAATTTAATCGGAAATGATACGCCATATCGAGAAAGATAAAATCAACTTATTTTTGATATAGGTATTGACGATACATATCATACAAATCTCATATATTTTGCTGGAATTCAAAATGTTACTTCATGTCGTAATATACATAGAAGAGGTCTTTGCTCAACCGTGTATAATGCATACGTTGTAATAAAAATAAGATAAAAATTAAAAACTTTTGTTATAATTAATTAAAGACAATGTAATATTATTTTCTGCGTTTTTCGTCTATCGTTTTCAAAAAATATTTTTAATTTTTTTGTTTTCATTTATATTATAAATTTGTATACAATTATTATAACTGCATATATAACGGCTTATTGCATTCGTTAATTTATTGTATCTTTACATTACCTTTAATCTGTGGACGTATAAGATATAACATTATAATCTCTCTAATCTGTGGATAACATGCATTGTGTGAATTGTCAGTTAATTGGGTCAGACAATTGGGTCGATTCTGAAGCATCATTTGCACATTATATCCCTAAAATTAAAATTTCTATTTAATGTTACAGCAAAATCTTAATTGTAAGGACTAATTAAAATAAATAAAACTAATTTCGTAATAGATATAAGACACGTTTATTATAATTTTTGTTTATTATAGCCCGTAAAGCAATTATTTTGCGAAATTAACCAATTAAAATATTAACTTAAAAGATATCTCACCTCAGAATCGGCCTCAAGTCTCTGTAATCTATGAAACAAACTGTCAAATGATTAAATCAACAAAAAATTTTCTTGTTTTCTTTCCATTTCTTTCATTCATATTTCTCACATTTAGGATTTATTTCATGTAAATTAATTGAATTTATTTTACATTTATACGTGCGATAAAAGGCACTGAACGTTAATCAACGAAGATAATAGAAATACTTTTACAATTACCTTCATTAAAATACATTTAAATGTGAAAGTGCACACCTACTGTCATTATTATAACAAATTCACAATGAATAAAATGGATTTAAATGAACTTGTGAGCAAAAATCAATCTATTAAAATTGTTCCATCGGTTGAGGATTCTTTACGCAACATTGGATTAAACGTGGACTTGGATGAAAACAGTAGTATCTGGTTTAAGCAATTGAAAACGGCATGGAGGACGTGGAAAAAGAGCCCAACTATCGAGAACAGCATCGAAATATTTTTTCAGTCAGTTCTTGACCCTTATAGAGTTGCACTGGTTTTTGTTATAAAATGTGAAGAATGTAAAGATTGCAAGCCTAAATCTCTGCCATTTTATATTGTTGAAACACTCCAGAAATGGTCGGTAACAAGTAGATCTTTGCCAGAAGAATCGGTAAAATTGCCCGCCTTTCACATAGCCATTCAGCAAAGAAATCAACATTTTTTGAATTTGGTTGTAAAAACATATCAGATATCTGCAATCAAAGAAACTATTTTACCTATTGTAAAAGATATGATACAGAATGACAATTGTAAACAAGCATCACAGATAGTTATGGCAATGGAATTGTTTGAAGATATACCAGTTGAAAATCTGTTGTTTCCTCTAATACTCCAAGACAAGACTAGCATGATAGATGAATACTTATCTGAATGCCCAAATCAAGTGCAACCACTTCTGGTATTTTTAGATAAGTTACTGGACAAGAACTTTAGGACCCGAGATTTTGTACAGAAATATATAGAGGACAATAAAATTTGTCATGTTAAATATGATAAAATTCATTATAAACCATTAGGTAAATTAGTGGCCCGTCTGTGCAATAAATTTAATATACCTATAGAAACATGCAAAAATCTCAGCAAAAACCGTACGACAGGTGGACTGAAGTATTTGATACACCAAAAGTATCAAGAACATAATGTAAGTTCATCAGTTTGGGAAGATTTAGTGAAGGATTCATTGAATCAAAATGCAGACTCTGCTCTCGAATTTATTGACATGTTAGTAGATTATGATAGAAATGAAGCCCTAAAATGGGCTTCATATCTCAATATAGCAAAAAATAAGTTACCTTTAGCTTTAAGGAATATGTCGTTGCAAGAAGCTCCAGAAGAGAATTGGGAAACAGATTTAAATGTTCCTCATGATTATTATAAGTTTTCATTACTTCCTGAACAAATTGTAATTATTGACACAGGTGAAAAGTTTTATGATTTGATGGTTTCAACTTTAGCTACTTGTAATGTAGTCAGTATTGATTGTGAATGGAAGCCATCATTTGGTGCAACACAGTCACAGGTTGCATTGGTTCAGGTTGCAACTCATAATAATGTTTACTTGATAGATGCATTGTTACTGAATAAGCAACAATATATTAGCTTTTGGTATACTTTTAATAAGTCATTCTTAGATAATGCAGAAATTGTTAAGTTAGGATTTGGACTAGAGCAAGATTTAAAAGAAATAAAAGCTTCAGTAAATGGTCTTGGAAATATAAAAGTGAAAGGAGAAGGTTTATTAGATCTAGGTTTACTTTGGAGAAGCCTATTGAACAATGGTCTTATTTTGCCTGGTAACAGTGACAATGGAGGTAATAGTCTCAGTTCTTTAGTTCAATCCTGTTTTGGTTTACCATTGGAGAAATCTGAACAGTGCTCCAATTGGGAACTTCGACCTCTGAGAGATACACAGATTCTATATGCAGCCTTAGATGCTTATGTTCTTGTAGAAATTTATGAATTTCTCCAAAATTTATGTCAAAAACAAGGAATCAATTTTGATGAAATTTGTAATGATGTAATGTTAGAAAGAAAAAAGAAAACCTCAAAAAAGACCAAAGTTATTGAAAGGATTCAATCATATGTACATAATATTCAAACAAAATCAGTTCAAGATGTAAAACTATTGGTTGATTTTTCATTATCTAATTTAATGCCTTATTTACGATATTGTGGTATAGACACAGTAGCCATGGAGCCTACTATGCTATGGTGTGACACAATTAAATTAGCTATATCCGAAGATCGTTTAATATTAATTGTTAAGTTAAAATGTTCACCAACTCTTAATTTTCCACAAAGTTCTATATTGGACGTAGGTAAAGGCAGTGTTAAAGAACACTTACAAAAAGTATTAACTAATTTTAATATATGTATTATGCAAAATAATTTATTAACATTTTGTATGAAATGTAATAGCAAAGATCTAAAGAAGCTTGACTCCACAGAAGTTTTACATCTGTGTGATAGTTATAAAGCTACTACAAATACAGAAACACCTGTTACTAGGTATGTGACTGATGACTATGATGATGAAGAAGCAAATTACGATAACTTTTTAAGTGACTCTGATTATGATGATGACATTTATCAAATACAACCAGTTAAACAAACCCACCAATCTAACTGTAAAACTAGTAAAGGTGTGCCAATTGAAATTAATGATGTTCAGAAACTGTCAGAAACAAATAAACCAGTGTTTGTATGTGAAGATTGTGGGAATCTATACTGGGAAGGGGATGAATTATTGAAATCCGTTAGTGATACAGTATACAAATTAATCAATTTGACTATCTGGTAGAATTACGAAATCGTACAAATTAAATATAATCATTTAATTCTTTATCTTTTATTTACCTATGAGTCACGCACTGAAATAAGAAAACCTTTCGACAACAACAGTCAACAGTCTAGACTAGTCACCATTTACGGTGACTAGCCTATAGACGCTTACAATACTAAGAGTGTTACAGGCTGCGTTGCCGACCTTGAAGAAACCTTAGTACAGACTTTGAAAAACTCCATAATGTCTATAGAAAACCTCGGCAGGCAAACTCCTTCCTTCCTTATTAATAAGTTTGGGAGTTTAGGTGTCCCTACCTAAAACAAATACATTTGCACGTGTCATATAAAAGAGCATACTTATATTTTTATCTCTTCTTCACACAACAGAGAAATAATTCCCTTTTATATTAGAATTTCAAAAAAATACTCAAATTATTATTCAATACATTTGGCCACAATCCTTATAACCTAGATCATACACAACCTGTTTAAATTAGAAAAGTTCGTTTCCTAAATTGGCCACACCAAGAATCAAACTTTGACTCATTTAAGCAAAGCATCGTGTTTATATTTTATTCCGTTCTTATTCTATACAAGTCGTTATATACGTCACGATCGTACCAACTTTATTTCTATTGAGGTAGTGTCGTGAAAAAATACAAAAGATTTATGTAATAATTAATAAATGCTTTATTAGTAGTACATATAGTCATTATTACAAAATTACTAATATCCGAGAAAAGGCAGTTGAATATCACAAGCCATCTCATATACACTTATATTTGCTTCAATCCGATTGTGCTCGGCAATAAGGCCGCCTCATAATATTTATACAATTGAATCCATTGTAATTATTCGTGTTCTTTTATTCCCTATGCTGTATAATGCCAATAAAGTATGTTCATTCATTAGTTAGATATTTAATTATACGATAATATTAACTTTTTTTTCGACCAAAAAGTTTGTTCATGACGGCATTGTCAAGTATGGGAAAGCCATAGGTACTTTCTTTTACAAAACTTAGATTTCTCAACATAAGAATTGACATAAAAATATAGGTAAAATTTACCAGGTCACTCAGAAAGTATTGCGAGAAAAAGTTTTTATGTATGTGTGACTGGCTAGTTTATTTAAAAATATGATTACTTACTTATAAGTAAAAATGGGTACGTTCTAAATTCAAAACTTCCCTCCACATTTTTTGCGAGCTAATTAAAATTACCGTGTCTCATTGAAAAATGGATTTGCATCGAGAACACTTTCGCGCTATGATTTTTACGATTTTAAGTGTCGCCTGAAACTGGACGAATCGTACGATAGATTTCAAATGACATTCATGGATGAAGGCCCTTCTAAGGCAACCATGTATTATTGGTTTAATAAATTTAAACGCGGTCGACTAACTTTGGGGGATAAAGAAAAAAGTGATCATCCTTTGACGGCTGTTACGGAAGAAAACGTGCTAGCAGTGAAAAATTTGATCCAAGACAATAGACGAGTTACATACCAAGAGATTCAGCATATACTGCAGATTGGATCAGGAAGCCTTCACGAGATTCTACACGTCCATCTACGGGTGCGGAGGACAGTTTCACGCTGGGTGCCGCACAACCTCACCGATATTCAGAAGCAGGCAAGGGTGGAATGGTGCCATTATATGATAGACAAATTTGAAGCAGGCTCGTCTCGGCGTGTTTACGACATCGTTACAGGTGATGAATCTTGGATTTATCAATACGATCCAAAAACAAAGCGCCAGTCGACGGTTTGGGTGTTTCAAAACGAATCAACGCCTACCAAAGTAAAACGACCTAGAAGCGGGGGGGAAGATTTTGACCGCGAGCTTTCAATTTGACTGGCTACTTGGTGTCAATTCCTTCCCGATCCTGAAACCAAAGAAGCATTAACGCCGAATGATATACTACCAAATGCTTGGCAGAAGTTTTCTCCGTTGTGAGCAACAAGCGACCAAACACAGGGCTCCGCGGGCTACTGCTCCACTACAATAATGCGCCCGCCCACACTGCAATCAAAACGAGGGATTTCCTAGACAGCACACCGGTCAAACTCCTGGCTCACCCTCCTTACAACCCTGATCTAGTACCGTGTGACTTCTTATTCCCAAAAATAAAAAATCAGCTCAGAGGGATACAATTTTCGTCGCTGGATGATGCGCTTTCAGCGTTCGAGTAGGCTGTCTGCGACGGACTGGAAAAAGTGTTTCGAAAACGGGATCAGACGCATGAAACTGTATAGAGGTTGGTGGAGAGTACTTTGAAAAGATGTAATAAAAATATATATACCTATAAAACATTTTTAGTGTCGCAAAACTTTCTGAGTGTCCCACGTATTTTTAAAATGTAAACTTATTACAAAAATGTAATACATAATTATTTTAACCGATAATGCATTATATTAAATACATAGACAATAATATTATTACATTTATATAGGTAATGTAAAATAATTTTACTAAAAATAGTCATAAATATAACATAAATCATCAAAAAATAACATTATAATTATTTTGTTGCTTGAATATTTCTACCTCTTTCATGTCTAAGTCTTTATTTCCTCGTAAATTTAATTCTTCCAGGTTTAAAGAAGGAAATCCCTTTAGTGTAGTCAAATTATTATTTTCCAATGATAATTTCTGAAAATAAAATTAATATTATCTACAATATTATAACAATTTAATTTTAATTTGATAAGGTGTGCTTTTGGTGATTACAATATAAAAATTATCGGGAACAAGTTAATGCTCCGGTCCTGTTTAATTATAGATATGGACGAATTAAAGTAAGGAAAAGCTAATCACATTAATTACTTGTTGCCATTCTAAGTCGTATAAAAAAAATTACGACTTACGTACATGTATTTACAACTGGGTGCGTGTATAGATAAAAATATACATTTCATAATAACAAGTCTTGTAAAAACTAATAAATCTATTAAAATCACTGCCTAAATAGCCAAGCATTAGGGAGACACTGCCCCTATAGAGCGCAATGAACATCCATTTGATTTTTGTTTTGTTAGTGCTAATTGCAGCGTAAAGTTGCAAATCTTAATTAATAAAAATGGAAAGTTAGCCACGTCTGCGCTAAGGAGAATGAAATCCGGTCTGTTGGCCCATAATGAACAATAAGGATTTATTAGTAATAGGGTAGCTAGTCCCCAATACTGACAATTTTCTTATCTTTAAAAATTTATTTTGGTATGACGAGTACGAATCAGGTAGGTTGCACCCATTAGGATTCTACGTTCGGATGTCACACACCCCTTGCAGCCCCGGGTTAAGTAGAAGGGCCTGCGATTAAAACTTTTATAAGAAACATTGATATGTACCTTACAATGTTGTAAAACTGACAAAGTAGACAATACACGTGATGTCAAATTCTGATTAAATAAATTGACATTTTCGCAAAAGCTATAATAATGGAGATGTGGTAAGGATGATATCTTCTCTGCAAATTTTACTTTTAACTCTAATTCCTCATTTCTATAGTCATCCTCTAATTGCAGTTCTATACTCCACTTTGTTATTAAATCTCCATAATACCCTGCATGCATTTTATCTTTAATTTGTAATGTTTTTAAAATGTCTATAACTTCATTATGATAATGTTTTGCGTTGATACAATGTAAGAGAAATGTTGTCGTCAAGAGAGTCCCTGTAAATAAAAAAGAAATTGTTATGTAAACAAGTAAAAACAATTTTAATTCCGAAACGTGAAAAAATACTATAATAATCTGCACAGATGATGAAAAGAATATTTAAAATCGGTTTAATTATGGCGACGACATTAGGTAAAACAAAAAAATGTGGTCAAATTAAAAACCTATTTAATGTCGGTTCATTAAGATTATGAAATATTATCTTAATGCATCGTCTATGACCGAGCACGCTTTATCCTCTGGTGTAACGCTTTGACAAGTCCCGCGAAAGAGCTGTTTATTCTTATAAGATTCATGAAACAACAGAAATTAGTAGTCACCCTAACAATAAACAAAAGGTAGACTTTGTCACAAGCTTGGAGAATGTTTCCAAGACTGTCGGAGATCACTACATGAATTAGTGAAAGAAGATTATCAGCTATATCAAAACACATTCATTAATTTCCTATAATAATAATCTAATCCAATGTTTTTTTTTTTTTAAACCACTGAGGTGGCAAACAAGCACACGGCCCACCTGATGGTAAGTGGTTACCGTAGCCTATGAACACCTGCAATACCAGAGGTATTACGCGTGCGTTGCCGAACCTGAAGAAACCTCTTTACCCCCCTTTTGAAGAACCCCATGCTGTAGTCTACTATACTCTATTTAATTTACATTTGTTGTTTTTCTATACATTATTTAATTTACATTTGTTATCTGGTTCCATGGTTAGAAGCTGACGACATGAATCAAGTTGTTTTTTTAATTCTTTGATTACTGGTTCTGAATATTTTCTTTGAAAGCTTATATTATTTCTTCCAATGTACAAAGAATTTTTTTGTATGCATAATATGGTGAGCTTATCAACATTTTCTCTATTATATTCCACCTGAAAAAAATCATATCTTAATATTACTTGGCAAGAAATGAAAATAATATAAAGGTTGAGGAGGACAGAACGCTATTCAACATTAAATCCGCCATTTCAACCATGTACTATGAATGATCAATTTAATTATTATAAATTACATATGGTCTTAGATATTTAGGATGGTGGCAGAGTAAGAGTATAATAATTATACTCGTATTATAATAGTCATAGGATTATATTTCCCACGGGAACAGGAGATAACGAATTTTGCTATTTTTGTGTTGTTGAGGATCGCCTACTTATAGTATGGTGTTATGTTTAAAAATACATTCCTGTACCTTTATATCAAAATTATCCCCAATTATTTCATTATGTTTAAATATCCATACATTATTATATTTTTTACCCTCACAAGGTAACCATTCACCATTGACAGATACATCATTTATGAGTAAATTGGTTGTCATTTGAACATAATCTTTGGAAACTGGTTCATTAAACGCCACTGTAGTTTTTAATGGACTTATAGTGCATACTACAAGGTCGACAGTGGTTTTTACTGCACCTGCAATGAAAAAATTAGTAGGTATATTATTAAAAAGATTTATATAGCAATTTGTAAGTGAAAAATATTGAAGTCTTAATTGTAAGGGCTGGAGTAGCAAAGTACTCATGACATACATGGTGTTCTTTTTTCTGTTGACGGATAGCAATCGCACGTGATAAAAATTAAAGACGACGTTAAATGGAGCTCAACAAAATGGAGATGAACAGCCTATATGGACTATCCTATCAAACAAGATATAAATATTATATTAGAGATTCATGTGTGTATGCTATATATGAATCTCTAAAATAATTATATCAATAATGATTAACTAAAGATCACTTCTCTGAAGTTTGTACTTTCTAGACTTACTTAGTACTAATAGATTAAAATTAATAAAACTTCAAGAAAAATACAAATCCCGTAAAAAAACTGCTGTCTTGTAACATAGTTCTTTCATTATAAAAAGTTGTATAACATACACTATTTCGAATATGAGGTAAATCTAAAAAGTGCACTTAAGAATAATGTATTTTATTAGTTATTTATTTATGTATTATTGTTATTTACGTAAGTAGATATATAGGATTACTTATTAGTGTAACATATGTTTAATTTCAATTAAATATTATTAAGTTTTATTATTATCTGTAAAGTTTTTATCTTCGAACATTCTAGTTTTTTTTTTTTTTGCAGCTTCTCAATGGTTGACTTAAGAGATCTCTCTATCCTATGAGATAAGTTCACTATTGTATTTTTTTTTCAGTATCTAATGTAAATTATGTACAATAAAAATTTTACAATACAATACAATGTTAAATTAATTAAAATATTTTCACCTAGTAACCATCTTTGATAAAACCATGCACTAGTATCATCTGGGTCAGTGAATGCTGCACTCTCAACCATTTTTAGCTCATGCTTGTGATGTTCGTCTTCTATTGGTCGGCCGGCTAAAAGATAAATATATAAAACATGAACTAATAAAATTATAGATAAGTACATTAAAAGTCAAATCAAGTCAAAAAAATCTGTAAAACAACAGTCATATGTAAGAATAACAGTAGAAACCAAATATTTTCATTACACATTGAAATTAACAACTTCTTTTTAATTTTAGTTAATTTATTCATGTTTTCAATCGTAATTAATAAAATCAAACCAAAAAGTTAATGTACTCTTAAACAATAAAAATTGTAAAACAACATGTATCAGCATTGAATGTTTAAATTTCGAAAAGGGGAATGCAGACGATGTGTGGTTGTCTAGAGTCACCCCTAATAACATATCTACATTTTTTGTAGATTAAATATTAATTTACATATATTATATTTGATTTTTACCTTCTAAATCCGGATGTAAGTCCACTAATATTTTACTTCTATAATGCCAAGCAGAGTAATTAGAGAAATTATCTAGCAATTTCTCAGTTGTGTAATCAAATTCTTCTTTTAAAGATGGCTTGCACTGACTAATTACAAATCGTCTATAATCCCAAGTGTGAACTGCAAAGTACATAATATATATACAATATAATGGGTAACTGTAACTTCTAATAGATAATACATTAATTAGGTGCAGGTATGTTACGAGAGAAACAATATAGAAATAATGAGATCTCACTTGTAAATGAGCTATACAAGTGGTGAGACATCTCTCTTCTTAGATTTGCCATATAATATTATTCACCAAACTGTTAATAAAAAAAATGCTGTCCACCCACCATCCGTTAACATAGGTCCGCATATTTGGCTTAATGTATATATAGCTTAAAAACTTAATTGATAACAATAAATCAAAATTTCATTATATTTGTCATATTCTTACTTGCTGGAGTGTTATAGGCTATACAACAAACTGAATAGTCATAAACTGTTACAAATTTTTTAGATAGTTTCATTTTGCTTTCAAATATTTGTGGCAACATGTTCATACAATGAACTTGATCAAATCCAAGCCTGACTCAACAAAGAAGGTAGTTGTGTTATATTAAGAATGGTAGCAAAGAGTACAATAAGTGAACTATCAATGATCAACCAAACAACAATGGACCTAATGTATTTAATATGAGTGATTGAAAGCTGAATAAATAAATAGATTGTGTGCAGTAAGATTTCCAGAGTTTTTAGGAGTAAAAGGAAAAGCTTCCAATTGGGGGCTTACATTACATTCCAGATGGTACTCAAAGGCATCTACAAGGCACTTTTATAATTTATTATTGCACAGCATAATTTTATCATGATATAAAACGAGAGCAAACCATTTTCAATCATGCTCTTTTATTATATAATAAAAATAAAATAATGCAGTACCAAACCTACTTTGCTATAGAAAGGTATCACAGTCTGCCATAATGGCAGCAATTATATGTTACTACTGTAAATAAGAATAATATTGTGTTCCACAGAAAAAAACTGACTTCAATTATAGTAAAACCAGTTATTTTGATTTTAAAAGTAAACTACTGAACCAATTTTGATAAAATTTCTTTAGTACTAATCTGTAAGTATATTTTCAAACAAAAAAAAAGAATTTAAAAATTGGTTCACAACTAATTGAGTTATAATGGAACAATAACAAACAAAAAATATATATCAGAATTAGAAACCTCCTTCTTTTTGAAGTCGGTTAAAAATACATAAATAAATATTCTCTATATATTATATAAAAATCTTCAAATTAATTAATATTGCAGTGTTACTTACAATTCCTTTCATCAAATTTCAAATATTTGTTACATAAAGCCAATTCTGTTTTCCAGTCAGGATTTGATCTTGTTGTTAACACCCATTCTCTTTGATGCCAGGCACAGTACGATTTTGGATTAATTTTCAAACAATATTCAGTTAATCGTAACTCTGCGTCATATAAATCAACCAGTTGTTGTCCCTCACTTTCCATATCTTTTCTGTAAGATTTAAATATTACTTATTATAACTAAATCTTGACTAGGTAATATTATAAATATAAAAGTGAATTTATTATATTTCGATTCTTTAATAATCCATTGAACAATAGATAAAATTTGTCATATGTATTCTATTCAGAATGAAGATGGATATAGGCTACTTATCCCAGTCAATTGATATATTCCTGTTAACATAAATAATCATAGATAAATCAGATTTAACTTAATTTTTTTAATAACATTGGATGATTTAACATACTATGCATTACACCTAGGAGAATTCTGAATTATTAAATAATTCAGATATTTCATAATTAAGATATAGGATTTCAAATTAAAAGATATGAAATAATTGTGGTCATAAATAGATGAAAGCGATATGTTGTACTTTCCCTAATAAGTAAATATATATATAGCTATATAAATGAATGGAAATAAAGATTTTATGTGCTTACTATCAATAACTATATGTTACATTAATCATGTGTAAATATAAGTTATTTTAGTATGTACATAGCACCTCCTAACACCTCCATCTATTCACCAAATAGCAAAATTCTGAAAATGTGACATATTACAATATATATTCCTATGTTCAATTATTTTATGAGATTAAATAATTATACAAAAATGCTAGTAAAACTCAGAAGACATTTTTGAAATTGGAATAGCAGCCAAGCTGATATAAAGTGAAAAACTCAACCATGGGATTAAGATTACATTATGAGTATCTATATATATTTGTCATGTTATAATGTATAGTAATGTAATTGTAATGCAACAAATATTTCATTTACAAACAAGAAATACTGGTTTTATTCGTGCAAAAAAAGACATAATACTTTAATCTTCTGAATTTATTACTATTACAGTATAGTATCACAGTAGCATATACATACTAAACTATTAATAATTTAATAGGTATAAGTTCTTTTCTTGAAATTCCACTGTTGGCGTTTTTGTTCTACATTTTTACAGTATGTAAAAGGAAGTGATGCATGAAAAGTTCATTATTGGATCACCATTCTAGACGATGGCTCATCACTGGTGCCTTGCCATCTGCCATTTGCATCTTGCCATTGAAATAAAATCCACTGATAAAAAAAAAACAAAAACTTATACTTTACCTGAAAATATTTAAAATCTCTCTCCTTATATTCCATAATGTATAAATATCAGGGTTGGATGTAAGAACTTTCCCAGTCAATTCCATCAATTCTAAGTCCAGTTCTTCTTTTTTCCTCTAAAAATTTAAAATATATAAGTAAATTCATTAGATTCAGTAATTTGTTTTTTAATTAATATATCTGATTATTACTTAATCATACCTTATCCCAAATTTTCTGCATTGCATGTTTGAAAACCTTTAATTTTTCTTGCTTTTCTTTTTCCTTTCTAGCCTTCTCTTCCTCTGTTGTTCGAACTTTCACTCGTCCATGCTGTAAAAGTTTAATAAATATAAGCATTTATACCCAAAATTATTATAATAAAATACATTGTTAGGAATAAGATAAACAACATAAAATGAAAATTGAGAAAAATAGTCTACATCATTTTTTTATTAAGAATTGATGTAAAATTTTTGCGCTGTTATTTGTATTTATTTAAAAATCATTTCTGACTACGTTACAATTTTTCTATTATTATTTTTTTTAGGTCTTCTTGCACCCTTATAAGCTACATTTTTATTATAAAATTAAGTTTTTCAATAGAAAACTCCAATATTATTAACATATATAGATAAAGAGGAATCATACCATATTTATTTCAAGAATGCAGACAACTGGTTGAACCCGAAGAACTGGACAATATGATGTTATATTTAATTAAACATCTATTTCAATACAATCGTATACTGCTAAGGCAAGAAATTAATCAAATTAAAAAACTCTTCATTTTATCAAATTTCTTTTGTAATTGAAATAAATTTGCAATTTTACATAGAGTAAAGGAATTTCAGGTGATTAAGTTCAAAACACAAAGAAAATAATCACTATGTACAAAGAGTAGCAACGCGCGACTATACTAATTATTCGCCTAAGCATTTTATTCGGTTTATTCAAATGAAATGCTCATCGAATGATTTTCAAATCATTTCACTAATAATTGTATTCATCCGAGTACTAATGTCAGCGGATTACTAATGTCGTTCGAATATCATTCATTAATAGTCGTTGATGTATTGGCATAGTTATCTAGTAGTAATGAATATAATGGAGTTATGAACTCAATAGTCAGTACATACTGAGAAAGGACTTTGTGGTAAGTAGTTAATAATTAGTAAAATCATTCGAATGCGGCTACCAATTTAGTAGGTGAATTATATAATTAGTAATTATTAATCGAATAACAATACCATTCGGGTTCGCGCATCGCTACCAAAGAGAAGGAATATATAACCAAAGAATAAGAGTGCTCACTTCATACAAGCTATGTAAAATGACTTGGTCAGGAATATCTCACCAATCAACATAAAATTCTCCTTTATTTCGTTATGTTGGCCAACTTGATGTTCAAAATAGGTTATATTTATACTATAGTTTGATAGCAGAAACGCGAATCATATGATAGAAGAAATATATAAATTATATGTCTAATTGCATGTTTCGATTAACATTTTTTTTTTAAATATATTTAATATTTTATAAAATATTACCTTGAAATTTCAATTTCGTAATATTATTAACAGTAAACACAAGTTTTCAACATTTCCTGTAATATTTGGTCAATTTCTGGAGTGGATCTCGTAATAAATAAAATTTTAATTATATTTAGTTGTAATTTCTACGTCAAAATAAAAAAATATGAAATACAAAGCTAAAACTGTTCCACGAATAATTTAAATGACAGCCATTTGCAACAAATTTGACAGTATTTTTGTTAGTTAGGTTGGTACTATTGTGCTTTTCTCATTTAACTAAACGTTGCCATGATGTTTCCTGATCAAATCTCTACATTAGAAGCTAGTATGTTAGTTACACAAGGTTGGAATGACGTTTTTCTATGAAACTATGTTTTTTTTTTGATGGATGAAAATGGAAATGGTAACTTCGCCTGCGCTAACTGAATACGCTGGCGGAGCATAAGTGAAGGGTGATTGATGAGAATGAAAATAGGCCAGTTAGCCGATCATGATGAATTCATCAGGAATTAACCATGATAGTTTCTAGGGGGTACCGTGAGGAGATGGACATGGACCTAGCCATTACTAACAATTCCTTTCCCCCCATATATGAAACTATGTTAATAAGCTTAAAAAAGAATTTCAACATGATGGATCATGGCCATCTTGCATAGACGTCATAATAGTCAGAGTTATGGTTAGCCCAAAATCAGGCCTCTGAAACCAATTCCGAAATCTTTGCCTGAAACCTAAGAACAAGGAATTACATAGAAGGAACTAAGAAAAAGGAATTACATAGAAGGAATTAAAAATAAGGAATTATATAGAAAGAAAGATAAAATAAAAACTGTAAATTAGATGGATTCCTCCTTTCCTCTTATGCAAATATGATTAGTAAAAAGAGGACGAAAGATACATCATCAGTTGCTATTTTTCTCAATTCATAATAGGCTAGTATACAGAAAATGTTTTATATGTGTTAAACGACGTATTCTAAAATGATACCACTTTTATGATTCCGATAGTGTTTTTTATATTTATTTACATATCAAAATTAAAGTTATAATACATTATATGAAGAGATACAAGAATGGTATGAAAAAATTCAAATCATTCTTTTTCTTTTTTTAAATATACTATATGGCTTCTTTCCAGCTATGACTAGTGTAGTATACGAAACTCTTTACAAATAGGTTTGTTTTTCTATCATTTACTTAAGATTGTGTCATTCCCTTTCTACTATTTTTATTAGTTGAATCAAACCAATATTTCCCTATGGTTTATATCGTTTTTATCAATATGTCAATTATTTATCAATGACAAGTTTTACATTACTAGATTATATATTCGACACAGTAATGTAATAAGTATGTAAGCAAGTTGTATCTGAATTTGGTAGGGTTATACGGCCGTATAACATTTTTTATACACTAACCTGCTGTAAATTAACAAAAATAGCAACTTATGGTTATCTTTCGTGATCTTTTTACTAATTATATTTGCATAAGAAGAAAGGAGGCAATCATATGATTTACAGTTTTAATTTTATTTTTCCTTCTAATTAATTCCTTGTTCTTAGAATTAGTATCTTTAGTAACTTGTGGACGCTTCGTTACCTTACTTCCCGTACCATAGATAGATAGCTAAGAAAATAAAAATATCTATGTACATGGAAGTGTTTATATTTCAGTTTAGTATAGTCAATTCTGAAGCATTATTCTTTTTACATTAATATTTAAATTTGATAGTTTTTCGGAACTACTGTTTTATAAATTATAATAAACTAATTATTTTAATAATTTCGATTTAAATTTAATAGAAATTTAGTGCAAATTGGTTCTTAGAATTAATATTTCGTTCTAATAACAAATTGAAATTTTAATTCTAAGAGGAATTTAGATAAATTGCGTCTCAGAATCGATCCCACTGTCTGTATAAAAAAAAATGGCTTTTACTTATGTCAAATTATCATTTTTGTCATTATCTTGTCAACTGACGTGAGATTTGATTTTATCTGTTTCTGCTATCTTCTTATTTAATTATTGAAAAATTCCAATTATAATTATATTTCCTTATTGTTTCAGTCTTTTATAGAATGAATAATGCACCGCAGTTCTCTTTGCGTTGGAATAATTACGTTACTCATGTTACAGAAGCATTTAATGTTTTACGATTTGAAAACGATTTAGTTGATGTCACACTGTGTTGTGATGGTGGAAAAATAAAGGCTCATAAAATGTTATTATCTGCTTGTAGCAGCTATTTCAAACAAATTTTCAAAGAAAACCCTTGTCAGCATCCTGTGATAATCTTTAGAAACTTTAAATATGAAGACCTAAACGCTATCATCAACTTTATGTATCATGGAGAAGTGAACATCTTTCAAGAACAGTTGGAATCGTTTCTTATAACAGCAGAACTTTTAGAAGTTAAAGGCCTAACCGATAATGTGGAAGATGAATCACCCAAAAGTCAGTTGATTATGAATGACAATATTTCATTAGATTTAAGTTCAAAATCAACTCGTCTTGCTGAAGATATCGTTCCAGTATTAACGGATGAACCTATAAATTTAGCAACAATTCAGAATGAACGGACTAGAGATGAATACATTCCACAAACCATTGCATTGTCAAATCTTTCTGATCAGGAAAAAGATACTGAAAGTCATCCTCACATTGCTAAAGTTGATGATAATTTGATCACAACACCAAAATCAGTAATGCAAACTGAAGATATGCAAGTTGATCAATCAACATCAGCAGAAGATATTTTAGAGAAGAGCACTGGTGAGTATACAAACTAGTCTAGACTGGTATGAAGCTGCTGATTCACTTTTAATGTCCTCATTCCGTTTTTTACTTGCACTCTGTATTTATGACAACATAATAAAATGTATGATAGTGTAATGTTGTACTTATATAACTGAAAATAAAAAGGTACTTATCTAGTAGGACTTACTTATTTACTGCAGATTAGCCATAATTTTATTTCATTTTCTTTCATGGTCTCTTCAGTATTATTTTTATTTAAACAATATAGTTATTGTAATAATATTAATATATGTATATTGTTATATGTATATATTATGGGCAAATATTTCTTGTTTGTAAACTGTTGCTTATCTATAAAATCAAGGTAATTATAATTAATACTATCTACAATCTAAAGATATTATAAATAAAATTATAGAATTTGCAAGTTATGTAATTGCATCATATTTCTCACAGATAATTTCACAATGTTTCATATTTTCTTAAATAGAAGTATTTGCTGATACAGTTCTACATATGTGCAGAGTGCAAAATAGTTTGCGCTTTACTTGTTGTTATTCTATCATTGCACTGATTTGTAGGCAAGGAACCAACTGCCAAATTTCTCAAAAAAGAAAACTTATCCTATACATGTATTTTTACTCTTTTAAGTATACACATTTTTTTTACTTTGGCAAACAAGCTGATGGTCCACCTGATGGAAAGTAGTAATATTTATCTATTGATTTAAACAGTACCGTGGACTTAACAAAGTATATTGTGTCACCCATGATCACTACTATTTCTGAGGACTAAGGTGTTATGCCTCTATACCCTGTAATTTTAAATATTATAAATATATTATAAATTTGATGATAGTTTTATTTATACATTGTTTGTTACTTGTTTTTTTTGTTACTCATGATTTATTTTTATGACAACTATAATTGTATTTAGTGTGGAAAAGGACAATGATACTTTTTATCCCAATCATTCAGTATATGCTTGTTACACAGAGGAAGTAAAAACTAGTACTATACTCAGATGCTTTCTGATTGAGAGGTATATGTTATCTAGTAGCAATTTAACCTTTTTGCCATTTTGATTGAATTTAATAAAGGTCTATCATATAGTATATATATATTTTAGACTAGTAAAATAATAAACACACCTTTTTAGTTGTAAAAATATACCCCAACATCTATAATATGAGTAATACACTAATATTAATAATTTTTTTTTCAGAATCCGACTTAGCCAAATTTCGCTGTCAGTTATGCCCAAAAGGTTTCAAACATCCAACCTCATTAACACTCCATAAGGACTCTCATGCTGGAAAGACACAATGCCCAGTATGCCACCGTTCATTCTCAAGATCATATGACATGAGGAGTCATTTGCAAAGGATACATCAAGGAAAACAGTTGACTATAAAGGAAATCCGATATAAAAATAGCAGTGACAATATTGGACCCAAACAGTTCACTCATAATATATAGTTATAAGAATATGGTAACTATAGTTACCACAAATTATAGCACATAGTGCAAAATGTCTGTATGGATTATGAAATGTTTATGTGTATAAATAATGTAAAGGATGTAGCAATTTTATGATGTTCATAATGGAGTATATTTTATTTAATATTTATATTAGGTCACAAAATTTTGCTCAGTGCTGTAGCTTTGGCTATTTTTATACTAGTCTACTATAATATTATTGTTTTAATATAATTGTTTCTATTACTTTTTGTTTTATTTATGAATTCAGATATATGATAAGAAATTTATATCACAATATTATTATGGGCATCCCATATTCTTTCGGTTAGTATTCTGCAGTCAGTATTCTCATAGAAATAGATTTAGATTAATTTCATATACTTTTTACGTAAATTAGTGGTTGCATATGACGTTGCTCGCGTGAAACCTAGGGGTTATGGTGACATACACTGCGCTATCATTTCGTTAATTTAAAAAACAATGCTATCACATAGCACGGTTGTTTCCTAATCGCTAGATCGGGAAGGGCGGAAGAGATTATTAGTAATGAGACTTAACAGAGCCATTATTAGCAATATACCCTTACAGGTCATTTTTCACGCGGGTCTCCTGGAAATCATTGCGGTTAATTTTCTATGAATTTATCACGATGGCTACCGGACTTGCTTCGTCCCTACCTATTATCCCTCACTGGTGCCAGCATATACCGATAGCGACAACGTTAATTCGCTAATTGCTTTTAACTAATATAAAACGAAGTCTAACATGAAGATTGACAGCAAATATTGAGTTATTTTCAGTTATTACAAACAATTTGCGAGTTAGGTAATCAGGGACCTTTTTTCTCTTTTCCATAGAAATTTTGAAGAAGTCTTAAGCGGCTATCTACACCTCATACACCCTCCGCGCTTACAGGTAAATAGTACGTCTACGTTCTGCGCTTCTTCAAATAATGTAAAGGTCAAACTGCTGAAAAACTGTTTGATCAATTCATACTGTTTATTCTTATGGGAATACTATAAGAATAAAGTCTAGTACAGTACTACTCAATGGTAAAATTTCGTTAAAATCTATTTTAAACTTTATTGTACACAAAAAATTACAATCATATAATTTATATTAAACAACTATGTACAACAGGCGACTTTAACTCTGTAAAAGTTCTCTTCGAGTAAACCCTGAGTGGCAAGGAGCATTAATTACCAGCGGGCAGTGTGCGTACAATAAGATTTTTTATGATTATAATTTCTTATGATAATAGGTTCTTATCATAACAGGTAATAAATAATTTATATATATATTTCAGTCAGTCAGTTTTAATTTATACTGATATCAAATTTTCTGTTTATTTTTTGTTGCCATTATATCATAGAGAAGCTCAATATTTAGATACCCCTGAATTATTTTGTTAACATTGAGATATTGGATACCGTACGTTTCATATTTTATTTATATAAGGCATCTTTGAACATACGTATATTTGGTATAGCGGACCAATATAGTATGGAAATGATACTGAAACTTTAATTATAAAACTTTTGCATACAGTTCGCAAATTGGAACTGTATACATAAGTTTGCTCGGACGTTCCAAACAAGGATAAATCCAGAGAAATAAGGATGGATGGTAACTCTTGTATCCAATTCTTATGGGATTAGCTATTTAAAAAAATGAATAATGAACTGTAGACAAAACTCAAAACTTAGCCAATTTTGGAAAAGTCTATTGTCTTAATTAACTCAATTGAGAACCGAAGTCGGGACTCGTGAACAATGTGCTATTGTAGTAAATTTTTTTTGAACGGGTAAAAATGGAATGGTAGAATGGTAATCCCGCCTGTGTCGTCGATTTACTTTGACGAGGTTCCAGTGTAATAATAATGTAATAATAGGTGAGGATGAAAGTAGGTTAGTTTATCGTGATGAATTCTGCAAGATAAAAACCGCGTGCACCATGTCGACCTGATCTTGATAGAGTATATGCTATAGTTAGCAATGGGGGCTGACTTAATATTAGCTAATTATTAAGATATTCACGGTAGAGAGAAATAGGTAAAGGTTCTCACTAACGCTTTTGACCTTTAAGCTCGGTACCTTAAAATATTTATATTTGGCTACAAAGTTGCGGTTTGTCTTTAAATAATTTAGGGTATTGGATCCTGGTATATTTAAATGAAAATTAACTTGTATGAGGGTTCTATATGAATGGTAAGTTCATATATAATATTTTTTAAAAAGATGATAATGGAATGGTATTCCTACCGACACTATCGATATTTATATATTGGTACAAGTGAATGATGGTAGATGAGGGTGAAATCAGGTCAGCTGGCCCATCGTTCTCAATTTTATAGAAATTAAACGCTGGACATTAAGGAAGATCCCGTTGAGGTTAACCTGGTAGAGTATATTGCTAAGAATTAGGTCTTTTTCCTTCTTACTTTCCTTCAATCTAACCTTTAATCTGTTCCTCCCAAGTGGAGCGGTAATCCTGTTTGTGCTATGTGCTATTTTTTCGACCGACTTTAAAAAGAAAGAGGTTCTCAGTTCGATTGTACCTATTCTTTTATGTTTGTTACCTCATAACTCGGTCAGTTGTAAATCGATTTGGATAATAAAATTTATTAAAATCGGTTTAGTAATTTAGTTTTTATATTGAGATTATTAGTTTTGCCACAATTTGGTTTTTATGTGGTACACAATTTTATTTAATAGGTGTTAACGTCTTGATAGGATGTATTGGTAGCAATGGGGCTATTTGCCATTTATATATTAATATTTATAAATATTTGCTATTTATATATTCCCCCGCTCTGTGCTATTTTTTATAGGTGATAATGGAATGGTAATCCTGCCTGCGCTATGGGTTTACGCTGCGGGGCATCAGTGAGGAATGATAGATTAGGAATTAAAGCAGGTTAGTTAGCACATCATAGGAATTAAATATGATAGTTTCTAGGGGGGACCGCGAGTAGGTCGAATTGATAGAGTGTATTGGTAAGTGCTATTGGTATACGTTATTTTAATTGGTGTAAATAGTATGATTACCTTGGCTGCGCTTTCAGTATATACTGGTGGGGTACCAATAAGATATGATACGTGAGGATAAAAAGGCAGGTAAGTTAGCTTATCGTGATGAATTCAACGATAAATTAGTCACGATAGTTTCTAGGAGGAACTGCGTGGAGGTCGACCTGTTAGAGTATATTGATAGCAATGGGGACTAACCTCCCTGTTATTAACAATCCCTTCCCCCCATTGGTATATGTTTATTCAGGGGGGAAGGGTACATTGTCAGAAACTTGGCCAGGGCCTTTTTTATGGATGATAATGGAATGGTAAGCCCGCCTGCGCTAACAATATACGCTGGCCGATAGCGCAGACGGGGTCCCTTCCCCCTCCTGAATAAAAGGCGTCATCACCACCTTTTACTGATATAATGTCTCTGAGTAAGATATTGACGGCGTTTGTAGGCACATTTGATGATAATATGAACTAGTTGCTAAATTTTATTGACATATTTCTGACTTAAATGTTGACTGCGCCCGCGTCATCGGAGTCTCTCGTCTCGTCTAAGAAATGAACAGCGCGGATCCCTGATAACTTCTATGGACGTCGTTATCAGTGATCCGCGCTGTTCACTCTATGACGCCTCCTTTGGACCTCGGTGCTTCCGTTGGACCTCAGCGTTTTGTCACTCCCGACTGCACCCATCCCTTATCAGGGAGAACCACGTGGAGGTCGACCCGAGTGACAGATATCGTTAGCATTGTGACCTCTAGTTTACTAACAATCTTTCTTTTAGCTACAGTCAGTAGATAGGGCTAAGTATTAACTAAACTAAACTATACCGTGTGGTCTCGGCAAATAATAGGCTACTCCTTCTTTTCTGTGGGTGTCACAAGAGGAGATTAAGGAAACTTAATGGTAGAGGGATGAGCAGGAACGTCCCTCTTAGAACATCGCCCGGACTTGACTGCGGCTGCCAATCCGCCTGTTAAGCGTGGCAACTACTGGCAAAGCTCCCCCTTTAGAGGACGCCTATGCTTAGTATATGCAGAGGACAGTAGCCGGCTGATATGATGACAATGGTACTATTTTTAATAAAGTACAGTTAGAAAGCCATTTTAGTTGTTATGAATCAAAAGGTTATAAGGTATTATATATATATATATATTCATTATATATTTAAATTTTTTTACACTATTAACTTAAATAGATATTTTTTATGGGTGAAAATGGAATGGTAACCCCGCCTGCGCTAACGGGATACGCTAGCGGAGCACCAGTGAAGGGTGATTGATGAGAATGAAAACAGGCCAGGTAGCCCATCATGATGAATTCACCAGGAATTAACCATGATAGCTTCCAGAGGGAACCGCGAGGTGGTCGACCTGGTTGGGTATATTGCTAGCAATGGGATTCTCAGTCTCCATTACTAACAATCCCTTTCCCCCCTAAATAGATATTTGTACCTATGAATAATATTTTTGTACATATTTCGGTACATGTGGATACTTGAGGACAGTTTTTCAGTTTCACAAAGCAGATATGTACCATCATTGAATTCAGAATAGGCAGAGAGACAATTTTAATGTGTATCCAGTTATATGAAAATATCTAGAAAGTACCAATTCAATCCACTGCAGAAAAGAAAGGGGAGTGCATGCAGCTTTGCAGGGGTAGTGCCGAAGCTCAGTAATATAGCTGGGACAGGGGTGGCTACGGGGGCGGTGGCGGCGGGGGCAGTGGGACGGAGTGCGTTCGTTCGATACGCGCGCGCGCTGAGGGAATCGTTTACAACCAGTCGCATTCAGACGCCGCGGTAGATGGACTGTACGATATTTGTCGGCGCGCATCTGTCAAACGCTTCGATATCGATATAAAACGAATTCGTTATTAAAAAGTACGTATTTTATGAAGACGGTTTTTATGGACGTATAATTAAGTTTACGTCCTTAATCAAAAAAGCCACAGAAAGCTTTTGTATATTTAATATAGGTATTTTGTTTACATTCGAATCACATGTTTACCACTTAGTTTGGATGATAATAAGGTTAACGGCTAATTGATAAGTGTAATTAAATAAATTCATATGATTTTTTATGTGTGCATACAGTGAGCATTGGTGGTGGTAATTAGTTATTACCTAGTTCATGTTTTAAATATCGACTGCATAACTAGTCAGTCCAGTGTGATTAAACAGCACGAAGTATGTGAATTATTTATGTATAAATTGTGAACCGCTATCCTGACTATTTCAGGATAGCTTTTACTTAGTAAAATAAGTGTGTGAATATTTGATGGTGTGTCGTGAACGGGAGTGTATATAAAGTTCAAATTAGCTCAGCGTAAGGCGCGCGGCGGCGCACGGGGGTATTGATCGGCGGCGGCACGGCGGGCCGCGAGACGCCGGCGTCGCCGCCTGCCGCCTATAGATGGGCAAAGCACCGGGTTTAAACCCGGTGCTTTGGTAAAAACCCAATAAACACCCATAAACTCCCATAATCACCCAAAAAAATAGGTTTTTACGTATTTTTTTGAAAATATGTAAGTAATACCAATAAATTATTTTTATAAATTGTATTGATCAATTCTACAATATTAAATAAAACGTTAACTAATAATATTTCAGGAAATTTTAAAAATCTATATATAATAAAATGAAAGTAATTAATTTTCAGTGTTTTCATGTTGCAGTTGATCAACATGTTGGCCTTTTGCTTCCCGTAGATACTTTAAAATTTCTTCATAACACCTCGTTCGCACACATGGCCGTATATATTTAAATTCTTGAGCCACTAACAGTCCGAAATACTCATTTCTTTTATCCTCTTCTCCATAAATTAAGCATTTAGAACAGTTTGTTTCTTCTTTCAGTAAATTTTCTTTTACTTTATCCTCGTTTTTTTTCTTTGTTGCGACGACGCTGGGTAAATCATCTGGACACTGGGTCTCACTATCGCCAAATATATTTGGAGATCGGCTTCGGCTACGGCTTGGCAGACATTTTTTTCTTTCTACAATTTTAAATTAAATTTATTAGAATAAATGCTTCGAACACACGCGATCTAAGTACCTTTTGTGTTTATTATACCTTACCTACCTAGGTATAAAAAGAGTACTTACGTAGATTTTCTTTTATTAACTGTTTTATACGAAGATCTTGATCTCTCAAATTAGCATCCATTTTACTTCCAGTGATTATCAACTAAATTAATAATCCACAAAGTATTAAATAACGTTTTTATGAAATATTTAGCACAAAAACAATACCCTTTAAATATCGATCGTCAGTAACTGTGGCTGACTTACCTATATTCTAGCAAGCAGGACTGCCAGATGTGAAGGGGAAATCCCCAATAAATTGTTGCATGTGACTGATGATGTGAGCATGTTCGTTTCATAATAAAAATGTTGCCAGGTAACCAAAAAGTCGTATGTTTTTGTGCGAATTACGATCATAATCTTTACGATCGTACATTAAAAAATAGACAAATAATAGTATGAGTACGATTTAAATCGTATATCTGTCAACCCTGCTAGCAAGACAGCGACAAAATCACGTTGCATAACAATGTAGCCCAAGCTTATATCTTATGAAATATACGGAAGAGATACGGACTTAGAAAAAACAGAAATGTTGTTCTTTGTGGAAGTCATTGATGAAATTCTATGTATTTTAGCCCGCAAACTTTCTTCAAACAAAAACAGCGCCATCTAGTATCGAGTTCTGTAATTATCTCTTTGTTTATGGATTTGAAGTAAGACCGCCACGCATGCAATACATTATGACTGGGGATTCCCCTATTCGTCGACGCTGAATATGAGGCGACGACAATCACTGTCAAACGTGTTCACTATTACTCTGACTCTGGTAACGTGACTTCCTGGTAACGTGTTATAGGAAAAGCAGTAAAAAAGTGCATATTAAGGGAGCAGATTTGAAATAATATTTATACTTAACAAGAAATAATTAAAGGTAAGTGGATTTTTGAATGATACAATTATATCATGATCACTTAACAATTTTAACTTAAAATTAGATGTATTATTACAATCTTTTATTTAGCTTGCGTTATGTAAATAAAAGTATGTAGGTATGTTCGTATGTTGATGCAATTATCCTCAATCCTCAACCGACTGGGATAAAATTTTCCATACACGTTTATTTTGGATGATAGTGCATAGTTAGCTGAGAGTCGTCATTGGATAATAATGGTGGATAGCCTAAGATGTGTACTAGATATTTATTTTTAACATAATATGCGTAAGTACCTAATCGAATTAAAGAAGTTGCTGAGAAAAATACAGAACAATACGATAATAAACTAGCGTCTGCGTTTAATCCTCCGAGGAGATGTAATTTTACAAAGGTTTTTTGTATTTATTTTATTATTTTTTTAATAAATTTATTGTAAATAACAAGAAATAATCATTGTAAAAAAATAGGCACTCTATTGTTGAATTTTCGTCAGACCAACTAATCATCGTTCATTTTTTTAGGTTCAATGGGGAGACCTAAAGATTTACGCATATGGGAGCACTACCGTACTTTACCAAACAAGTCTGTTTCTTGCAAGCTTTGTAATAAGGTCTACAAATTCAGTAATGCTGCCAAAATGCTTCAACTTCTTATCACTTGTCCAAAATCTCCAGAAACATTAAAAGACTCTATGAAACTTATAAAAGATAGTTCGTCCAAAACCAAAATGTCTGGACTGTCAGAGATATGATTCTTTTATAAGCCCCTCGTCGTCTGCTAACACTACAATAAATGCTGAGTTTCAAGACACCGATGATCATATAAAAACAGAATTAGCGAGAGCTATATTTGTAACAGGGACGCCATTATCGATGGTGCAACATCCTTTATGGATACAATTTTTCGAAAAATTGCAACCAAAATTTAAAATACCTTCACGTAAAGCTTTAGCGACAAAATACTTAGATAAAATATATAGAGAAATGCGTTTTGAGTTAAATGAGGAACTAAATGCTTGTAGTTACTTACACCTTCAGTGCGATGGCTGGTCTAATTTAAGAAATGAAGGAATAATAAACTTTCTTATATCAAAACCTCAACCTGCATACGTTAAAAGTTTGAATACAGAAAGTAATCCTCACACTAGTGAATACCTTAGCCAAGAAGTTGAAAAAGTAATGAAAGTGTATGGAGCAAATAAGTTTCTTGTACTTATTGGCGATAACGCTAGAAATATACAAAAGGCATTCGAATTAACAAAACTCAAATATCCACATGTTGTTCCTCTCGGTTGCTGTGCACATATCCTTAACTTGTTGTGCCAAGATATTGTAAAGATACAAGAAGTAACTGTGTTTATTATGCAAGCCATAAATATAATAAAAATTAAAAGGAGTCAACGATTAAGTTCCTTGTTGATAAAATCAAGGCAGGGTGAAGATTCTACACAAACACTAAAATTGCCTTGTGCTACAAGATGGGGAAGTCATGTTACTTCGTTAAAAAGTTTGAAAGCAAATAAGATAGCTTTGCAAATATTAACAGTTAGAGAAGATGTGGTAATTTCAAGAGATATTAAAGATTTAATTCTAAGTGATGATTTCTGGACGAAGACAGGGGAATGTATAAGTATTTTGGAACCAGTCACTGAAAGCATATTTTACTTAGAGAGCGACCAGAATCGTTTGCATCGCACATACATTACATTTAGAGATGTTTTAAGATACGTTTTGCATTAAATGAGATTTCGACATTGAGCGAAGAAAGCAAACAGCAGATTCTAACATCAGTATCTTCAAGATGCAATATGGCAATGAGGCCAATACATTTTGCAGCATATATTCTAGACCCCAGGACTCTAGGAGTCGAACTTACTCAAGAGGAAGAACTTAAGGGTATGGAGTTTATCTACAATTTAAGCCAACACTTAAGTTTGTCAAATGTAATGGCAGATTTGGCGTGTTATAAAGCTAAAGAAAACTTTTGGGCCAGAGGATTTGTATGGAGCTCATTAGATAGCATTGAGCCCCTAATATGGTGGAAAGGTATTTGTGGTTCCACTGAGTTAAGCAAAGTAGCGATTCGTATTCTATCAGCTCCCTGTACTTCGGCAGCCACTGAGCGTTCCTTTAGTATCCAAGGCTACATACATAATAACAAAAGAAATCGACTTACAACTGAAAGAACTGAAAAAATTTCATTCATTTGTTATAACTGGAATCTTAAACATAAAGCTGAATGCGAGGACATTCAGTTTAATGAAGAAAATACCTTAGAAGCTTTCATTGAGCAAGTAAATGAACATAACAGTTTAGACGAAATAGAGCCTATCGAACCTATACAATTCATCGCTTGTAATAACTCTGAATCTGACAGTGATTGACTGTAGTTTTACATTTTACTTTCATCTCTTTCTTAATAAACTCAAAATCAAATTAAAAGTTTTTTATACTGTAGGCTGCATAATAATATTGTCTATGTCCAGTATAGTGGACGTCTTGCGGCTGAGATGACGATGATGAAGTACAAAATCATAAACACCCAAAAATTTGGGTGTTTATGGGGTTTAAACCCAATAAACCCAAAACACCCGGTTTTTACCCACCAGACTTTAAACCCACCCAGGTGGATTGCCCATCTCTACTGCCGCCTAAATAAAGCTCCCCATGTGTGCGGCTCGCGCTCGACGCCCTACGTCGATCCAACCCGCCGCCGCCACTGACGACGCCTTCGCTGCCGTGCCGTCATGCCGTCACGTCATACATGATTGCAATTTTACTGTTTACTATGAACTTCTACCGTTAATTAAATGATTTGATCCTTATAAACATAAAGATCCATTTTTACACACTTATTTTGCTACGCTATTATAGCCGAGAGCCGCAGGAAAAATACTGTGCAACTTTCAATTTAAATAGGGTGAGCGTGACACCACAAAAAAGATTGATTGAATAGGTATATGTAAGTATGTACAGGTATTTAAGTATTGCATATCACACAGAGTAGTACCTTTGTAACAGAGTATATCCCTCAGCGTTCAATTTGGAAATTTGTAGTACATACCTACCACGGCAGTAACCGTTGCATAGCAACATGTAATATGAACACTAAGAAGTGACTGTAGGCATCATCGAATAATTCAGTCTATGAAATGGTAGTTCATGTTATATAGTTACCGGCAATCTATAATTCAGATATTCTGTACAATACCTAGACAATGTCGGTATAAAATATTTAACTGGGATGTATGGGCAATGTAGATTTTAAAACAGAGGTTGTAAAGAGTACGTCCTGCTGGTTCACTGGTAATGAGTAAGTTACTTAAACAGATTTTAAGAATTACTGCATTAAAAAGTATATATTTATTTTTAGGTTAGGTTATGTTATTTGATATTTGAAGTACCTATTCACAGGATATATCAACTTCCATTTTTTATCGAAAGTTAAAGAAATATAATGCTTTAATAATCAAATAATAATAAATAGGGCCACTTATTATCGATAGCTTTTGTATTTTTTTTTCTTCTAAAATTTCAGACTGTTGATATCATTTCCCTCTATTTTTACACACATTACCGGCAGCGTATTCGGTATTGCATAGAATACCTTCGCAAAATACCTATATTCGTGAAACTGTCCATTTGTAGGCACCCACTGGGTGGAGATCTTGTCCGCCTATTAAGTCGAACCTATGCGGCTAATGTACTGTGTGATAGGCAGAGTATAAAATAAAAAATATTTCATACATTACGTAGGTATTGTGTAGAATACCGGATTATATAGATTGTCGGTAACATAATTACATTATATAGATATATAATTTACAACAAACAAGTCAAAATAAACATTTAACCCTTATATATGTATATAAATCGCTTAAATGCTGTTATCATCACTTTTCCAAAGATTTTCCTACAAAATTGTATCTATGTAGGAACTTCTAATAAAAATGTACGAAGTCAAATTTCTAGAGCCTAACTTAAGGGCAAAAATTGAAACATGAATAATATTGATTTTAGTCTATATTCGGTTTACCATTTTTCATTCAGTTTGAGCAATGGCTGAAATTTATACTCGATAATCAAAGTCCTCTGTGTCTACGGTAATGGTATATTATATATATCTATAAGTAACACAGTAGGTGGTATCTAGGTAGTATCGCAGTATACGTAATTGATAGTACTGAATAAATAAGATACTACTGTTATTTAAGTGATTATTTGTGTTTTTATGCAATTTGTTTCACATAAACAAGTCAAGACAATTATAATAAATACGTAACTGATGACGGGAATTTAATGTATTTACTACGTTGGGAATTTAACGTATTTGTTGTTTCCGATAATTGTTTCGACTTCGTCTGGAAGTTTTCTTTAGGGCCAGTACGATGCTTATGTCGCAGTATCTTTAAAAATAATATTATATTAAAAAAACCGTCATATAAATCGTGCTATATACTTTCCTTTATAGTTGTCATCCTAACTAAGTGTGTTGACTTGCTGACATTAGGAACCTACTTATCAAATAACTATTGAGAAGCAAATACCAATTCCCAAATATATTAATAAAGTAATCGTTTATTTTGTAGGTATGATAACTTATATTAAGTAAGGTTCAAGTAAGAGCAATGGCACGCACTGTGCTGGCGGGCGGAGCGCTGCTCTGCGCCCTGAGCCTGGTGCTGCAGACGCGCGCGCTCACCCTGCTACCACACGACGTTCGACCCGGTCATGCTGTTCGCCATTTTGTCGGAAATCATTCCCGCTATACACTGCTTGATCCACAATATGCCTCATATTTCGCATTATTAGACGATGGCCTACTTATGACTACTGCTGATCTCTCGCCACTTTTAAATCAACCACTGAATCTTGCTGTCTTAGAACAAACTCCGTATAGCAGCTCAGCTCACTCCATTCATCTCCTAGTAATGGATCGTCGGAAAATGCTACATTTTCCCTCAAGTAATGGCTTACAGGGAGAGATTCCAGAAAATGCCCCTGCCGGGACTGTTGTCGATATGCCAAATATTCGAGCTACAGCGTTTCTAGACGTAGGTCCAATAGCTTACAAAATTGTAAAAGGAAATGACGAATCAGTATTTTCTCTGCGAGACAAAGCCAAAGATGTGTCTATTCCTGCAGTAAGATCAGTTATTACAGAAGGAGATGTAGAAATAATCGCAACACGTCCTTTAGATGCGGAGAAAAAGAGTTCATATAATCTAGTTGTGCAAGCTACAGACCTTCACGGGGCGAACAAGGCAAATCTTCCTATAAGAATAGACGTGACAAATGAGAATGATCATGAGCCACTTTTTGAGCAAAGCATATACTATTTCGCCGTTAATGGAACTCCGGATGAAAATGGACCTAATGGAACTACGCGTTGGCAAAGGTTTTCAAGTATTGGAAAAGTTCATGCATTTGATGCAGACGGTGATCGTGTTTACTACTCGCTAACGAATCCTAGTAATCTTGTCGTTATAGTACCTCAAACTGGGGAACTGATATTAGCTGGTGAACCGGACAGTCATGAAGCAGAATTACGAGTTCTTGCTCATGATACTGGCTCTCCGCCGCGTGTAAGCCGACCCGCGCGCGTTTTTCTCGAGTTTGTGGTGCGTGATCGAAGAGGTCTTCCAACGCTTCACCGCGAGAAGCGTCGTGTTACTCGTGCAGTCCGACCCACAAAACGTATTGAGTTCACGGAAGCCGATGGTGAGGTGGAAGGACGTGCTGTTTTCACGTTGGAAAAGGAAACTGATCGTGAGACTTTCAAAATACGTGACGAGAATCCGTGGGTTACCGTTGAACCTAGTGGTGTAGTGAAAGTTAAAAAGAAGTGGGACTATGAGGAGTTGGGACCTGAGAAGACCATCGACTTTTGGGTGACAATTACTAACGCTGGAAATGGAGGTAAGTCCACAATTTTTTTTATATTTTTAGATTCTGAACGTAATTTTTACTTTAATGTTTTCGATTTAACATATTTTATATATTTATTTAAATAACTTAAATTTTAGAAATCAAAAGAAAATTAGGTACAAGAGGCGCACTTAATGCTAGTACCATTTTCTACCAGTCAACCTTTGGGATGAACAGTGAATTGGTTTTATTTAATTTTATTCGTTAGTTATTAATGTATGAATAGAAATTAGGTTGCTTAAAATGAGGTTCATGATTTATGTACTAAATGCTATATATTGTGAACTTAACTCCAAATAGATGGAGATAGACGACGACCTAACAGCATTACATGCAGTATTTGATAAATCTCTATGTAGGAATTCCAAATCGGAATATACGCGAAGTTCTAGTGATTTGGATCTTTTAGATTTTGGTGTTGGCTGGATCTTATTTTGTATTCATTATATCTTAATTTCTTAAATTGCCCTGTTTATATAATATAATCACTTTAATGTTTTTATCTACTTATTCATCATAAAAACGTGAATTTATTTTAGTTAATGACGTCTTTTCCAATCATAACTTACAAGAAAGTGACAAAACATAAACAGTTCAAAAATTTATTGGAGGTTATACGTTTTATCTAACATTATAGACATAAAATAGTAATTTAATGCAATAAAAACAAAATTAACGAATACGTGTCTCCAAAGATCAATATAAAAACTTTACAATATGATATAGCGACTGGAAGTGAAGCAAGTCGTCCCGAGTAACATTTATTATTTTTACGTTTTTTGCCCCTACGCTGTGTTTAGTTTTTGTTGAGGTGTATTAAGTCATAATCTTCTAACGTCTCAATCGAGGGTGGATTGGGATAATGACAGGGAGAGAATAGGGACGCGCTGCATGCACATTGTTTTTTAATTTTAGTGATGTGACGCGTCCAGCTGTGACTGTTATGGGCATAATTACTTTCATATTAATTTGACTTCTACTAGATATTGAAATACATATAATTCTACTAGATATTAAAAAAAATGAATGAATGAAAATTTATTTCAATATATAAATACATACCTATTTATTGAAGTATTGTATAGATTTAATTTAATGTAGATACTTATTAAATAGTAATATATATTATTGTACCTATTTACAACATACGTAATAGAAATTTACTTCGTCCCATGAATTATCCCCAAAAATAATTAATAATTTTAGGAATCAAAATCAAACGATTAATTTTACAAATATTTTAAACTCAATATATCTTAACCAATAAAAGGATCTAATATCTTATCTAATTTGATATGTCCTCTATTTTATATATAGTCAAAAGAAGTGAATTTCAACAGAAATTGTACGATATGTTGCGCTGACATCCGGAAGATCGAGTTTACATTATTGTTTTAAATCTTCAGGATGTAATATCGAACTATAAATTATATTATATATTAAATATAACCACATTCACTATTACATATAATAAATAAAAGGAAGTTTCTAGGTAGATTTTTATAATAATTGGGATATTGTATCATATTATAGTCGTAAATAGGGATTGTAAAAAAAATACAGAAGTGGAGAATATTGATTGGAAATCAAATTAATTAAATCTGTTTAGAATTGTTGAATATATCGCTTAAGGTATGTGTACATACAAAAAATATATTATAGCTGATTTAAGAACCTCCTCCAATTTAAAGACGCTTAAAAAATAATCAAACTATTTTCTATAATGTGTACAGGAACATTTTTAGGCTAAATAATTTTAGGATAATGATTGCTTCATTTAAATTACAAGATTTTGTGTGAGAAGCGTACAACTGCAACCCTTTCGTGGTTGAAACATTAGTCCTCGCCGCGGGTCACGATCAATCTATATGATTGCATACACAGAACAAAAAAAAAATGTTGTATTTTTTTCTATTTTGAGATCGCACTATCTTAGTAAAACTACTAGAGTTTTACTTCACTAGCTGTATTTTATGTATCTGTATTTTTAGTCATTCTATTATGATTCCAACTTCTATTCTTCCATTTATTACTTTTTAAATGGGCGCGGCTCATCAGTCCTCTCCTCCCCCGAATATGCTTGTGGTCTTTTGCGGAGACCTTTAATATCATAATATAATAACTTTACTAAATTCATAATCATTGTTATGTATCTGATACCTTAATATCCTATGGATACTTTATTTCATATGTTTTTTATGTCGTAATTACTGTATATTTTAAAATTGAAATAATTGAATTATGAATATGTTATATATTAATTTATTTGACATTGGCGTTTCACGTTTATAAAATCTTGTGTCACAGTGTTCGTTCACGCTAATCTCTGAAACCGCTCATCCGATTTTATTCAAATTTTGTAAACATATACGTATTGTTTGCCTCAATTCGAGTGAAAGAATAGTTTGTTCTGATAAGAAAAAAAAAATTACCCAGTAGGTGGTGGAAGGGGGCCAAACAACGTTTACCGGGTCAGTTATTAAGAGTATATGGTAAAATGCAATAAAAACATCAAATCTATAATTTACTTTATTCAAATACGAGTAAAATACTGTTGTGTTGTCCGGTCTACAGAGTATTTAAAATAATTTGTATGGACACACCTGACAACACATTTACTAACATTGTTTATGACTGATAGAAATAAGTGATCGTCTAATGGGCACTTTTAGAAGTCCGTAGTTCATACACCTGTCGGATCGAATCGCGCAATAGAGCATGACCGCGTAGCGACAAGTCCCATTGGCTGCTGTCACGAGGATCGAACCAACGTTCTCATCACGACCGCAACCAAATGATCCAGATATTAATTGTTATGCCTTCGTACATATATCACGACTTGCGTATTTTATCGGATTTGTTTATTTAGTTATTTGTAATAAGATGTTTTTAAATTTTTTTCGTGTATCTAAAAACGTAAGAAAAAAGCAAAAACAGCCTGAATTAATATAAAATCAATATTCATTCGATAATTTAACTATTTTTAGTTTAAAACGAATGAATTGCAATTGCATGTACGACTAAGGATATGAGACGAAGACGACATGAGAGTAAACTTTGTCGATTGCAAAAGAAAATAATTAAAATGTTTCCTTTTAAACTGTTGTAAATTCTCAAGTTTAAATTGAAACCTTTATAATTACAATACCTATTGAATTTCAAGTTTATCAGTATGATACCTTTTATTGTTCACGTTAGGATTCTATAAAGGCACTGAAGCCATATACTAACTGGTGTAGAATAGGGTCTCTAACCCACTATTGGCGAAATACAATCGAAGACATAGTCATGGAAAACTCCTTGAAGATCATCTAAAAAAAAAAGCAAACTGAGATAAAATCATCGTTATTAAAAAACCGACCCTCAGAAATACATATAAATGGAATACGAAATTAAGAAGATTTAGGCGTACCTATTTTAACATTATGTACGTGATTCATCTTAATTCTTTCGAGTTACAATAAGTTTATTGGTTACTGTTGACAATTTTGATGGTATATTCTTATGGTTAATACGGTAAAATCAGATAATATTTGATATACTATGAAGTTCTGATAGTAGACTGACTTATTATATGCAATAGGTCTACTATCAGAAATGCATTTAGTCTAATCGAGAGGCATTGATGCTGCCCGTTCAAACATAATTGTAGGAATGGTAGCGACAGGTTGACACCGTGCAGAATGCGTTGATAATCGGAGACCTGTCGCACGGTCGCACGGGCTCGTCTGCCGCTTGACGCTTGATCTGATCACACCGTGACAATTGCGCCCGCGCCCTTTTGATGCAGGTGTGGAATGTTATAGTAAGTTTATAATTTATTATAAACTTGGTCATAGAATTTTATATTGTATTTGTCTATACCACTCCCTCTTTTGAGTATTTTGGTAATGCTTGTTTCTGAAACGTGCGTTTAGTAGGTGAAAATACTTTTTATATATAAACTAATATTTATATAAATTAATAGCTTTTTTAAATATAGACTCCTAAATGACCGTGAACATTTTGGAAACTATCAAAATTGGGTCAACTAGTTTACGAGATATCAAAACTCAAGATATGCGTGACTCTGCGTCAATTCAGAACAAACTATAAATAGAGGCAATACTTAAATAGAAAAGGAATGTTTTTATTGTTCGAACAAATCAAATATATAAAAGAAATTATCAATATTGACAATCAATTGGACAACAACTCACTGTTATTTCTATTTTAAAAACCATATCATTTAACAATTGAAAGGTAAGCACAGCAAATCTTTGTAGTACATCAGAAGTTTATATCGTGGTCCAATTCTGTATTATCGTGCGTTATCAAAATAAAGGAACCAGTATTGTTTAATTACAATATTCTGGGTAGGGAGCGTCCGTGGTGGGTGGCCATGCCTGAGCCCGAGGCTCGCCGGTCGAACGTCCCGCACCTCTCGGGAATCTAATCATTATCATTACTTCGAGAATAGAGACATAGATAGATAATCGTGAACAAGCAAGTTCTCATAAGTTTTATTTTGGATTGTTATTTCTTAATATAAAATCAATTATTTAAAGTGACATACTTTTTCGCGTTTATGCGTTTCTTGTATTATAGAATCGTTGTTGCTGATTTTGTGTTTCTCAATATTTCCCTATTGTCGTTTAGTCGCTAAAATAATTTCAAGCCTTGCACAGGGATTCTCGAGAGCACCTCGTCAAAGCACCTTTGTCAACTTGAAGGCGTGCTCTATTGGCAAATTAATTCCGTGCGCTATAAGCAGCAAGTCTCTTTGAGCCAGGAACACAGCGACGTCACAAAAGCTTTATAGAGTGTTTTTGAGGGACTCATTTATTTGTTGTACTTTGTTGCATTGATAATATAAATTACAATAGTTTTCCTTATTCTGTTCATTAATACATTTTTCAAACATACATTTCAAATACGAATAAGCAAATATAATGTATAACATTTGAAACATCAGGATAGTTAGTTTTTCTTTCTTTACCAGAGTTACTCGTATGATATAGATTACAAGTTTTATTTGTCAATTTCTTTATACTTAATATTACGACAAAATTAATTTTTTTTTTTACAACAAAAATATCAATTTTACGCGTCAATAAATTCTAATATGACTTTCTATCGTACTATCAAACATTACTACTTGCTTTGGATAACTGTAATTAATAGCAAAAAGTGATGTCTTGCGTTACAAAGATAAAAACCTTTTCTACGGTTGTTCAAATGTTTTTTACTTCGGTTCGACTGTACTTCCGCGACGTGGTATATCGGTAATCGAGTCGTCGTGGCCTGCGGTCGGTCAATCACTTCTAAAGCACTATGATCTATGATATAACTTAATTTCGTTTTGACAGCTGCGTATTTGATTCGAAAAGTGATACGCCTTAGTCGGATAGGGCAGTTAGTTGCGAAGTCTTAGCGTCGTGTTTGAGTATACTTTTCCGTAATACCGAATGTTACATACATGCCTTTGAATGTTTGTTAAAATATTTGTATTTATAACAAACTTCCAATAAAAATTATTATTTATTGTTGTTGTTCTTGTTAATGTAGCACTCGACTTTCCCACGTTTCGCCACCGAATTTGTTAGAATCTCGCGTATCACAAGACGAACAGAGTGAACAGACTATCGTCCTTTGATTATCTATATTATATTATATTCCTTTTTAAAAGGCCGGCAGCACACCTGCAATGCCGTTGGTGTTGTGGGTTGATCTGGGGCGGCGGTAGTCACTTATCAGGTGAGTCGCATGTTCGTTTGCCCTCTGTGTTGTAAAAAAAATCCAACATTAATGGTGCACGGACCGTCGATTTTGATCATTTCTATAGAGTTTTATGGATATATCGGTAAACCAGTAAACCAAGATTTTCTTAAAGTAAATAACTGACAAGCTATCGTAAAATTGATTCTCATACAAGACTTAACTTGAAAATTCCATCAAAAAATTTGATATAACTGTTGATCTAATTTTACAAAACAACTAAGAATGAAATTGAGGTGTGGCAGTTACTGGCAACGTTGCCGGATTGGGTATTGGGGGTTTATTTAAAAAAAAAAATATTCATATAATTTTTAAAACATAGATAAAAATAAAATTGGTGTTTTGAGTAATTTTCATTGTCTTAGCATTTATAATTCGTATAGAATCATAAAATATACAATTTCTTATTGCAACTTGGAATGGCAAAAAGCTGATAGCTCCCCTGATGGAAAGTGATGAGCGTCACCTATAGACAGTAACATGGACATAATAGAGTATACTGTATCGCCTATGATACACTTCATGCGTTGCCATTCTTTAGGACTAAGGCGTTATGCCTGTTTACTCTGTAATTTTATTGCCAAATCCCACCCTTTAAATTGAAATATAGCTCTACAAACAGAACAGCTTAATAAATATTGACAGTAAGACCTTAGGGTGGAGAACGCTTAATTTTTTTAGTTATAAAAAGCTGTAAATGAAGGAAATTGTATAAATTTAGAAAAAAAGCATATGAATTTTTGTAAAAAATAAAAATCATATTTGTTAACGCTGCACTTACGTAAACCAATGTACTGTAGCTACTAACTATTATTGAACGAAGGTTATCAAATTGTTGGTTAACCACCTCGACACGAACTTTACTTCACAAGTTTATAAAGCTATTATTACTTATTACTTGAGCAATATAAAGCTATCTGTTATTCATAGATATAAATGGTTTATTTTATTAACTATTTTTTACTTCTCTTTGTACTAAGAATTAGCAATTTTTAAAATGTTAAAAATTTAAGATATAGCTCGTAGCTGTAAATAGCAGTATTATTTCCGTAAGTAAAGGTAAAAGTATCTTGTATATTAATTCAGAGATCTATTATATGCACCAAATTTCATTTAAATCTGTGAAGCCATTTAAGCGTAATTGTGTAATAAAAATATAATTACCAAAACATCTAAATAATTTTACAAACTTACATGCAGGATGTATAGCTTAGGTAAGTTACAGTGCTTGCAAGCAGTGCTTGTCCGAAATTATTTATTGAATATGAACAGCTAGTGTGAGGTTCATCTACTGACTTATCGTGTTAAAATTGGTACGTCCGGGTCTGATCCACGTTAGATGTGGATGGAGAAATACTTGTTTAAGACGGATTTGTCTTCAAAAAACTTGTTCAGGAGAGTCATTTGAAAGGTATGCATAACAATCTTAAGTTGGTGATATAGGTTATTTACTGAGTACAGAGTTCTGTATGACTTGTTTGAGTATATTATTTCTTACATAACATTTCTACTGTGGTGCAGTATCCATGTATTACGCATTGGTTGTTTCCGATCCGAAGTTGGTGAACCAATTTCTTACTTATTTCTGTTGCTAAGCTGCAATACATGAGATGTAGTATTTCTATGTGATGAGTTTAGTCAATGATATCACAATAAGAGGCAGCAAACTTGTACCCAGAAGAGAAACTATTGATATTGTTCTTTTTATAGTCGATAGTTTGGTTATCAGTTTCCATCAAGTACGCTGCCAGTTCTTGGCGTTTCTCTTATCTAGTATATCAAGAATCAAAATGTGATTAAATCACAAAGAACCCGTCTGTTAAATTTGATGCATTCTGTTAATTTTACCAAGTATATTGCTTATTAAATTTGTCAAGCCATTAAAGCTGCACATTACGCCAAAGAGGCGATGGTTATCATTTTCCATCAGGTGGGCCGTTAGTTTATTTGCTATTCCAAGTTGCAAAAAAAATCATGAAGTAAAACATATATCCAAAAATATTTTCTTTGGTATTTTGGGTAAAAAAATATTACATTCGTACATGGTTGATTTCAGTAACACAAATAAGTGACAATTCTGGTTGTGCGCCGCGTACTGGTTACAGGCCGTTAGTCGCGCATTGTTTGTTAAATTCTCTCATTCATTCAATCAATGGCAATGGGTGCGGGCGTCGGTCGCACAACAATCGGCGCACTGGCCAATTCCCCTCATTGTCCACTAGCTACAATTACGTATGCGCACTTCCTATGCATGACCCCACCAGATAAAACATCTGGTCTCATGCCGTTTTGCTCTGACGTTGCTTTATGAGGATGCGTCTCTAATTGTTAATCAAACAATATTCATTGATGGTAATGCAATAGCTTTCTCATTCTGTTTTTGAAAATTTATGGTTCCGTACTGGATAGGTATAGAAAAAAAGAACAATATAAATAGTTTTTAATTAAAAATTTAATACATTACGGTAATTCAGTTGACGTTAATAAATGTTTTGTAAATGGAACAAGGGAGGTTTTACCCTAAAAGTAAATAAATGCTTATTTACTGTGTTTAATTTATTGATTTTGGTTATTCAGAATTAACTCGCTATTGAAAGAATTATTATTAATATTGGTTATTCAAATAGAAATTAGTGCGCTAAAGACGACGACGACTTGGTTGTCTTCATTTGCAGATTCAATATTCATTACCTCTAAAGTCACTATGTATGGTACAAGATAAATAAAACGCGATGGGTATAATGACTTTGAGATTTGATAATTTGAATTAGTAATTTATTACGAATAAGCAATGAACTACTATTACAATACGGAGAGGAACGTTCTACAAGCCATGAATTTGGATTATTTTTTTTAGATTTGTTTGAATAACAGTAGCGTCAATGTAGGTAAGTGCATGTGAAAAAAAAAAAAACAGTTAATTTAAAAATTTAATTTCTGGATCGCTTTTGATTATTAATGTTTCACTTTGTTTCGAATACTGTATAATTTTTTATTTATGGATTTATTCATTCGTGTATATTGTGCTGCATGATAATCATTTCGTTCAAGTTCTCCACATTACTTGTGATAAGCTATTAGACAGTTGCGATAGGAACATATAACAAATTTATTTCGGAGATCGATCATCAATAACTCGTCATATCTGATACAATGATCTATGTTCGTGGGTCGTGAGTGATGTTAGATGTTACACCTCTCTCCTATAATTAGATCTAACTCATTGTAAACATCACTTGCGCTGGAGTGCCTCGATCTCTGACTGCCCATTTATAGGCTTTCACTCTGATTGTGATTTGATTGCGGTCATTTGCTCGTCTTCGTAAACGGTGAAGCGGCCGCATTGCGTTTACATGCTCAACAATGCTAAACTGATGTGAGATCACGATTTATTTGCTATGTAATAAATTGACTGACGGTATTTGGTGTTGTAAACTTGTAAAATGTTATAGATTAAAGCTTTTGATTGGTGTGTCGGTTAAACATGACAGGTTTTTAAGCGTCTAAAGTGAAGAAAGAAGGTTCTTGATTCATCTCTTATTTATATGTTAATATGTTATCTTCATCAATTCTGCACATATTCTGATGAACGTATCTTACATCGATAATAAATAAGACTATATTTGTCGTAGAATAAATCTGATTGTTTTAACGTTATTAATTGGGTACTTAATCTATATCTTTGGTCATTTTATCTATAAGATCGAAAGGTCTTTAATTTAATTTAATCCAATGCATTGTGAATACAGGGGATTGTAATTTTCTTAAGGGATCATTATTTTCGATACATTTCAGTCATGCGTCTAATCTTCTTAAGAGTTACTGTATTAAAGTAACATACCTATTTTATTCTCATTCATGCAAAATTGAACAGATAACCTACACTATACGAGTAACGGTTACCACCGATTAATATACCAATATATCATGGTAAACATGGCAGTGTGTCGGTTGTTCCTCTGTAATTATGCTACTACATACCTAATTGTGTTTAATTATGCGTTCTCAACATCGACTCTATGCATCTCGACGAACAAGTGTTGTTCTGTTACACCTGAATAGACACTTGTTTGACCTCGCATTCTAAGATGTAAGACATGCATTGCATTCTGCCCTATTGTTATTGTACGCATCGTGAACGCATTCGAAAAGATTTCAAATAATTTCATTATACGTATCTATATTATTTCAGAATACGCATTTTGTTTGATACTGTCTGCTATTGGTCTTTTACAATTTCACGTTTTTGTTCATGATTGAGATTATTTAATTTTTATAATAAAATATTTGTAAAGAGATAAGATTACATTCTGCATAGCCATTATGTAACGTTTATCAATTCATTTTTGTAATGATTCCATCAACTAATGATCGTCCTCTGTTGAATATAGTTTTTTACTATAGATTCCCTTAAATTTATTTATTCATCGAAATAAAGTACGCTTATGAGCGTTTATCCATTAAGCAACCTTCTACAAAATAAACCTTTTACTAAGCAAGGATATTGTTCAATTTATTTTCTTTTTTTTTTCATCTAATGGTTTTATGATAAAACTGTTAAATTTACGTAGATAAAGTTAGGCAAAGATATAGTATAAAAAACTATGAATAAAACGTGAATAATGCATGGTTGTGTTTTGGTCTAGAAAGTAAGCAGAATAAATAACATGAAAAACGTGCTGCATTTTAATTTACCGTATATGTAAAAATCATTCATCTTGTTGCGTACTATACGATCGTACATGTTCCCTTCCTTCCATTTTGCATTGTTCAGTTTTGCAATGGCACTAGAGAGTCCTTCACATCTACGATTGACATTCAGAGTCGGTACCAGACGGCTTAAAGTTCACCCCTTAGCACTCCGTACAACTTACAAGAGACGTCTCGAATGCCAACTTGGACTATAGGCGGGAATAATTGTATTAGCAAGTTATAATACTAGGTAGGTAGGTTTTAAGTACGTAAACTATTCTCCCTTCCTGCATAAACCAAAAGCCGGAATATTATTGTAGTGTTTGTAAAATCTATTATTTCTGTTTGATAGTTTTATTTATTATTATACGTTTTATAAAGTTCAAAATCAACCCTGAAAGGAGATAATTTTAAACTTTATAGTTTAGAACCACATATAAAACTGCCATCTCGCAAAATGCGTGTGAAAAGAAATTATTTTCCAATAAGTCAGTTATGATCCGGTTAAGATTAGTTGCTTAACATTTTAGTAAGTATTTGTCTGTATTAGAGGTAGGTGTTGGTTTAGTATCAAGTATAGTTAAGTAGAACACCTCAATAGTGAGGTGATGTTAAGGTTGCAGAGGTCGAGGGGTCACCGTTTGCTTTCAACAGTTAGGCACAGCATCGTTTCAACCTGTAATTATAGCCAGTATTGTACGTGTTCCTCTCATATCTCATCATTATGTTGCGTAAATGCAATATTTCAACGTTTGTTTGTAAATTACTATGTAGATATATGATATAATAATAAATTTATCCGTGAGACGTCGATTCAATAGGCTCGCCTGTAGTCTGCCACGTTGGATTTAAATTACAGATAAACTTGGCGTTAATAGTTGAATTTATTTATTGGTTAATAATTAAATAATTTTATACGTAGAAAATAATGAATTTGTAGATCATAACAATTCATTAATGTTTTGCTACTGGGCAAGGGTCTTTCTCATTAGAGGCGGTTTGGGTTTTGTTTTCGTAGTTATATAATATAGTCAACTAGTTATAGCAGTTGCTATTTACAGTATCGTGGGGATGTAATAGAGTACGGGGGTAAATTATATTGTTCCTCCGTTACAACATTTTAAATATAAAATTGCAATTATCCTAACCCATATGTAATCTCGCTGGCAATATAATATATTTCTTAATGATAATTTAAAAAGTGGTTCCGTAGTAAACTAAATCCACAGAAAATATTACATAATGGTTAAGTAATACATAACTAAAACGCTAAGTACATAAGTAAAAGAAGGAAGTTGATAAAAATCGACCACTAAAAATATTCTTTTCTATTTTTAAGCAATTACCATACGAAGATTTTAAAGTCTATTTATGTGTATATTATGCAATATTTTTGCGAATGTTGAGCCTATTTTGGTATTTCATTTTGGTGTCGCTAACATGATTTACTCCTGTGTTGCTATCCTGCTCGTCTTTGGAGAACAACATCTTAAATTGTACATTGGTAATATTAATAATTCTAAAGTTCAATTTATAGATTGTAATCTTATGAGTTATCTTGGGAGTTATATTATGAATGTTTTAGCCAGTTTAAATTGATAACTATTGTAGGAATTTGTGGTTTAAGCGATGTACGGTTCTGCACAACTACATTGAGGTAGTAACTGACAGCAACGTAGTGATTACTTATCGATATTTTTGCTATTTGCTCTTATTTAATTTAATAAACAATCCGATACATAATGATGTATAAAATATTTTAATATTGTCAAAAATTTAAATAATGTCTGTCTGTTTTATCATTACATTAAATTAACTTCACGATATTGAAACATTTTAAAGAGAAGAGCAGTTTTAAACGAGTCACAGGCATTTGTCTACTATTACTGTTGCGGTGATTTCAACATGCTTATATATCGCTAAGTATAATTTGAATCCATCGTGGCAAGGGGTGAACCTACTTTTGTTAGCGGCGTTTTCCATTACTGTGACCGAAATATATATCATCATGACTGGACCTACAGAGCAATATGTTAGTTGAAGGAGGTTCTGCTATACGTAACTTCAATGTATGTTTCATTCATTGCAACGAGAATCCGATATAAGAGGGAAACCGTGTTTTTATTAAGATATAATGCACCTTTGGGATGAAGGTGCAATTATTAACAGGCTTCTTGATGCCCCAGGGAAATATACTGAGGGTTATAATGTGGTTGTGGCCCTAACGTTTGTCACCCTTGGTAATCAAGCTTCGTACAAATTCAATAAATTATGTATTACTATTTGACCGCCAGAGTTAATTATATGAATGTTTGAGTACTTTAAACAAAGTATATTGGAATCTATTCGATCGGTATAAAGAGTTACCGAATGATTATTGCTATAATAATTTCGTATCCAAATATTAATAATGAGATACAATTAAAATATACTAGTAATAATTAGTGTAAGGGATTTGGAGGACTTGTCTTGTCAGCCAAGAGTGCATACTGTCATGTTGGATAATACGCTAACTAACATCTTATTTCACTTTTTACTAATATATTAAAATTTTAACTTCTATAATTGGAATTGTGTTTCTGTCTGTAAGTTTGTTCCATATTCATGCAGAAACTATTAATATTATTAGCACTGTCTTATTTGTTTCTCTCGTGAAGCGTAGTTGTTTTGATTTTAACGATTAAAAGGCAAATATAATCTCAAAAGGTATAATGCCACAGAACATCTATTACTTTAGTCCTCACGAGTTGCATCGGATATTGGCGTCATAGCAGCGGTAATTTATATTGGATGGTGAGATGTCAACAGCACAACAACGTTGCTTGGAAAAATTTCTGATTCATTTAAATGTAAAATATTGATATACTCATACATCTTACTTTTATGGTATTGTAATATACCTATTTTATCTATAAAGAATCGTGGATGCTCTAATATATTCCATGTTCCACATTCCATCCTCATGTTTTGTATTATCTATGGTCGTGTTCATGCTGTGATGGTCACCAATATATGTCAAATAGCAAGCATTCATTCTCAATGGTATAAAGAATTGTTTTCGTTACGTGCACGCATTTAGTTGATACTGTTATTAAGGATATTTTGATATTTCTGCGTGGAATTTAAATAATAGGTCAAAATCATAATATGTGGAATATTCGGCAACAAGAAACGATTACTATTTCCGCCGCGTGAATCATAGGTACAATAATTACTTATACCGCCGATGGCCAATTCATCACTTGGAATTTTATAGAGCGCGTTTCCCTTTAATAACATCGCGCTTGTTTCATTTTGCTCGGCAAGAGCTGCATGATTAATCGTTTGGGAAAACATGGCTGCCTAACCCTGTTATTTAGGTATTTTGGATTTGTGGCTGCTAAATTGTTGCAATTATATTTTCGTTAAGGTGGCCAACTAAGTACAGTCTGTTTCGTTTTGCAAGTGACTTTTAGTTAACGGTCGCTGATGGTGTTGTCGTGCATCGACTATTTGGCCGATTAGTCTTCGGTGATTATAGTTCGAATTGCGAAAGTGGGTATGAGGTTCGACACGGATTGCGGTTGTCATGGTATGATCAGTCATTAAGTGACTTCATACCCGTTATAGACAGATGTAAACAGTTCTAACGATAAGAACACATTAAAATATTTTGATTTATGGTTGTTGTAGCTAGCTGTTACTTTTTTATTTATGGTTAAACTCATAAAATGATTTGAGAATATATAGATTGGTCATCTAAACAATTAATTATATTACTGTTTAATATTCCGCCTAGCAGGGGTTGCGACACCCACTGACACTAGAAGTTTCTGGTTAATTAAAAAAATAAAACTGCATTTTAACAGTATTATTATGTTCAGTGGATTGAGTAAAAGTAATATAAAATGTGTTACCTACATACAATGCCTACTCGTGTTAGAGTTTTAAGTTTCGAGAGTAACCTGGTAAAAGGCTCTGAAGGTTGTGAATAGTCACTTAAAAGAGGTGAATCGTGTATAAATGTAGGAATAAGACTACGTTTACATGACAGAGATTGCACTACTAGTTATTTTTTCTATAGTAGTAGTAGGTTTTCTAATAGATGATAATGAAGTAGTCACCCCACCCGCACTATCGGTATATACTGGCATGTCACCACTGGTGATGAGATGATAGGACAATTGGCCCATCGCGATGAATTTAACAATAATTAATCACGATGGTTTTTAGGGGGAACCGCGTGGAGGTCGACCTAACCGGGGATTATTGTCCCCATTCCCAACAACCCTTCGCCCCCCAGGGTAGTAGTAGGTTAGATAGTGCATAATTATTATAGATTGTTATTAATGTATACACACTTACATAGTAGCATCTCTTGTGAATTAAAAGAAAACCGACTAACTAAAAAAGATCATAGTCAAGTATTCCACTTGTCTGTCCTGTCATTCCTTATAGATCTTTATTCACATGATTTGATTAGTATTATAGCTTTAAATTTGGAAGGGCTGGCTGCGAATTATACTAGTAGGATACGATAGATTAGAGTTTTTGTCCTATAACGTATCCCTGATTGCGAACGTGATCACTCTAGATGTTCCTATTTCTTTTCAATTTATGGTTCACACGCATAAGATTTCGTGTATCATTCAAAATATAGTGTTCGTAATAGGGTCCGTACTCAATGAATCTGTACACTAAGATTCTATACATACGAGTATATTTTCTTTTCAGACTTCGGTCTGGATCGATCAGATAACCTAAGTGTATCCGATGAATCCTTACATGATTACGACGTGCAGCCTATAGCGATAATAACGTCTCACATCCTGTTGCTAAACTGGGTTAATACAACTCCGATATCTCTTGAGATGTCGGAGCATCTCACCTTTGTAATCTGCATCTATGTTGAAGAATATGTGTATTTGGGTATTAGTGCAAAAGCATATGTTCAGTAATTTGATTCTTTGATTCAATATGTTGGTAGTTTTTTCTGTGGTCTATATTGTTAATTTCTATAAGTCCCGCATAGAATGGGCCACCCCTTCCTTTTCCGTGGGTGTCATAAGTGGCGACTAATGGAAGGTGAGAGATGGGCAGCAGCGTCTGTCTTAAAACATCTCTAAAGACTAACTGCGGTTGTCAATTCTTCTGCCAAACGTGACAACTACTGGCAAAACCCCCTAAGAGGGAGGCTTATTACTACAGCTGAACAGCTGTAGACAATTAAAGGATGATATAATGATGATGAGGTAGGTACTTAACCAAATATACTTGCAAATTCATATCATATTCTGATGTTTTACTAAACATTTTTTTTTTTAATATTTGAAATATATTAGATGACTAAAAGTATATACATTAATTACTAGCTATTGCTTGCGGTTTTATACGTTTGATGCTGTTTTATACGTTTGATATCTGTTGTTTTATGTTGAAATTTAAAAAAATCCTTTCTTAGCAGAGGTTTCAATATATGAAATGATCTTCTATTCCAAACTTTAGCATTCTAGGCTTTTAGTAGTTTCAGCTGTGTGTTGATAGTTAGTCAGGTCAATTTTATAAGTAATAGATATTTAACTCCTCCATGTAAAAAGTGAAAGTTTCTTTTAACATATGAAACAAGAGACATTTTTTTAGGATTATGGTATGAAATTATTATAAGTGTGAACACCACAACCGTACCCTTTAACCCGACACGTAGTAATCCCGTTTTATGACCGTGGTATCTCCAAGATAGCTTTGATAATTTCAACGCTTTCTATTAAAAGTAACTAGAAAGAAACAAGTTGAGTGTTGAGCGTCATTGTATTTCGTATCTATTTATTTATCAATCTCTGCATTACACACCATATTTAAGGAACCATTCCTTTGATTATTTATGAAGATCATAATGCACATGCACTTAATCGTAATATATAAATAATAATTAAATTATACTCACTAGTTTTAATAATATAATTCATAACAAAAGATTTATTTTACGAGTATACATTTTAAAATCCAATGATATAATAAATCGACTGTTGTCATAGTTATATAATATAGATACCTACTATAGTTAGTAAACAACTAAGTAACTAAGTACAATAGAGCTGCGTACTCTATTGTAGAACACTATTGATTTGTTATAAAACATTGCCGGCACGTTATTAGTGACTAAATTACTTATAACAATGCAATCGTGACCGAGACTCCATGTAGTCCGCAGCCGCACCTCATCGCTACCTCGGCACACTTGCAATGCCGTGATATCTTCGCCGCAATCCCAGCCTCCAGCGAAATTGCACTTCATTTGCGTGTACACTTCTGTACCCACGGCGTTCCCACGCCCTTCGTCTGTTATCCGACATTCCGATATCATCACTATTGCTGTTGATCGATAGATTGAATCTACTAATCGGTATATAGCACGTAGTGTAGTATCATTTTAACATCTTTATAATTGAAGATAATGATTAATATTACAATGTACATAGTTGGTAGTGTTTCTTGCCGTGTCATCGTAATGAGTTCTCAACACTGGTCGGGTTCGAGTTCAAATAGAAGTGGGATCGGCTAACTGTTTTTTTAGGGTCGGAGGCATGGCATAGCTCTCGACATAAAAATACGAGACTACGCATAGAAACGTGTTTAATCGCTGGTGCCTGCGATGCAGCGTGGGCCAAGTTAGCCTGCGTTTTGAGAGAGACAGCGATACCACACGTGCGCATGATGAAGCGGGCTGACGGTGCAGCTTTTGATATCATAATTAAGCCGGGAACGACGGACCGATGGCGGGAGAATAAAAAAAAATGTGTTTATCTTATGAGCATAAATGAAGATGATTTTAATAACTCAACACGTTTGGTTATTAAATCAAGCTAAGACGTCGTGCATACTTCTGGCTTTAGAAACTCTTTTAAATGTTCTACGTAGATGAATCCTTTATGTTTTTTTATTATACGAGAAAGTATTCATCGCGGCTTGATAAAGAACTAAGATGTTCAATAGCGCTGCTATGTGGGAGACGTTTGAGAATTAAGTTTTTATTGTCTTCCTTTAAAAAACAAAAGAAGATAATTTATCAAGTCGCATGTCTTGCCAATAACAGATAAGTTGACAGTTCAGAGCTATTTATATCCTTTTATAACTCGATATGTTGAATTGGTGATGACACTTGGTGGTACAGTTAAATTTTGAATGTGCGTAGTTGCGTATCAAAGTGCGTACTTTCCGTTTTATTATACTTACTCGTATATTCGTTGTTTAATACTTGATTATTAGTGAGGTAGTTAGTTTGTATTTAAATTATAAATATTAATTTCTTCTAATTTAGTTTAAAAGGCCTTTTTAAAGGGCCAGCAGCACACCTGCAATGCCGTAGGTGTTGTGGGTGACCATGGGCGGCGGTAGTCACTTACCATCAGGTGAGCCGCATGCTCGTTTGCACCCTGTGTTGTAAAAAAAAATACCTACTATGTATAATAATTCAAAAATATTTTATTCAACATCTGATACAGTCAACAAAACATGTCTTATTATTAAATAAATTGTTAATCTAAGGACTTATCACAATGAAATTTAAATATTATAAGTGAATGTACAAAAGCATATAAATAAATAAATATCTATGTATATTTTATAGTCAGGTATTTACCTACTTATTTTCAAAACTTTTAGATAACAACTAGATCTCCAGAAACAATGGTCCTTTGAGCATATCTTTTAATACGAACAATACCAACGTCAAAAGCAGATTTCTGTAGATTTAAATACTAACCTTCTATACATAAAAGAGAATATCTTTACAATAAACGAAAATTATTCAAGTTAATATAAAACTTCAATCAAAAGTACTCGTATTTATGCAAATGGATAAGTATTTTATTAAGAACTGCAGCGCTAAATGTGATTTAAGATTATGCAAAATAAATTATGTATTATGTTAATAAGTAATTTTTTTAAATAATTTTTTATATAGTTTTTTTTTTTTCTATAGAAACTGTTCGTACTTTTTGTGTGCATTATTCTTAAAATAACTTCGCACAGTAGCAGCGGATGCACGTGTGCGCCACTGACTCCACCCTCTTGCCTTTTTGTTGCTATTGCTGTTTGCATTTTGCGTCAGCGCAGACAATCTCGCACATTATATATGGATAATATTATATATATGCGTTAAATAATAATAATTATTATCGAAATATGTAGTTTACTACCGTTTATGCGCACTATTTTATACATAGGAAAATCAATGAAATAAACCACTTCACGCACAAAAACTAATAGTGCAATAGTTTTTGTGCGATACCGATGTATGAATAAACACATAGAGAAATAGATTTTTTTTTTAATTATTGTTTTTGACTTCTATGATTCTTTATTAAGACTCCTCATATAAATTTTTCTTAAATATCTCGCACTACAGATATCATTTCGTTACAATTTTATTATAGGTATTAATAAGAAGTAAAATGCATACAAACATATGCTTATTTAAAAAATCGTTTCTACTTTATAATACTAGATGTGAGAAATAGTGAGCTATTAAGATCAAAGTTAGTGTTCTAATAAAACAAAAGAATTATATGGTTTATAAATACACATATAATAATGTAGTTATTTAAGATTATAAATTTTTAGTTTCATTCTGTTCAAATTTTCATACTGTTTGAACTTGTAGTAATCTATACCTCAGTCTGAACCTATTGGAGTAATATTGACGGTTAACTACTAAAATTTATCCCCTAAATGAAATGAAATAGATTTTAGTTTCATTTAATGAGACTGTTTTCTCTGTTTTCTGTTTCTATAACTATTAGTAGAGAGATGTTAGCGGTCAACCGACGATATGTAATATGGACTTGGCAACATTATATGTGTAAAAATCGCTACAACTTTGATGCAGTAATTTTAACTAGGTAGGTACGCGGACAAATAAAGGTGTAGCTTAAAACGATTAAAAGAATTAATAGAAGAGTAAAATAACAAAAAATGTGTGTTTATTTCTGTGTTACACTTACTTTATTTTTTATACAACTTGTTTTGGCAAACAAGGTGACTGACACCTGATGGAAAGCAGTAAGAAATCTCAATCAATATATTGTTTTATTCATAAAACATCGTCATAATAATATCAAAGAGCACCGAAACATACCTTTAACTTTGTTCATATCGGGGCTATCCCTTTTAAAGCTTTGTCGAAATGTTTACGTCCCATATTGAACGTGAAATTCCAAACAATGAGAGCTACCGCGTGCAGCGTATGCGTACACGCATCTCAACACCGCACGTGTTCCTCTTATGGAGTACAATAGATTAATAGTCTGGCATTCTGGTATTTTTTGTAGTATTTAAACATTGTTGGTTTATAATTTGTTCGTTTACAAAACGTACAAACAATTAGTATCTATTGGGGTTGTTTATATTTAATGTTACATTTAGAATTTTTTTCATAATGTTTTTATGCTGGACTGATCATCATTCGAAATTCTTATACGAATAAATCGAGTGTTATTACAAAAATCGTCATAGTAACAGAGACTAAACTGTAGTTTATAACTTTACCTACGTAATTTGATGATCACCGTTTCTCAATTACTCTAGCAAGCCTTTTTTGAATTGGAAATTGAAATACTGCCTCTATTTTGTATTAAGTTCACACGTAGTAAACTATAATAGAATACCGTGTGATATAAACTATTACATATTCATCGAGTTACAAGTTAACGTTTATTTTTTTATGTCGTCGGACTAACGAGCGGCCCTTGTGGGCGTAAGGCGGAATTGAAACTCGAATAAATTGAATTGTGTGACTATGATTACCTCGAGATGCTTACAAACGAACTATATGCATATCTAACAACAACATAGTATTTGGAATGAGATTCAATATTGGTTGTTGTAATTGGAATAACGTGTGAAAGTAAACAAAACTTACTCAACATTTGAATTAATTTAAAAACTAATTTCAATTTTGTAAATATATCTATTTAGATAGTCTTCGTACCAGGTAAATTTCTTACAGGTTTGCTTAACGTGTAAAAAAATTACCTGTAATTTTACTAGAGAATCAAGTGCTAGTGCCTGTATTTTCACAGAATTTGTTGCGTCGTCTATTTTAATAATAATAAATAAACGTTGAAAATATTTTTAACAAGACCTGGGAGAAGAAGATATACTAACTTTTACCCGCGACTTCGTATGATTGGAATACGTTTACTGACCGGGATAAATGTGGCCTATATTATACTTCTATATACTTCTATATAGTAGGTACATATATACAAAATACACAAACAAGTAACACACAAACTCACTTTCACATTTATAATATTAATAGAGATTTTAGAGATTTTGTAGGCATAATACAGGCTAGAAATAAAAAAATTGTTTCACTAGATTATTTATAATTACATATTTTACGAGTAAGACTATTCAAAGGTTTTATAAATATAGCTATAATACTACTTGTAGGTATAATGTGGTAAGTGAAATCTTTCTTACACTTGGGAACTTAATACAATTAATTTAATACTGTGACTTAGGTTATAATAGAATACGAATACACGTAGCGGCATGGCATGTGCCTGTGACCCGTCCAAAGAGTCGGCGCTAAACGGCGAGGGCGACATTGCACGGGGTCATGCATCGATCGGGGCGGGCGCCGCCGGTCGGCGGTCGGCGGTACGCACTACACCTTGATATAAAAAAATGAAGATTTCCGTTTCGCTCCATAAAGATAAATAGCTGCTTCAATCGTGATAAAATTAAGATGGAATCAACATGGGAGGGCAAAGTTGAGAGTAAAAAGAACAAAACATCAAAATCGGTTTATAATTAACGGAAATATCTCTAGTAGATATTGGCTAATTACTCGTATAGTCTTCGTGTGGGTTTTTTTTTATGGGTGAAAATGGTATGGTAACCCCGCCTGCGCTAACGGGATACGCTGGCGGAGCACCAGCGAAGGGTGATAGATGAGAATGAAAACAGGCCAGTTAGCCCATCATGATGAATTCATCAGGAATTAACCATGAAAGTTTCCAAGGGGAACCGCGAGGAGGTCGACCTGGTTAGGTATATTGCTAGCAATGGGATTCTCAGTCTCCATTACTAACAATCCCTTTCCCCCCAAGTTCTTCGTGCGGGTTAGAGATTTGTGCTTAACAGCAGGTTGGTTGGTTATTAGGATAGTCTAATATGGTCAGTAATTCAGAAAATGAGAAAAAAATGACAACATTATTTTGTTGTATCCTCTATTTTCAATATCTCTTAATATCCTAATCTTAGAGTTTTTTGCATATAGATGTCGGAATATCACATAGTAACAATCTTACGAAACACCAGATGCACCCTTCCCAGATATAATCGAATACCACTTAAAATTCATGAGTTGTTATTTCATGACAACTTATTTCCACTATAAGCATGATAATATCATATCGAAGATCTTATGTAGGTTAACACTTAGAATGTAGGTATGTATTTACATATTATAATATTTAGATGTGTGCTCGTAAACTGTGAAGTATGCAAAGATGAACTGGGAATTTTAGAAAGACTTTTTATACTGATTCAACCAGTTGAATTTAATAATATTAGAATAAAAAATAAAAAGAGCGTTACAGTACTGGAAGAAAGAGTTGAAACCATATATAGATTTAATAAAACATGTTCTCTCTATATATTTGATACTTTCCACGTATTGTTGAATTCCTTACCGTGAATTCAGTAATACGTGGAATTTAGGTATTGTGGTTTAAATAAATAATAAATTGATAAACATTAATAAATAATGGAAAGGTAAAATATTTGTGTTTGTGTAATTTTGCCTTTTTTGATTTAGGGTTTACAGGTAGGTTATATTTAACAAATTACTTTTTTCATTTTTTAATGAAAATTTGCTTTGGTTTTAGGTATGGTGTATGTTTTTTTAAGATTCGGACAGAGACGGAAATGAAAGTTAAATTAATTATTTATATTTTTATTTATATCAATTTTTGTAAAAAAACAAACTTTGTGAACAATCGAGTTCACTCTTTTCGTACTGTTGGATTAAAAATGTATTCCGGGATATATGACCGACCTATCTGACTAGCTTATTATATAATTGAAATTATATTTATAACACTAATATTGTAAATGCGATAGATGTTCGTATGTTTGTTAATCAATCGCTTTTTAAATTTAAAAATCAGTAAGTACATAGAATAGCTTATCGAATTAATATTAAATTTTAAAATTTCACTTATCATTTCAATACATAGGTTGATTATATCTTAATTTAACATACAGTATAATTTATATGCTGATTTGCCGCCGACAAATTAGCGGGGAAAAGCTAGTTTTTAGTATCACAATCACAATTTAATTAATCGCTTGTAATGCCCAACTGTGCGTTATGCTAAAAAAATATAATAATATAATATAATAATAAGTATTTCATAATGAATAATTTTTTTCGAGCTGTGGTGGTAACTAGTGCAGACGTGTCGTCGCCGGAAGGAAGTGAGCGGTTCAATTACCGTGCGGTACCGAGTGCAACGGTGTGGTCACATGGTAACACGACGCGATCGATATTGCCTCTGTTTGACGTTTACTGTGATTTGCTCTGTACCGTACTTTGCGGCTTTTAAAGTGCTTTTACAAACCAATATCCGCGTCGGTTAGGTTTCGCGCCATAATTTTTAACAAAAGTATGCTTGTTTTTTTTTAATTGATGTATAATTTTTTATAGATAAAGTATTGCAAAAGGCAAATAAGCTCGTGGTCAATATTATGAAACGTTGCATACAATCGTAGCTTATAGATAAAAATATTAGAAACATCACTGTAAGTACTAAGACGCTGATGGAACTCCTTTTTTATTAGGATAATTTGCTGTACGTTTGTACCCAGTTAAATTGCAAATTACTATACTGATATATCTAAAAAAAAAAAACAATTGTTTTGAACGTCATGAGTGCTGCTTATTTAGAAGGTGGCGACTTGGGTACAATGAAGGCTTCTAATCTCGATAATGAGCAGTTCAGAGGTATACCTATTCGTGTCGAGCCGAATTGGGCAGTATTAGGGCATATGTGTGCAAGGGACCTGAGTATTTACTCAAGTATTTCTTGTATTGATACTAAGCCAAGTAAACCTACTGTATCTTAGAATTATGCATATATATATATACTATATTACTAAAGCACAACTATAGTTTATTCGTAGATAAGAAAGTGTAATATGTTAGTTCACCAAATTAGATATACAATATCTATATGTATTGGTTACATTTTTGTTATGTTAAACATCAAACACCAATAAATTCTAATTTAGATTAGACAAGTTTCTACGAGTATTTGATTTTTTCTGCAACGATTTTCAATTAAACAATTTTACCGTATGTAGTTTAATAAGCTATTGTTAGCTATAAGATAAACGCCAGCATAATTTTTTCCAAGAAACATGTGAACAACAAAACAAAACGTTATTGCTCTGGGAAATAAACCATTACTGTCCATTGTAAGGTACATCTAATTATGTACATAAATACAACTAATGTACGTCTTAAACCTCCCTTAACATTGTATGTTATAAAATACTTAGATTAAGAATAGTATCTGCGGTCCCATTTTCTTGTACATTTTCGACCAAATAATATTTATTCTGAGGTATAGATACAGTTCTTAATCTAATTATCATTAGAAATTCAGATGTATGTATAGCACAACATCGCTTGTAAACATAGAGAGTGGGAACTGCTTCTCGCTCTACGCTGGTAAATAATACCAAACAGAAGCTGAGAATAGTAATTTATCGGATATCTTTAATATGTGAGTATGGAAATTTCTTGATAGAAAACAGCAACTACACAGCGGTATTGGATATAGCAATTTATCTGAGTAGCTATGCCTGTGGAACAGCTACGGGTGCTTTCTATATCTTACCCCAAATACATGCAATTGGCACATGATTGACATATATTATCAAAGCTTTAGTATTCTCATAGATTAAGGATACTACCTGCGGTTCTAATAGATATGACACACGCATACAAGACACCATTATAAACAAAACACTGTAGTATAAACAAGTTTGGAAATATTTTTTGGTCTTGCTCTCTCTGCACTATTAGCAATGATTTCGGTATTCGTCGCGAATAAGGAAGTGCATTTTTTATTTGCTTGTTTGTTTAGTGACATCATTCTATTGCTATTTCATAATGCATATACTCATAGCTTTTTTGTAGTATTCTCTTTCTATCACTTTTGTATTAGTCTGAGTGTCTTAATTTCTATAGCATGAATGTCGATTGCGTGCAATTTTCGCTTTTCGACAAAAGATTATTTTGAGCCAGTAATTACCAACAATATTGCTGATTATGAAGTAGCATAGATTAAAGAGAATATTTGTGGTACTTTATTAACGGAGACAGGTACTTTATCGTTTTATAGTGGATTAGCAGATATCGCAAGAATGGTTGTACTAAAGCGCTTTTGCTTTAATCCTTACAAAATGGTGTCGTTTCTTGGAAAAAACGTTTTCTCGTGTTGCATTCACATTAGATTTCGGTGAGATGTTACCACAATAGCGCGATCGTGACTGCCGTAATGATTCGGAGCGACGATAGCCCACTACTCCACTCACTTCCACCATCAGGTTACTTATGTCGTGAGGAGATTTAATTGTGAATTGCAGGCTAAACTGTGTTTTTAAGTGGTCTACATATTACTTTAATATTCTAATGTTTTTTTAGAAATGCACAGATGCACTTTTTTTTTAAATGGTGATAATGGAATGGTAACCCCACCCGCGCTAACGGGCCACGGCGCTAACCAGTGAAGGATTATAGGTGAGGATGAAGTAAGTCACTTAGCCCATCGTGACGAATTCAACAAGAATAGTTTACAATGGTTTCCAGGAGGAACCACGTGGTGGTCAACCTAATAGGGCATATTGCTAGCAATGGGGCTATCAAACTGCATTGCTAACAATCCCTTTTCCCCGGCATAGATGCACTTAGGTTTTACAGTACTGTAGCCTGTATGTTTTGTTTGCAATGAAGAACAATAAGACATCAAAGTTTTATAGTCTGTAAAGACATTTTATATTGAAAATATTTTTCTGCTGAAGTTCTGTATTAATTTTGTATTTAGTTTATATTTACTACAAAAGAATAGAGCGACTTCGTAAACGCATTACATAAAAATATTTAGGGCACGGAATCCAATTTGTAGACAACAGATAGTTTTTGTTTCGCAATAAATAGTTTATTCTGAAGAGAAAAACAACAGCATCAGTACTAAATTAATAGTAAAGTAATACGAAAAATAACTACTCGTATTTATTTATTAAACAATTATCAAAGTTAAGAATTTGCGACGTAAGCGTATGATATATTAACAAAAAATATATGAGGTGTATTATAGACGGATTGAGATTCTTCTATTGAAAGTCGAATAAAAAGAAATTAATAGGTAGACATAGGAAACCAGATGAAGCTATTATAAATGTTCCATTTTACAACGTTGAAACGATGCTGGAAAAATCTTTTTCTGCTCATCCTTCAAACCGGGAATCTACACGCTACGCAAGGCACAATAATATCAGGATTATCTCAAATGTACATGTAACATCGTTATGCACGTTTGCTCTGGATATTAAAGCTGATAGTATCATCTGTGGTGTTATAGTTGTGAGGTGTGAACTGTTATTATGGAAAAACTTCAGCCTATATATATAGTATGTAGATACTTACACGTACAAACAGTGTTCAAATTCAGATTTAACCAGAATTACCACTACGTTTAAAGTTACTGGTTTGTTTAATTGTTTCGTATGTAGAGTTGATAGTTTACATTTCATAATAGTATTAATTTGTATTATGAAAAATAAAGTACCTATTCAATTTGTAAATCGATGACCAGTATAATATATTGTAAAAAATTAGGGGGTTTTGCCAGTAGTTGCTATGCTTGGCAGGCGGATTGGCAACCGCTGTTAGGCTTTGGAGATATCTTTAAAAGGGACGCTGCTACTCATCCCTCTTCCTCGCCCTCCCTTACTCTCCTTTAGTTGGGTCTTACGACATCCACGGGAAAGAAAGGGGTGGCCTATTCTATGCCGGGACCACAAGGCCAGTTATAATGATTAAAAACACGAAATTCTATCTATTTCCAACAAGCATCACCATTAATATAATAGATTCGTATTCCATCTATATGATTTATATGCACAACGTTGACTTCATTAGTCCAGTCTTTTATCTACAGATTATTAGCATTATTAATTGAACAAATGAAGGTACAATTGAAGTTAATTTACAATATTGTTTCAGTCCTAATGACATTATTAACGTGAACGTCAGAAATAAAAAAGATCTTGTAAGATTTATTGTACATTAATGTATGTATTTATAGGGCATATATATGTATAGGGCAGTGGCAGCCCTTTTAAAACATCTCTAAAGCCTGACTGCGGTTGCCAAACTGCCTGTCAAGCGTGGCATCTACTGGCAATACCCCCCAAGTGGGAGGCTTATTGGCAGTAGTGACCAGTTAAAGGCTGAATATATGTATTTCATATTTGATATACGCAATTATTTTATAATATTATATTGCATTGCATGATCACTTCAAAGACAGTGAAATTCTAGTTTTAAATTTGTAGGTACGAGGTTTGTCCGGAAAGTACGTATAAAAGTTTTTTAAAAATTTTATTTTACAATTATTCAGGTAAATCAATTTTATCCCCTTCAAAGTACTCCCCCTGTGACATAATGCACTTGTGCCAACGCCGTTTCCACTGTGAGAAGGCTCCTTGAAAGTCCTCTGGTTGTAGGTTTCTCAGCTGCCCCGTCGTAGCTTTTTTTATCTCATTTATGTCCCCCAAATGCCGCCCCCGAAGTACCAATTTGGTTTTTGGGAACAAGAAGAAGTCACACGGGGCCAAATCCGGCGAATAGGGGGGGTGTTCGGTCACCGTAATGGAATTTTTACTCAAAAACTCACGGACAACAAGAGAGGTGTGGGCAGGGGCATTGTCGTGGTGAAGAATCCAACGCCCCTCTCGCGCCAATTCTGGACGAACTCGTGCCACACGAGCTTTGAGGCGTCTGAGCACATCGACGTAGAATTTTCCATCAACTGTCTGGCCTGTGTTCGTCGGAATGTGAAGTGGAAGGACGTCCTGAACGTGGGTCATCTTGAACGCTTTCTCGGCCATCTCTGAATCTTTTTAGCCACTTGTGGACGGTTGGTTCCTTCACAGCATCATCCCCATAAACTGTTCTGAGATCGGCAAAAATTTCACGGCCATTCTTGCCGAGTTTCGAGAGAAACTTGATTACGACGCGCTGCTCTTCAACGGAAGCGGGCTCCATGCCGACGGGGTTTCGTTAAGAGGTAACTTCACAGATGGCGTGACAAGCCAGTTCGCACCGCACGGCGGTCAGACCAGAACTGAAGCATTGTTAGGGACATAAGGAAGGGGTCCTGCGCTTACCTGGCCTCCCCACTCCTCTTTCTCGCATTCCAGAACACTTTTATACGAACTTTCCGGACAGACCTCGTATATGTTATTACGTAAAAAATATAGTGAGTTTTGCTTACCGAGTATTTTACAACAGGGCGACTGTGTCCGTGGTACCATTCACTCAAGTTTCACTTTATTAGTTTTGTATTTTCAATCCCGTTATCAGGTTTTTCTATCGTTCGCTTAAATGGACATAAGTTTCATACGTCTTCTATTTTATCAACTGATTTTAAAAGGAAGTTCTCAATTTGGTTGTATTTTCTTTTTTATGTTTATTACCTCATATTGATTGATTCTATGGAAACATTATTTCAATAGTTTAGTTTTTAAATCAAAATAATCGAAGTTGGTTAATTTTTAATTGTACTTCTTAAGACTTGCATTCGTTGTGAACTGATATAACCGATTCACCATTTCTAATTATTTTTTTCAGCATGACGGTCATGAGCCTCAACACCGCTTATTGTTTTAATGTGGGTATCACTGTAGATACTGGTCATATCTATTTATAGGAATCACAGTGATGATAATATGTAATGGGATTGTTCCAATGTTCTAATGAGCGGTTTTAATAAATTCTAAATTTGAATAAATAAAAGTCGGTATAAAAGTCAATGCGAATTCAGTAAAAGTTTATGTTTATTGTATGTATCTTATAATTACGTATTAATTTTAGATGGTGAGTTTTAGAAGTATAAATTGTGATAAGTTTTGGAATTGACATATTAGGATAAGTAGGTTTCTGTGTGAGATGAGACGCTGTGAAGCAAAACTCCGTACTTCCCTTGACGAAAACTTCCGGATGAAATCGAAACAGTTGCCGGAAATAACAAATATAGTAAGTTCATAAATATCCCGTTATACATATATATATGTAGACATCGATAAAAAATGAATATAAATTTTAACAATAAATATAAATATTATATTTTTAAGTAGATTTCTGTTTGTCTATTCTTATTTGTTCACGAAATACGACTAGTAATTTGAATAAGTAATTTATTTAGCCCACAGTTAAGTAAATCGAAAATTGTAACGCCATACTCATTTACTATAGCTGTAAACAAGAGGTAGGAAATGCGAGCATAGCTATTCAAAACTTTAGTATAATCCATTCTGTGACTTTTGGTTTGGCCTTGGTTTGGAAAAGCGCGTACACCACAATACCCAGTCCTTTGTGAACAATATTAACAACTCGTAAGAGAGATAGTTGAAACAGTTTCGACATTGTTGCCGGTTATCATTGTATTACAGTGAAGTTTTGTTTAGTCGCATACACATGATGCGTATTTCATTTGGTGGATGTATGACGGATGTTGTATATATGATAATGGCGCGGATAAAAATAGATGAACACGTAATTGTTAAAGGTATAATAAAATAGACCATTTCGGCTTGTATACAGCATAAGCATTTGATCTATCTATCTATCCTATTTAAGAGCTGGGCTCTTGTCGATGGAGCTCTTGAAGCATTTGATATGACGATAAAATCTAATAGTGAATCTGTGAAGGGTTGGTCGGGCTTGGACTAGCGTGTTTGTGTTGTCAAGATATGTAATAGCAAGTTACGTTTAGTAGGCGATATCATTTTTTAATAAATACTTATGAGCTCTATGACCAGCTCTATTCCCCGAGGGAGACTTTGTATAAAAGTCGTTTGCTTGGGTACTTCTGTCCCATTTGTGTTTCTACCATGAAGCCGTTGTGTTTGAATGGCTATGCAACTTAGAATGGGAAACAAGCTGATGGTATTAAGATATAAATATAAAATTGAAGATATTAAGCTGAGTTTTATTAAATTATAAAATTCGTTAAGAGAATGTTAATGATTTCGCTTAGTAGAAACGTAATGTCAGGGTATTGTTTGTTACTCAGCATATAGAATTGTAATTGACATTTGTAAGTTAAACGTATTTTTTTAACAAGAAATTAGCCGGTTCTTAAGTTAGCCTAAATGTATTTTTCAAGTTGTTTTTACTTTCATTAGAATCAATCTATCTATATTAAATTTTACAATGAAGCGAATTAGAGGTCAATAATTAAGATACTGACTTTACACATTGTAATTTAGGTATTGCACAGCATTTTCACGACATTTGCGCCTACGAAAAAACCAGACGTAAATTTTGTTGGCCTAGATCTTAAATAAGATACGCCCCATCTTCCAGAGAGTGCCATTAGCATAGACATATTACATCTTGTTTGTAACAGTCTCTTAGCGAGTTTCTTTCGTCGCAGTTTGTAACTTTTAACCAATTTCGGGCCCTATTTATATGACAGTAGAGGTGTAAATTTGTATATTTCATCTACTATTGTTGCTGACCGTATAATTAAAGTATATTTATTTATATTAGCATCGATTGAATGCTATACAGCGATAATGATTTGATTACAGGAAATTCAGTTTGTTTATGCGGCAATGTTTATCACTGAAGAGGTAAGATTCGTCTAATCATCACATTGCTTCCTAGTAAAATGTCTACAAGTATAAATAATATGCTTAGGGCCGTTTAATAACGCGAGTGTGAATAATGCAGTGCTAGAGTAAAAATAAACAAAGTATGCGTAGCTGCTGACGTCGGAATCTGACGTTCTTCTACGTAGGTATAGTACACGTATGAGCTTCAATGGCTATATGCATGCACAATGGGAATTTAACGTTAAGTTTTAGTTCGTTAAATTCCCGTTGTACGTTCATATAGATATTATGTTAAAAATGAACATATGTTGTAAAAATAATATAATTATCTGATGAATTAAATACGATTGTAGTATATTTTAAAGACATTACAGTGGTGGTAATGTAGACATTGCTGGTTATATAGAGTTGACAATTCGATGTCGGTTTATCTATCATTGCCGTGACAAACGGTGTACAATGTTTAATGCTTCTTGCATTAATTTGATGGAAAATATGTCGACATTATTCCCGAGCCGAAGGGGATTATATATATAATTTATTATTTTACTTGGTTAAAAGGACTTATTGATTTTTTTTTCCATGTTTTACATTGATATATTTTCTTAATAATGTATATTTTAACTAAACCGATTATCATGATTTAATTAAGAAATACTATATTAATAATTTATACAACATTAAGCTTGATAAATAAATCGAAGACGCTCACTAGTATTGCTTTGTTTATGTCCAATTCTAAAAACAAAACGGAACATTCGTGAGCAGGCGGTTCACGGTAAACGCAGAGGGAAAGAAGCCGATGGGATACATAAACAGAGTGCGGGAGATTCGTGTCAACGGCCGCGGCTTTGGCCCCGCCCCCTCGCACTTCCCAAACCCTGCCGTGCCCTCCATGCCGCGGGTAGCGATTTCAAGGGTGGATTGGCTACAATTTTTTCCTCCCTATACCGATAGTCTTAGAGCCAAGATAGCTACATCAACATTAATGTCTTTTATCCATGCTCCTTTTTTATAAGAGCTTGCTGAATTATGTTGATGCCCACTTGTATATTATTACATACATATCCATATTATTTAATTTTTTAATGGGATTATTGAACGCGATCTCGATGTACATCTTCGCCATATAAAAGTAACTGAAATTATCAGAAATAAGTAGAAATAGAATAGAACAAAACATGATATATGCAGTTAACAACAATTAAGGTCTGTTGCTTAGCAGCATCTTGGATCGATATAGTCTGAAGGCCGTTCGTAGTAATGGGTCGGTTATATATTTCGAAGAATCAGTAATCGGTGGAGAGTAAAGTTCTGCAGTGGTAGACGTGTGTATGCAAATGCACAAGATAGATAGACCAAAACTCACTATCTAGAGTTAATATTACCTATTGTTTTTAAATATGTATAAGTAAACTCAGAAGTACTTCCTTCCTTCCTTGTACCAATCTTGGGACACCTATGTTCAGTGGATCATGAACAGCTGTTATGATGATTAATTCTTAGACAGACAGAGATGAATAACACTCGCTTGAATCCATTATGAGGTTGATTTTTGGTGTTGTTTAGTTTCTTTAATACTGTTATTTCTGAATATTAATATTATTTAAATGTTAATAATATTTGGTTCGAGTCTGGTACAATGTTAGATATTTTTGCTACAGTTTAAGCTAGTATTTTCTTTACAAATAAATATTAGCTGAAGTCTTAAAGGTCATATTTCTGAAAGGCAGTTCAATCATGATTAAATTTATAAGACCAAGAAAGGATATAATGTTGGATTTAGATTCTATCTGGGTAATGATAATATCATACAATGGTATGATATTATCAGATTATGGTTTAGTTACTCAAGTAATATATATACATATTTACACGTGGTTCGTGCTCGTTAAATGTGTGTTGCCCTTTTGTTACATATAACAACTAGTTTGATATTTCAACTCCATTGATTTGTTTGAGCTTCTAAATTTATATTATGTAATATTAATCGCATATATATACTACAATATAATGTGAAGACAGTTTGTCACTAGAAGTCATGGAGTCATGGTAGGTATGATGAAATAAAACACGTAATAATATTTTTACTAAAATGTTGGTATTTACTAATAAAAGTATATTTATATATGACCTGTTTTTCGCTGCTGATATGGTTTTCTATAGGGAAAATAATTTTTAAAAGCAGTTTAGTATTATCCATTGTAAACAAAAAGACAAATCTTTCTTCTTTATAACATGAGTTTATATAAAAATATTATTATAATATGGAAAACAAATTTTAACAAAAATAAAATATAAAATAAATAATATTTTTGGGAATTAGGTCTGTATTCACCATTATCCATGACAATACGTAAAGGTTTTATTACTCTAGAGAGATTTTTAATATTATCATTCAAATAGTTAAATTTCGTTGAAGTTTTTGAACTAAAAAGCTTCTACATTTGCTGTAAAATTTCAAAGAAAATTATGCAGACAGTCTTAAGGGAAGCGTAACCTTATTAAAATTTTGTCATTATGTCGGAGTCTGTCTAACTACTTATAGCTTGCGGTTTTGTTCGCATAAATTGAGATAAAGATAAAAAATAATTATCGAGGTAGTTGTCCTTTTATGTACCAAAAGTCTGACTATTCGGTTGTTTCAGCGTGTTTGAATAACAATCATCCAAGTACTTAAATATAAAGTTTAATTTCATGGGCGATTCAGGAAATAAATATCTAATTATTATATCTATTATCTCTTACAAAAGTTAATCTATTTTATAATATAAGGAAATTATAATGGAATCATACATGAATGATCAGGGAGACCTATTATGATCAAATAGATGTATTATAATAGGTATGTTTTGAAGCCACGAGTATGGCACGATTTATAAAAGTGTATGGGACGAGAGAGCGCATATAGGAATCAAAAGTAAATTTCTATTTTAACGTAACTTATAATAGATTTAATAATGCGGTATCGATTTGATGAATCATATATTTTTTAGATTTTAAGCATAGCTTTTCCTATGTAGTTAGGCATTTGCTTTTACATTAGAAAAAAATAAAATTCGTCAGTTCTCAATCAAATTAGACTTAAAAGAAATTAGACTCTATATGTTTGTAATGGCGTAAAGGTATAGTTATATAGATTGTGGGAAAACAGCTTTATTAAAGTCCGACAGTACACCTGCAATTTCTTCGGTGTTGCGGGTGTTCATGGGCGATGGTGGTCACTTATCATCAGGTTAGCCACATTTGGCTCTGTCATAAAAAAAAATGTAGGAATTAAATTATGTTCAGATATCGTTTTTATTTGTATTTTGTTTTCTATAATATATCATGGCAAACAAATATAATATCTAAAAAGTTTTTATAGAGTCGGCGACATACCATCATCTTTTACGAATCATCTCACAAAATTGTAAGTGTGGTAAAGCATAACCAGTCAATGGATTAATTCTGCTCGGGATTAGTTACTTTCTCGTAATAGGACCGGGCTTAAGCATATTTCATCCCGGATCGTGAACGTATCTGGCGGTCTCGTTCGTGACGTGAATGGAGTGAGACGTAAAATGTAACCCTCCCTTTAGGTTGGTGGGAGCTATTGATCTACGCTCTTTGCGTCTTGTCTCGCGAATTCGATAACTCATCGCTTGTAACTAGTTCGGATATAACTTTTTCAGTTATTGTTTTATTATCTGTAATCATCTGCTTCATTGATATTTGTGACAGTTTACGAGTTAATAGTGCTATAGACAGGGATTTATTATAATATTTCAATGTTTGCATTTAAGATTTATTATATTATTATTATAAAGGATCGTAATTTAGATTAATCTATCAATTTGTTAAGGTTGTTATTTACTTTATTATTAGTAAAAAGTTTTAGTTGAGCTTAAAAAAAGGCTTTAAAAAGGAGGCGGTGCTATTTCGACTATGTATTTTTTAAACTTGTGTTTATTACTCTAAGATATGTATTACATACATACAGGTAGTACACAGAGTAAAAAGTAATAACACCCTTTTAAAATGAGTATTCTACCAGTGAAAGTGAAATTGTATTTTCCCCAAAACACATGGCTCGAAAAAAGGACAACAAATTTCAAGCCTTCAATTCGAACACGGCAGGTCCAGTTGTTAGTATGAGAGACTCAAAATTATACCTTAGGTAGGTTAATTTATCAGTGTATTTAGTTAAAGCACTTCCGTTGTTATTAAAAAGTTTTATATAATCTTGTATAGATTAGAAATATTGTAGTGAGATAATTTTTCGTTTGCACCCTATATTTACGAGTATACTCACGTATAAGATATACGTTTTGAGCCTGTACGTAATCATAGTGTAATAACACACTTCGACATTGTTATCATGGTAAATTACGTGATAGATTTTAGGGTTAACGGAAGCATTGTCACGTTCGATTTCAATATGCTGGGAGAAATTTAGGCACAGCGAATGACAAGTTCATTACAACGGCAATAGCAAAGATGGCAAAATACCTTTCATTAATCCTTCCCTTCATTATTTTATTAATAATTATATGACTACCATATATACTACAGCAGTACAGCCATGCCATACTTGTTTCGAAGCGATGACCTCCCTATAACTTCCTCGTGGCTAAAGCAAGAACTTTGATTTTTTTGTGATCAAGGGGACCATATTATAACTGGTTCTATTGCCGATATACTTTATTGTTAACGATTGCTAATCAATGTTTTTTAATTTTAGTCAATTCACCAATCGTCAAAATTCTAAGGTACTTCTAGCAATCTCACAAACTGCAAATTGTGAATTTTATTTAGCGTTTAGCCTATAAAAAAAGGAAAAAGTAACAAATCTCAAAATTTCATTATTCATATTAAAATTACATTAATTAATTACAATAATCCATTGCGCTTTTAGCTGAGTCACAAGATACTCATTCAAGGTATGCTAGAAGAAAGCCTTAGCAAACCTTGTATATCTTTATTAAAAATAAAATATAAAAATGTAATCTTTGTGTACAATAAAGTATAAATAAATATATTTACTTAAGAAAAAAAGGAGGATGATCCAAGAAAAGTAACGAGATCCTATGCTAAGCTTCGCAACGCAGTTGTTCCATTAAAAAATATATCGTCTTACTTATTATGTGTTAAGATTTTATATTTACTTCAGGCACGATTTTGACTAAACTGATAGTTTAATTAGGGAAAAAGGAAATAAAAGTTAGACACAAGGGGAAACCTCTAAGGTGTACGATAGAAATGGATTCATAGTACGAAATCCGTCATTTAGGTATGTATTATTTATTTTTCCACTGCATGTAAGTAATTTGTATGTCAGTTGTAAATAGGTGTATATTATTGTAACTATTTAGATTATTATCAATATTTTATACTACATGGGTTAATAATATTTCTGATTTTCCTATGAGAATAATATGTCTTTGTCAATAAAGAATAAATAAATAATAAATTACTAACAATTTAAAATAGTAGATTGTACTATCAACAAGGGAGATACTTAGGTTCAATTATTTTAATACACGAAAGTGGTATGATATATACTATATATACTATCTGTCTACTTGGTATAAGCTGGCGAGTTACCAGTGAGGGAAGATAGGTAAGGATGAAGTAAAGTCAAGATATTTCCAGATTGCCCCTAAACATACATAATATTGTAATAGTACATTACCGCCGAGGCCAAAAATAAATCAATTGACGCCAAGTAATATTGGAAGAACGAGGCGAAGCCGCGAATACTTTCCAAGTGATTTTAAAACTTTTTAAATAAACGAGGCTGTTAATTGCTAACTTGTATACAACTTTTCTTCAATTTGTAAAGAAACGATAAACTAATGCAAGAATTTATATTAAAAGATATATTTTAGTTCCTACAGTTTCATAACCTCACTTAAACAGTCACGACAGCTGTCCAGCAATTTGGTTTATGTCATGTTGGGAAAGAAAAGAATAAAATTGTTGAGCTATTTCCATAATTGGCGTCTTGGGAATGAAAAATTAATTAAAACTGTCCAGCAACCTCTATTATTGTCGTGTTGGGAATTGCTGGTGTGTTATTTCGTAGTGTACTGAAAACTACTGATGTACGAATAGTGTTTGTTTAATAATTTAAGTAATTTCTGATCGAATAGGAGATAAACATTTTACAGTTATAAAAATTGTATCAAAAGCTGTAGTAAATACGAGATATGATTCTATATACTCTATAGTATAATAGCAAAGCGAGCTCTACTTTCGAGATTAAAAAAACTAAAATTTCGTTACTGAACTTTCAAAAAATCGCAATATCTATAAATGCATTACGACCGGACTATCTTTATGGAATATAACCCATAAGTTCGGTACAATGGTCGATATCGAAAACTTGGCGTAATGGGGGTAGTTTATTTAGTGGCGATCAGAGCGGAGTTGTCGAGTGAAGTCCGAATCGAGTCAGCGGAAACACGTTATCGAGGGGCCGCGTGATATATCGTCGATTCAACGCATACCTCGAGAAAATATCGCCGAACGCACGCGATATAAGTAGTAACGAATTTCTTATGTTAGCAAGGGTGAAATTTTGCTGAAAGCTTTGTTAAAGGTCATCAGAACGTAAGATATTGATGCCTAAAGAAAATAAAAGTTCAATATTCAGCGTATACAATATTTATATATTAGTATAATAGTTTTGATTCTAACTCCAATATTTACAGAAACCGGTTATTCGATGTTATTATTCATATCGACTAGCTTTACCCTTTGGTTTATTGAAGACATGAATTTGATTTCTAGTCAAAGATACAAACTTACAATACCACTATTAGTTAAGCTTGTCGTAAAAAAATCATTTCAACAATAGGGGTGTTTTAATGCGACCGTTTCTCGTTCTAAAAATGAATTATAGTTTTGATTCCGCAATGCAGTGGGTTGCATGGCAGGGCAGTGGTTACTGGCAGTCGGCTGCAGCGACCACACTATTATGTGAGTGCCGTATGAATACAACGTGTGGTAGTACCATGTCAAATTGTCAAACATGTTCTAAAAATATTTAAATAACGAATGCACTCTGTATAGAGATTAGAATATTTGATTAATTTATTTCTATTTTTTACCAATAAATTTGAAACCTTTTGAAAATATTTCGATGTTTGCTATACTATGTATACGATAGAATAAATTAATATTGAAATTTTAGCATACAAATAGACGCCTGGATGAACATAAAGGATAAGTTTATTTTATCCTGGTACTACTCATGAAATAAAATTCACAACAGAATATATGAAACGTGAGCTAATAATGCCCACGCAACGCTTGTTCTCTGTATATTTTAATTGTACACAGATTTTTTACTATTTTCGGATAAGTATGAGAATTTACCCAGACAATACAATAAAACAATGAAACTTTTTTTTTATAAGTAACTACTCCAATTTATCCCTCTTACTTTATTGGTATTTAACGTAATTAGCAATCAGATTCAAAATAGCTGTTTCTAATAAATCATTTTTATAATTATTACAAATGTTTGGCGGTGTCGTCGAACTAAAAATAAATAATATATTACGTAATATACGTAATATATTTTTGATTAAAAAAAATAAGGAAAATCAATAACTAAGAACTTGACATTTTATTGTTTAAATATATCGTATCTACTAAGTATATTATATAAATTACTTATGTCTAGAAGAATATTCCCGTCTGTGTATAAATCATATTAGGGGAGACGGCGGATGTTGCCGATTTAGCTGTGACGGCGACATTGCTTTTGGATTGATTGTTCTCAACACTAAAATCAATAGTAACGATTTTATTATTGGTTGACGCGGCGACGCGACCCTTGACATCCGAGAAGCAGGTTGTGATTTCTGTGGACTCTGTCGATTTTGAACTGACATTAAATAAAATGAGATAAAGCAATTCAATTATGGTAAATATTATATATAAGGTATATAATAAAAAAATAATATTACTATTTACACATTTGACCGTCATGTACTATTGTAAACTCAGGGCAAGTAGTTTAATAGTGATACAGTTTGGTTTTATTTTATATGAGGTCGTTTATATTTGATTAAATCTTATAATTACACACTATATATTAAAGATATGCTGTTTTGGATATACAATGCACATTGATTTGACGCGTAATCCCTGACAAGCTTTGAAATTTTACAAAAACGTAACAGAGCTAAAAAACGTTTCAACCATGAATATATATTCAATTAACTTGTCAATCACTGGAGGCGATTCCAATGAATATATAAAAAATAAAATAGAAATATCCGTGGATTAAATTTAACTACGGTCGGTAAAATGGAAATTAAAACTTCGAACATGTAGCAACATTTTTTAATAAATTAATCAAATGCCTTAAAATTTCATCACTTACTCTCTTAATATTTATATTCATATATCACATTTTGCAAAAGTACCCGAATTTGAGAAGGCTCATTTATTGTCGTATAAATACTCAACAGGAAACTATAAATATTTTTTTAAGCAATTTAGAATTGCAAACAAGCTGACGGTCTACTTGATAACGTGTAACTGTCACCTATAGCTATGAACAGTACCATTGACATAACAGAGGATACTGTGTCGCCCATTATACCTCTCATGTGTACTAATTCTATATATTTTTTTATTTTCTAAAGGAGTTTCGAGATTTATCTGAGTTTCAAAAATTTATCTGAGTTATTAAAATTTATCTGAATTATTAACAATTATAATATAAAATTAAATTATTATCAAAACTCCTACACATTACCAGGTAAATTAACATAGCAACATTACTATGTAGTATTTAATAAAATTTGTACAACAACATATTAATTACGCTTTACTTGAGGTTAGTTCAGTCCCCAGCGGCTTGTAGCAATTTCTTTACTATATAATTTACGTTTACGCATCGCGTGCGACATTAAATTGAGTTTCAAATGGAATCAAATCTCTATTTCGGCAAATCTCGGCTTTTTACGTGGTCATTAAAAGGAAGTGCACTAACACTCCTGATTTATACCACTTTTATGGTTCAACCGTGAGATACTTTCATTACGTCCGTAGTTTTCAATCATAACGTTATTTAATGACTTTTATTATTGCTATTATTGCAGTAATATCTCTAAAGAGCTAATAAAATATAAAGCTGAGGTCTTAAGTTTTAAAAGCACCTAATAATTCTTTTACAGTTGAAAGTTGAGAGTAAGAATTAACTTTCAAGTAAATTAAAAGGGAGTGGTTATTAATTTGAATGTATTTGTTACGCGATTTCATCGTCAATACTAAATTGATTTTCTGACTATTTTTCCATCACTCGAAAGAGTTTACCTCTGTATTAGTCTCATGTTTTTTTTACACCAAAAGCTTAATTTATAGGACCGATTATTCGAACAGTGCATCCCGTTTTGTAAATGGGCGTACAGCGCAGACACATGTCTGTTGAGATACACAAGTACACCTGTGTTTATGTTATCGTTCCTCAGAAACGAGGTTTATTACCTACGCTTTGTCCTCGGCTCTGCTTAGCACCCATGTAAAGTAAAAATCCTTTCCCAGTAAATTGCTCTCATCTCTGGGGTAATGGGAGTGAAAACGTTTCTTATTTTATATCCCTTCGTTCTACGCGTCATTAGCCAATCTTTTGTTTATGTTACGGCATTCGATTATTCTATTATCTTTTTTAAGCAAATAATATATTAAATTTGTATATTTATATATATATGATTTTCGTGCCGTTCGATATATGATTGCCGTGTGGTTCCGGTATAAAATACGCCACCCCTTTCTCGTGGGTGTCGTAAGTCAACTAAGAGAGGGCGAGGGATGAGCAGCAGCGTCTCTCTCAAAATATCTCTATAGCCTGACTGCGGTTGCCAATCCGCCTGCCAAGCGTGGCAACTACTGGCAAAACCTCCCAAGTGGGAAACTGATGATGATGATGTAAGTAATTAACAGTTATAAACGTTGACATAAAGATTATGTAAAAGTGCGAAGAAATTATCTGTATCTGTATGATATGTACCTGTAGAAATAATTTTCTTAAGTAAATTTTAAAAGGTAACTGAATATACTTTAAATAAATTTAACGTCTTCATCTCTTTTTAACTTTTTAAATTTATTATTAGAACATATTTTTAGTTTAAAGTTGTGGACAATTATTTTAGCTGTGGTCGTAGTACTCATAGTTATACGAGGTCTGTCCGGAAAGTTCGTATAAAAGTGTTCTGGAATGCGAGAAAGAGGAGTGGGGAGGCCAGGTAAGCGCAGGACCCCTTCCTTATGTCCCTAACAATGCTTCAGTTCTGGTCTGACCGCCGTGCGGTGCGAACTGGCTTGTCACGCCATCTGTGAAGTTACCTCTTAACGAAACCCCGTCGGCATGGAGCCCGCTTCCGTTGAAGAGCAGCGCGTCGTAATCAAGTTTCTCTCGAAACTCGGCAAGAATGGCCGTGAAATTTTTGCCGATCTCAGAACAGTTTATGGGGATGATGCTGTGAAGGAACCAACCGTCCACAAGTGGCTAAAAAGATTCAGAGAGGGCCGAGAAAGCGTTCAAGATGACCCACGTTCAGGACGTCCTTCCACTTCACATTCCGACGAAAACGTGGAAAGAATTCGAACTTGTGTTAATGGGGACCGTCGTTTAACGGTCAGACAGGTGGCTGAAGAGCTTAATTTGGGCAAAACCGTGGTCCACGAAATTCTAAGAAACGAACTTCAAATGAAAAAAATTTGCGCCAAGATCGTTCCGTGAGTTTTTGAGTAAAAATTCCATTACGGTGACCGAACACCCCCCCCTATTCGCCGGATTTGGCCCCGTGTGACTTCTTCTTGTTCCCAAAAACCAAATTGGTACTTCGGGGGCGGCATTTGGGGGACATAAATGAGATAAAAAAAGCTACGACGGGGCAGCTGAGAAACCTACAACCAGAGGACTTTCAAGGAGCCTTCTCACAGTGGAAACGGCGTTGGCACAAGTGCATTATGTCACAGGGGGAGTACTTTGAAGGGGATAAAATTGATTTACCTGAATAATTGTAAAATAAAATTTTTAAAAAACTTTTATACGTACTTTCCGGACAAACCTCGTATACCAATTGTAAAAGTTTTCTTATTATTTGAAAAGGGTGTATTGAAATGGGGAGCAATTCAGCCCAGAAGAATGTTCTCGGAATGGTATCCCTCGGCGTCAGTGCACACACGCTCTGCGTAAAAGCGTCCTTTTGAGATGTCTGCGAGGGAGGAAAGCTCGGTATTTCCACTTGCAATAACCGAGACTTAGGGGATGCGTCATAGCTGCATTATTCTTTTTTAATAGGAAAAGAATAAATGTAATATCACTAAAAGCATCGCGTTATTTATTTATATATTTTTTAATAGTTAATATGAAATATATATTAATAGGTACCTTATACCCTATAAAAATACTAATAAATGTGAGTATAAAGTATCGTCGAGCTTTTAATATTATATTAAATATTTTGGTTATAAAATTATTTTTGTTATAATTGACTGTTTAATTTGCAAAAGAAAGCAATTTAAAGTTATTTTTTATGTGTCGTTTTAAAAACGTTTAAGCAACTTTCTTTGAACTTAAAGTTATTATTTTAATAAAACTTTACGATCTCTTACGTTTTGGGAATTCCTTAAGTGTAGTTACAGTTCAGGACAGTAATATATACAAGATAAGTTTCTGTACAACAACCTGGTTTTGTATGTGAATGTATGGCGTGCTCAGCTATTATGTATGGTATAATGATATAAGAAGCAGGAAGTTGCGGCAATATAAGTAAGAAAGTTTCCTTACGAGCAAAGCCGGGCGTGCTCGGGGGCCATCTGATGAGTTTAAGAAGTTACTCCTTCCTCGTGCTTTGTTCTAGCTGCGGGCGTGTTCTGAACGCTAAATAGAACAGCTGCCAACTTTTAAAGATGCATTTAATATGAAGAGATGTAGTTAATTTAATGTTATGATACATCAATATACTTTTTTTTTACTGGGACATATTTAGTACACAGCGTTAATTCCCTCTCTATTATCTTATTACTAACATAATAAAATTGTAATTAATTATATGTAATTAATTGTAAAAGTAATTGTATGTAAAAGTGCACATGTACGAGAAGACTTAATTAGAACAATAGTAGACAAAGCAATAGAAATTTTTAGAAAGTTTATCTGTTTGTCTGTATGTTTGTTCACGCAAAAACAACTGCGTCAAATTGCAAGCTATATTCACAGTTGTGCTCCTGAATATTTAATTTAAAATCTAGTGTATGTTTTATCTTGATATGTCGTCTAGAAATGATAAATTTAATTGGTTTTCCTACTTCTGTAATCCACGCGTACGAAGCAGTGTACAAAAAGCTAGGAAATTATAATATCGCACAGTATCATCTAATCTAAGCCGAGCTTGTGCTACTGGGTACTAGACAATTGATAGAAATACATAAATCCTTTTTTTTTTAATACATACATATTATACATAGAAAACAACCAGATCGATGCAAACAGACATACTAATGAATACAAACAAAAAACGGGGATTCGATCTCTCGATAATCCGATAGTGAAGCAATGTGTGAACCACTATTATCTAACATTTAATGTGTATTTTGTTTCCTATATTTTACTACTTAATACGCATCGTCAATTAAGTAATCGGCGACGCATGCGGGGTTACAATGGTTACATTTATCATCAGAGGGCTTGTTTTCCATTTTTATTTATTTTATTTATTAATATGGCCGTGTGCTTCCGGCATAGAATAGGCCACTCCTTTTTTCCCGTGGGTTTCGTAAAAGACAACTAAGGGACGGCGAGGGATGGGCAGCAGCTTTCTATTGAAAATAGCTCTAAAGCCTGACTGAGGTTGCCAATCTGCCTGCCAAGCGTGGTAACTTTTGGCAAAAACTCCCCAAGTGGACGGTTAAGGGCTGATATGATGATGATGATTTATTTATTCATAACAATTCATTTCACGTTGAATTATCCTAATAAAACGGACGTTTATAAAATAGATGTTTTATGTGATAGATTCATATTTCCGACGATTTTACTTAAACAAAGATTTTAATTAAAATGTATTAAGTAAACAAATTATAAAGGGAATCAAATTGAACGAAAGAAGTAGGGTAACTATTGATTTTAGACAAATTATTTTAGCAATGAAAATTGTTTAAGCGTAATGGCTAATAGTGTTAAATTTAGTTATAATTGATTTTATATTGGAAAGTTAGTCTATTTTAAATATCTACGATGAATTTTTTTTTTCAAATATTTTTTCTTAGTAAATAGATATTTATAAGAAGAACAAATATATATTATCGTGTTTCGTATATTTACACACTATATTAAATGTTGATTATGTATTATTGAAATTTTTATTATATAACTTTCTTAAGTCTAATTCGTCTGGAATCTGGAATATGTAACTGGCAATAAACAGATTTATTAATATTATTATTATTATAAATGTAGGTTGAAGGTACATTATTATTATATGGACAAGTGTAGATTAAATTTCCGTAAAATATTTTCGACAAGCATTACGTTATAACTTTCGCTTTCAATTTAAAAACAATTAACCTAAGAGTCGTCAGAGTGAAGAGACGTGACCTCGCGAGAGTTGGGATTGGGTTGACGTCGACATTTTACAAACAAATTTCGTATAGGTACTACTATAGCTGTTTAGTAAGATTGAAGTCTCATAATATAATTTACGTAATTACAAATTAATATATGGTTTTCTCAATTAGTAAACTTACATGTATGGGACATAATGAAATATGGTTATATTCCATAGAATTTTTTGAAGAAAAAGTGTGCACTATAGTTTAAAAAAATTGATTGTGTTATAAAAATAAAATTAATGAAAAAAGATATTATAAAATTAATGCTAGATATTCTGCAACTGATATTCTGCACTAGTAATCCGTCCCGGCTTTGCACGGGTATAGCGTGAGGATGTCAAAAATATTTGAATATAAAATATAACCCATGTTATTTGCTGAAAATATAGGTTTCTTTAGGCGAATGAATTTTTAAAATATACTTAATATAGTTTGAATTGGATAAAGTCATTCATCATTATTACAAACAAAAAAATAAAATGTTACCTTTTATAATATTAGGCTAGATTATTTAATCTAAATAGTATTTACTTAAAATTAAATAATTAGCAGACACGGCAAAAACTTCCTATTGGGGTAAAAATATCCTCTCTTTCACACTTTGGGAGAGATAAGATATTTTGTGCGATTGTGTCACCGCTTGAGCAACCGCGTGCCCGGTAGTCGACCATTCTTTCTGTTTATTGCAGTCTGCAACCGCTGTACCTCTATTATACCTTTCAGCATCTTAAACACGTTATATATTGCGCAACTTTAACTCATTATAAACGCTAGTGCCACACTTGACGCCCATTCGATAGTCGATTGGAAGATGATTGGGGTTGCCCAATCGAAGGCCGACCACTCTCTTATTTCAGTAGCAGTTTTACTTAGGCCATTTATGTCACTTACTCTATGTCCCTTACTAACTCTACCTTTAAATATATGACTAAGAGTTTTAACTGTAACATATATACTCAATGTGTCCAATAGAACAAGTATTCTGACACTCGTATCAAATAGCAATGATGGGATGTCTGAATAAATGCACCTCCAACTATAAAAAAAAGAAATATAGATTTACAACATTATATTGAATTGGTTGGCCCGTTTTAGAGACTAGCGTAAACGAACATCGAGACACGGAATTTTTACATATTAAGTGGTTTACTATCTCAAGCCTATCGCAGTGATCGTGCAAGAGTTTAAACGACATTAAAAACTTTTGTGTTCATTTAAATTTTAGAATAAGCCTTCAGTGACGGTAAACATCGCTAGAATCCGAGAGATGTTGGTCGATAGAATCTTCCTGTGCCATGTTGAATTATGTGCTAAGCAAAATGTGGGTAAGACGAATGTTCCGTTCGTAACGATATACTATTAATTATTCTGTACTATTGTAGTCAATAGCAACAGTTGACTGCCTATTATTAGTCTGGGAGTAATTCCAAATATAAACGGGCACAATTTTGAAGTTGTGAGCTTATTTATTTATTTCGCCGCAAAGCAATGTTTAAGATTTGCTTTTTTTACTAACATTGCTTATTCGATTTACTTCATAGGATTAAAATAAAAATAGACAAGCTATTTTTATATTATATCTGCAATATTGCATGGCAATCCGATTTGGTTTTATGTGGATGTGTTCTAGAGGAAAATTGTAGAATCGAGTTCGCGATCTCAACTGAGACGAAATTATTGATTTCAGCGCAGCGAGGGCGCAAACTTTTGCATTTGCCGTCTTTACCCGATAAATTGCTTATCTTTTAGTATTATTTTCTTCCCTAATTTTCCTTTAAAGTCCATCGATTGAAATTAGAATGGTTAATACTTCCTTTGTGGGTGGGCTCCTGAGCGCTGGAGACTAGAGACCAACGGTATATTACGAGCTTCTGTTTAATGACTTGAATGGCTTCATTAAGAGAGTTAGCTTGATACGTGACAAGAATTTTAACTGCTTTAAACTGGCCGTAACTGGGTACTCGTGGCACGATTTTTTTTTTGCAACTATATTAGCATAGTGCGAGATTCTGAACTGAAAGGTCAGAGTGTGCTGGGAACGCTCATATTGTTCGGAACGTAACACGTGTGCTGTATGAGAAGTGAACTGTGCACTGACGGGCTGGTACGGGTTAAAAATAGAGGACCGGACATTGAACCGGTTGCTCCGGACATCACAGTAATGAAAGTGTCCCATCTCGCGGAGTTCGCATTTTCGCAACTGAACTAAATTTCCGCATCCCCATATGTTCTATATTTTACTATACCTATTTTCTTGTATTGATTTTTGGTCTGAATTTCCTATAAAATAAAATTAAATCAAATTAATCTTCTTTTATGTATCTACTTAAAGTTCCATTTTTTAAATAGATAACACTTAATATTTTTATTGTAATAACAGACTGCTCAAAATAAATTAAATTGCAAGTTATTTTGTGTGTAAACGAGACAATACGCTTAAAACGTGCCTTTTATACAGCGTTAGTGGAAAAACAGCTACTTTATCTACTTATGTAAATTGTTAAATTACAAAAAAAGGCAACTGAGCATTTTAACGAGTAGGTACGCGTTACGTACATAATAATTTAAAGGCATAATACGCGTTTCGTTCCGTTGCATAGTAGAATGTTGTCGTTGAACTGTTATTAGTCAATATGGTACTTGTCGCATAATCATTAGCCGGTGCTGGCTACCACCAGTCTATGATTAGTTGCAGTAGGCACGCGCTGCAACCGAACAGGTGCTTTTACTATTTGCCTATTAATAGATCCTACTTGTTTATGGAAGCAATGAGTGTTTATTGTACTCTTAATCTATGCGTCCATTATCCATCTTTAAAATATGATACTATGAATCATACTAATTTAATATAATTTAAGCAAATATCCAATGATCACGTAGAATTAAAAGTTATGATCTATAGATTTTACTTGCATGTTTGTTATGAATACAATAACACTACATTAAGAGATAAATAACAATTTACGATAAGATACATTAGTGATAGCTTATATTGAAAATAAAGCTAACGCTGTGCATGGCAATTAACGGTGTACAATTTTTGAATGCTTAGTTATAAAGATTATTTATAGCGTATTAAATGTGAAAAAATATTACTGTAGTCATGTCTAAGTATATATCTCTTTATATTTTGTTATTATTAATTTGTTCGTAATTCGCATACACCGATTTTTGCAACAGTGGATACTCTGAAACTAATGCGCTCTTTGTTCGCATTCAGTTCGTAAATGTGAAACACTTCTGTAAATATTTTCTACAGAAGCCTCTTTGTTTGATGTGACATGCCTCGCGTGGGCTTGACCATTGTCCGGGATTGTTTCGTGCCCTTTGATATAATAGCGTGTGATAGAGGAATTACTGACACTCCAGTACTAAACTGTTTATATTGTAGACAGTGATATGATTTTGTTTCATGACTTGAAGTGTACTCGTGTAATGAACGTTACGAGTATGAGTGATGACAGATAACGATCTCATCATATACGCACTTAACTCTTTAACAATAGGACGTTATCATTTGTAAAGGTACACGGTAATACACACTATATTTTGATACAATTTATACAGATACTAGCTTTTACACAACTATATTTGTGACAATTTGTGTAGAATTAAATACTTTTTATTACTTATTTTCACGATAATATTTTTAGTTCATGATCATCATCATATCAGTTTTTAACTGTCCACTGACAAAAGTTTCCTCCTAGGGCGGTTTTACCAAGAGTTGCCACGTTTGGCAGGCGGATTCGTAACCGCAGTTAGGCTTTAGAGATGTTTTGAGAGGGACGCTGCAGTCCATCTCTCGCCCTCCCTTAGTCGCATTTTACGACACCCACGGGAAAGGAAGGGGTGGTCTCTTCTATGCCGGGACCACACGGGAAGAGCCTCATTATGTTAGCCGTTAATTGTCCACTGCTTATAATTTTTTACCTAATCAACCCCATAAAGGGGGGTTTTGCGAGTAATTGCCACGCTTGGTAGTTGGCTTGGAAAGTGCAGTTAGGCTTTGGTGATGTTTTAAGAGGGTCGTTGCTGCCCATATCTCGACCATTAAGTTCCCTTAGTCGTCTCTTACGACACCCACGGGAAAGGAAGACGTGGTCCGTTCTATGCCCGGTGTGATGGTCCCCCCCCCTTTGCACCCCTTATAATAATTACCCTCTTAACTAACCTACACGTGGGAAACCTACAAAGCCTAAGAAAAGCCTACGAAGGCTTTACCTAATGAAATCTATGAAAATATAATGAAAATCTACCCTAAAGAAAGGCCTAACACCCTCAATATAACCTCATACCTATATTGCTTTATATACCCCAAACATCCTATGAATCATATAAACCCTTATAATAAACTTATAATATTGAACAGATCTTATAGTAGAACACTTGATCATCTGGCCAGATAAATAAATGTGTGATCGTCTAGTAATGTAGGACCCGTTGTGTGTGTAATAACCAAAAGGTTCTTTAATTGGTATATGATAGGAGTTAAATAATGAAGATGATTGATAAGTCTTTAAGGATTAAGAATAATTAATTAATTATACTCATAATTCATGTAACTAGGAAGTAATATTAATTTAATAGTAAATCACAGAATAACTGTAATAATAAAAAAAATGGGGGGAGCGGTCGGGCCCCTCACACGCCCGGACCAGTGGAAGACTTTCCAACTATCTATAACTCTTCCTCCTAAAAGGTAGGGAAGGGTATTTATTAATGCACTCTGATGGTAATAAGGGAATGAGTATTCTCAGTTCCAAACCAAACATAAGTACATTTACTTCAACATTACAGTGGCTCCACCAGCCCCACGATGCTTCCGGTATAAATTAGTGTTTGCCAGAGGCAAACGGATCGGAACTGAAATCCCAGGATCACTCCGACACGAGAGCTTACTCATGGGCGATGACCCTTTCAGTCCTATATGGCGACATAGAGATCACCCACTAACAGTACGAAACTGTTTCCCAGCGTCACTCTGTTATGAGCTTACTCAATGGGGGTTTCCCTTCGGCTCCACAAGAGATCAGACCAAGAAGCGAGATCACCCAGACACCAGAACTTACTTTGTTGGGACATAACCCTTCGGCCCTATAATGTGACATTAGAGATCACCTGTGAAGACAGTCCGATAGAGATGAAGATTTGTGTGATAGGGGATACCTTCCACACCTTGGAATTGGCCAAGCCATATAATGTTGATAATTGCTATATCATAACATAGCATTGTCAATTTAATATTATTTACTTAATACCAAGAATACTCAAGGTTCAAGTTAAATCTGTTGATTAGGCCGGAGCCTAAAAACGAGTAGTCCAACCCATAGGTCGAGAGCTACTAAAAGTAATGAGTGCTATTGAATGAACTATAAGTCCAGTCAATTATATATAATATTATTGTTGATTAACCACATTGTGAATTAACCAATTATTTATTCAGAGAGATATATCTAAAGGAATTATAAGTCCTTTAAAAGACACTGATTAATCACAAGTTAACAACGTCTCGTGAAATAACCAGTTGGGTTTTCTATAAGTTTGAGGACACTAAGTCCAACAAGCTATTATTGTGTTGAGAGTAATAGAGATCTTTTGTAATATTTGTAGAGGTTTGATTAATCACATTGTGAAATAATCAGATTAAATAATTATGTAGCTTTATAGAGAGGACTATAAGTCCTAATTGGTTGTTGTCATAAGTACTGATAAATTACACATTAAAGTGCCAGGTCAATTATTATATATAGGTATATAGGAAGGACAATAAGTCCTATTTGTGTATGTTGTAGTAGTAGAGGCAATATATTGCATAATTATAATGTGAAAGATATAGATTAAATATATATTTGTATAGAAAGGACAGTAAGTCCCATACAATTATTGTAGCTGTACTATAGTTATACTATATCTACTTCCTTTTAGTGTCTTAGTAAACCTATTTACTAAGAGGATTTCTCAGATAAACAAGTGTTTTAGTGTTTAAATCATCATGATTAAATCCCTAAGAAATTAGGTCTTTAAATAATTATCATATCATTTAAGTGAAATTTCTCATATAAATAATTCCAATATTTCCCCTACAGTTAATATAAAATAACAGAAAATTATATAAATTTTCTATAGACTTAGATATAGAATCATAACGTGTATAATCTCCTTTTGTTTGACATCTGTCACATTAATGACGTATTGAATGACGTATTGATGTATTGAATTGAATTTTGATTATCTATCACAACTGTCAACGTAACAAATACTAGCAAGTTTGTTTATTTGTATTTGTTTAATATAATTAAATATAAAATCATCATATATCAACCGTAATATACAACTACATTATCAGTGACATAAATAATCATGGTTTACACCAGAAATAATTAATAGTATCCAGTAATGCTGCAGTTTTATATTCATATCAGTAGCCAAGCTTACTTTCAAATTTAAGAATGAACAGAAGATTAGAAGTTTAACATTCTTATTGCAATTGTATTTGCAATAATATATACATACAGTACTAATTATCAAGAACATTCCTCAAATACATGTGTGGTGAAGATTTTCCCAATATGCTATCTATTTGATTCCTAACCTCTAATGTAAATTTATTAAAGAAGTGAATAATCAGTGTTAGTGTTTGCTTTATTAATATTTAAAGTAATTGTCCTAACTTGATATTAATAGGTTCATATCTCCTTGAATACAGTCCGACTTAAACATATAACTCAATAATTAAATTTATAAAATACTAATATTATATTTTACTACTTGTATATCTCCATACTATTCCCATAAAATATTCAAAACATGTATATTAAATATAAATCCAGTAAATATTCACTAATATTAACCCTGTCTGAACTTGTCTAGTCAATATAACATGAACAAACAACACACATACAAAACTTATCGCCAGGACAACTTCCTTTCTAAATATGAGTAAAATACATAGCTTCACAAGTGTCATACAGTACCAATTTTATACTGAACCTCATACCTAGTTAAGAGTAATTATTGACAGAGAATCATTTGATAATTTTATTACCATTAGGAATTAAATCCACACCTATAATATTAACATAATTAAATATTATTAGTAATCAATAATACACACAGAATTGTTATTATCAGCTTGCTTACTACAACAAAATCAATATTAAAGTTTATAATAAATCAAGACAAAATATCTATTTAAACAATACAGGCTTGTTTACCATAAACACCCCACAGTCACATGAATTTATCTAGTAACACAATTAATAATGTATTAAAAGTATTACATTCACATAATATCACTTGCAACAGTTAAGCTGTTTCTTTGTACATCTGGTGTAAAACAAATCCCCAAATGTAGTCATGGATAATCAAATATAGACTAAGAATCATTAATCTGGTCGACCGAGTAATGGTATAAAAACACTTCACCATGAAGCGTTAAGTATGAACAGATATTCCAAACCAACACTGTAATAGTGTAATAAATACAAATATTTCATCATCATCATCGTCTCAACCATCACCAACCCACGACTGAACACAGGCAATTTCCACCGACTGACACAAGGAACGGCCCCACAATACACATAAAACAGTCACTCCAAACAATGGGGGTAGCCCACACCGCACTTGCATTTACAGGGTCGCCACTCAATAACCCCTCTCTCTCATCAATGGCTGTTTCCCCAGCAATGAGACCAGACCATAGTCACTTTAGTCTATTATTCTCAATAAATAAATACTTTATAATAATTAGATATGAAACTAGTTAGTATTGTAATAGTTCAATAGTTGATTCAATAAGTATTTTCCAAAACTGGACAATTAGAACATTGAATCAAATTGATGAAGTTCTATCAAACGACCATATAATTGGATTTTGTATATGAGTAGAATAACGTAAGTACGTAAATTATATTGATGTAAACTTTGTTCAAATGTGATTGCATTTAACGATATACGCATTACCTAAAGGTATATGGACTCGACTAAATACGTATTTTAATAGTTGTTGGGAAAAATATTAAGTATAGACTTTGCCTGTGATCACAGTCAAAAATCTAACTACGTAGTAATAAATGGAACAAGCTCACCGGATTCTCCAGTCTTCTATTGATTAATTTCACACACTTAATCATAGTGATACACTAAGATCTCAAACCCTTTCATCGAACCAGTCCCTCCTCGATCTATATCCCAGTTATTTTTTTTATTTTATTGCGCAATCCCTAAAACACGACTCCCGCGCCATTTGCCGTCCTTTTTCTTTTTTTTTTTTTTTTTTTTTATTGCGCAATTCCTAAAAAGCGACTCCCGCGCGCCCGCCGATCTGCCGTCCCTTTCTTTTTTTTTTTTTTCTTTTCTTTCTCTTCATCTAGTAACGTCATAGATTATCTCACCGAAGGGTAGATATTTCAATAATCAGATTTAGCCCATTATTCGAACTGAACTTTTCTTCAAATTCAATTTAATTATATGTTAATGTATTTTGGTATTTTCTATTAAATTGATTATCGAATTTATAAAACTTTAAAGACTCTCATAAACCTTATTAAACTGTGATGTATGCATCCTTTTTACACCTGATGATAAAAGGTAAACTATAATTTGGTTATATATAAGATATAATATATTTTTGTTTAATTTATTTAATTTTCTTGGGACATCCACTACACTTTGAAAACACATCAAAGGAGTTTCCTTCTGTGTCAATATTTCATATATGGTAACGTCTTCTCTGTACGCTATTGTGAACCTTGACTTTAAAGTTTGTTTATATTAAATAGCTCAGCTTTCGCAGCGGTCACCCATAGGAACCCCTGTTTCTTTTCTATGTACTTATGGTATTAAACCTATTGTACTATAGGCGAACCGTCACATCCGGCCCCCTAATTATCAAGGAGTTTACCGGATTGATAATTACAACAAGATAAGTTTATTGTTACAATTTTTTTTTTCCACCCCTAAAAATGTACTTCACATATGTGTATATAATTTAACTTTACAGAGCTTAAGATCATCATTTAAATTTTTCATTGATTCATCGATACTAGCATAACACTCTGACATTCTTAAGACTCAAAACAATAAAAGTATCAAAAGGATCTTTAAACCCGAAGTTATGTGTTGTTGAATGTTATGTGTATGAATAGCCTTAAAATTTCTACTCAATATATTAATAATTAAGCATAATATTTATTTATGAATAGATTTGTAAATAATTATTTATAATTAATTTGCATACGCTGTAATGATAGAGTGAATCCATTAAATTTTATAATTAAAATTTTTATACTCGTTTATTTATATGTAATAAATTCAATGCATGTAATTACAATATCATAAACAGCATAAATGAATACAATCCTAAATGTGTGTAAAGGAATCTATAAAACCTAAATATATGAAAAGCCTAAGTATGTGAGGAGTCTAAATGTATAAAACCTAAATATGTGAAGAGCTTCAAGTAAAGAACCTAATAGATACGTTATTTGTATCAGTAAATTTAGATAAAGTATCTATTTAAAAGATACGAGTTAAAACATCTAAATGGAAGTTCATAATTAAAAGCCTAAATGTATGAGTGTAATGTATCAACAAAGCGAAAGAGCCTAAATAGAAAACCTAAAGCGAAATGAAGTGAAAAAATCTAAGCATTAAAATGTAAAAAAATGCAAAAAGGAATCCTAAAATAATTGTCTAAGTGTAAACAAATGATTAGATAAAATCCCAAGTTAATTAAATATTAAAATGAAGATGTTCAAATAAATTTGTTAAAATAAATTTAAACAATACGAATAAAACTTTATGAAGCGTCTAAGTAACCACAAATACATATTTCATCTAAGAAATAACCTAGTGTTCATTGAATAAAAAAAATACTAGTCCGTAACAAAATTCAAATAAATTTAATTTTTATTTATTAATCATAGAAGTAAAGCTTATATAAATAATAAATTAATCACCACCGGCCCCCTGTCTGACAAATTTTGCACGGCCCCCCAATTTTAAGACTCCTATAAATATGTTGCATAAAATAATACAAACGGCCCCCATAGTTTAAAACTCTTATTATAAGAAATTCCTTTAATATACTTAAATTACCAATGACTATTTCTTAATACTCTCAGAAATAACATGATCAATAAGTTTTATAATAAAATATTATGTAACCACATTAGATAGGTAGATAGACACCCCCCATCGCCTCCTCCAAAAGATCACAACAGCAAACCCAACATAAATACAACCAACTATATTAGATACATCAATTAATTTATTTTGTACAATAAATTATTATTTCAAAAGATACAGATGTCTTGTGTTATGTGCAACTACAAAGAACTAAATAACTAAGTGTGCGCAAAATCTAAGTATGTAAAATACTTAGGCATGTAAAGAGTGTACTTGAATAAATAACCTACAAAATCTCCCTCTGATATAAGTATAAGGGGTTTTTTTTTTATATAATAAAGTGTCTAAGTCAAAATAAGTAAATAATCAAATAAAATCTGAACTATAATTGTAAAGTGAAATAAAGAAATTATGTGAAGAAAACTAAATAAAATATTTATAATAGCATCCTAATAAATTGTTGGAATTAAATTTAACAATATGAAAATACCTAATTAAATTTTCAAATTTAGGTAATCAAATAAAGTAACTAAAGGCCCTAACTAACCTTAATGATCTTTTATGAAACGTCTAACTTTCAATTTGAAACCCCTATAAAACATTGTATAAGCTATTTAAACATCCTAAATTAAAATCAAATCATAATTATATAATATTTGATTTTTTTTATATATATATAAAATCAATGTCACTGCATCATAAAAGTTTATGAAATAAAAATCAATTGGATATTTCCTCAGAAATAAATAATGTCATTAATTCATCTTAATTTATTTCTTTAATAATAAAATGAGATTAATAAATTTTATGTATAAGTCATTATAGCATAATTATTGTTTATAAAATTAATATAATGTTAAATTAATAGTTCAGTAACAATTGAGAATTAATGAAGCAAAAGAATAATAAATGTGTCCTATAGCATAAAATTAGATCAGTGTGAACTGAGTATAACGTAGCAAGCTATCTTTGCTGCTATTGTTATGTACCTATTAGTGTAGTTCTTAATATAATTTATTCAACTGATATAGAGTAAATGAGAAAAAAAAACCAAATTATGTAATTTGTTGTACAATTGACTTCAATAGGTAACGATTGAATGAATTTGATAAATTAAATCCTAATAACATAAAATAACAGTAAAATAGGCTATTTACCTATAGACATAGAGATCATGAAATTAGGTCCAAATCCTAGATCTATGACGGTATAATTATTTAGTCATAATCATCAAAGTTGGTTTTGAGTTATACTATTAGCAGATATTACTGTTTAACTTTATACTCCTTCATTTTTTAATAACCAATCCCTGAAGTCACAAGCTCAATTGTGACCAAGTGCTCTTATTGATCTGATATGTGTAAATAGCCATGAACCAATTAAATCCTGGTCACTACGGCACCAATTGTGATGGTCCCCCCCTTTGTGCCCCTTATAATAATTACCCTCTTAACTAACCTACACGTGGGAAACCTACAAAGCCTAAGAAAAGCCTACGAAGGCTTTACCTAATGAAATCTATGAAAATATAATGAAAATCTACCTAAAGAAAGGCCTAACACCCTCAATATAACCTCATACCTATATTGCTTTATATACCCCAAACATCCTATGAATCATATAAACCCTTATAATAAACTTATAATATTGAACAGATCTTATAGTAGAACACTTGATCATCTGGCCAGATAAATAAATGTGTGATCGTCTAGTAATGTAGGACCCGTTGTGTGTGTAATAACCAAAAGGTTCTTTAATTGGTATATGATAGAGTTAAATAATGAAGATGATTGATAAGTCTTTAAGGATTAAGAATAATTAATTAATTATACTCATAATTCATGTAACTAGGAAGTAATATTAATTTAATAGTAAATCACAGAATAACTGTAATAATAAAAAAAATGGGGGAGCGGTCGGGCCCCTCACACGCCCGGACCAGTGGAAGACTTTCCAACTATCTATAACTCTTCCTCCTAAAAGGTAGGAAGGGTATTTATTAATGCACTCTGATGGTAATAAGGGAATGAGTATTCTCAGTTCCAAACCAAACATAAGTACATTTACTTCAACATTACAGTGGCTCCACCAGCCCACGATGCTTCCGGTATAAATTAGTGTTTGCCAGAGGCAAACGGATCGAACTGAAATCCCAGGATCACTCCGACACGAGAGCTTACTCATGGGCGATGACCCTTTCAGTCCTATATGGCGACATAGAGATCACCCACTAACAGTACGAAACTGTTTCCCAGCGTCACTCTGTTATGAGCTTACTCAATGGGGGTTTCTCTTCGGCTCCACAAGAGATCAGACCAAGAAGCGAGATCACCCAGACACCAGAACTTACTTTGTTGGGACATAACCCTTCGGCCCTATAATGTGACATTAGAGATCACCTGTGAAGACAGTCCGATAGAGATGAAGATTTGTGTGATAGGGGATACCTTCCACACCTTGGAATTGGCCAAGCCATATAATGTTGATAATTGCTATATCATAACATAGCATTGTCAATTTAATATTATTTACTTAATACCAAGAATACTCAAGGTTCAAGTTAAATCTGTTGATTAGGCCGGAGCCTAAAAACGAGTAGTCCAACCCATAGGTCGAGAGCTACTAAAAGTAATGAGTGCTATTGAATGAACTATAAGTCCAGTCAATTATATATAATATTATTGTTGATTAACCACATTGTGAATTAACCAATTATTTATTCAGAGAGATATATCTAAAGGAATTATAAGTCCTTTAAAAGACACTGATTAATCACAAGTTAACAACGTCTCGTGAAATAACCAGTTGGGTTTTCTATAAGTTTGAGGACACTAAGTCCAACAAGCTATTATTGTGTTGAGAGTAATAGAGATCTTTTGTAATATTTGTAGAGGTTTGATTAATCACATTGTGAAATAATCAGATTAAATAATTATGTAGCTTTATAGAGAGGACTATAAGTCCTAATTGGTTGTTGTCATAAGTACTGATAAATTACACATTAAAGTGCCAGGTCAATTATTATATATAGGTATATAGGAAGGACAATAAGTCCTATTTGTGTATGTTGTAGTAGTAGAGGCAATATATTGCATAATTATAATGTGAAAGATATAGATTAAATATATATTTGTATAGAAAGGACAGTAAGTCCCATACAATTATTGTAGCTGTACTATAGTTATACTATATCTACTTCCTTTTAGTGTCTTAGTAAACCTATTTACTAAGAGGATTTCTCAGATAAACAAGTGTTTTAGTGTTTAAATCATCATGATTAAATCACTAAGAAATAAGGACTTTAAAAAATAATCAAATCATTAAACAGAAAATTCTCATATAAATAATTCCAATATTTCCCCTACAGTTAATATAAAATAACAGAAAATTATATAAATTTTCTATAGACTTAGATATAGAATCATAACGTGTATAATCTCCTTTTGTTTGACATCTGTCACATTAATGACGTATTGAATGACGTATTGATGTATTGAATTGAATTTTGATTATCTATCACAACTGTCAACGTAACAAATACTAGCAAGTTTGTTTATTTGTATTTGTTTAATATAATTAAATATAAAATCATCATATATCAGCCGTAATATACAACTACATTATCAGTGACATAAATAATCATGGTTTACACCAGAAATAATTAATAGTATCCAGTAATGCTGCAGTTTTATATTCATATCAGTAGCCAAGCTTACTTTCAAATTTAAGAATGAACAGAAGATTAGAAGTTTAACATTCTTATTGCAATTGTATTTGCAATAATATATACATACAGTACTAATTATCAAGAACATTCCTCAAATACATGTGTGGTGAAGATTTTCCCAATATGCTATCTATTTGATTCCTAACCTCTAATGTAAATTTATTAAAGAAGTGAATAATCAGTGTTAGTGTTTGCTTTATTAATATTTAAAGTAATTGTCCTAACTTGATATTAATAGGTTCATATCTCTTGAATACAGTCCGACTTAAACATATAACTCAATAATTAAATTTATAAAATACTAATATTATATTTTACTACTTGTATATCTCCATACTATTCCCATAAAATATTCAAAACATGTATATTAAATATAAATCCAGTAAATATTCACTAATATTAACCCTGTCTGAACTTGTCTAGTCAATATAACATGAACAAACAACACACATACAAAACTTATCGCCAGGACAACTTCCTTTCTAAATATGAGTAAAATACATAGCTTCACAAGTGTCATACAGTACCAATTTTATACTGAACCTCATACCTAGTTAAGAGTAATTATTGACAGAGAATCATTTGATAATTTTATTACCATTAGGAATTAAATCCACACCTATAATATTAACATAATTAAATATTATTAGTAATCAATAATACACACAGAATTGTTATTATCAGCTTGCTTACTACAACAAAATCAATATTAAAAGTTTATAATAAATCAAGACAAAATATCTATTTAAACAATACAGGCTTGTTTACCATAAACACCCCACAGTCACATGAATTTATCTAGTAACACAATTAATAATGTATTAAAAGTATTACATTCACATAATATCACTTGCAACAGTTAAGCTGTTTCTTTGGCACATCTGGTGTAAAACAAATCCCCACATGTAGTCATGGATAATCAAATATAGACTAAGAATCATTAATCTGGTCGACCGAGTAATGGTATAAAACACTTCACCATGAAGCGTTAAGTATGAACAGATATTCCAAACCAACACTGTAATAGTGTAATAAATACAAATATTTCATCATCATCGTCTCAACCATCACCAACCCACGACTGAACACAGGCAATTTCCACCGACTGACACAAGGAACGGCCCCACAATACACATAAACAGTCACTCCAAACAATGGAGGTAGCCCACACCGCACTTGCATTTACAGGGTCCCCACTCAATAACCCCTCTCTCTCATCAATGGCTGTTTCCCCAGCAATGAGACCAGACCATAGTCACTTTAGTCTATTATTCTCAATAAATAAATACTTTATAATAATTAGATATGAAACTAGTTAGTATTGTAATAGTTCAATAGTTGATTCAATAAGTATTTTCCAAAACTGGACAATTAGAACATTGAATCAAATTGATGAAGTTCTATCAAACGACCATATAATTGGATTTTGTATATGAGTAGAATAACGTAAGTACGTAAATTATATTGATGTAAACTTTGTTCAAATGTGATTGCATTTAACGATATACGCATTAACAAAGGTATATGGACTCGACTAAATACGTATTTTAATAGTTGTTGGGAAAAATATTAAGTATAGACTTTGCCTGTGATCACAGTCAAAAATCTAACTACGTAGTAATAAATGGAACAAGCTCACCGGATTCTCCAGTCTTCTATTGATTAATTTCACTTAATCATAGTGATACACTAAGATCTCAAACCCTTTCATCGAACCAGTCCCTCCTCGATCTATATCCCAGTTATTTTTTTTATTTTATTGCGCAATCCCTAAAACACGACTCCCCGCCATTGCCGTTTTTTTTTTTTTTTTTTTTTTTTTTATTGCCGCAATTCCTAAAAAGCGACTCCCGCGCGCCCGCCGATCTGCCGTCCCTTTCTTTTTTTTTTTTCTTTTCTTTCTCTTCATCTAGTAACGTCATAGATTATCTCACCGAAGGGTAGATATTTCAATAATCAGATTTAGCCCATTATTCGAACTGAACTTTTCTTCAAATTCAATTTAATTATATGTTAATGTATTTTGGTATTTTCTATTAAATT